>NW_024504898.1:381256-981256 GCF_017590055.1 Onychostruthus taczanowskii
AATATTCTCCCCCTCCCCCCCCCCCCCCCCCCCCGGTATTAATTTAGTAAGTATTAATTAAATACAACCATCTGAAGATTACAGGATTGTGGACATGAAAGCACATACTGTGGCACATCCATGTGTACACATGGAGAAGCTCAGTACATCTGTAAATGAAAGATAAGGTCTAATTTGAGGGTTCTAATTTCCATCTAATTTGAGGCTAAACCAATAAATAAACAAAACATAAGTTAGGGTAAAATTAAGTGCACACTTTCTGGACCAAGCTATGTTTTCCTCTCCAGCAATCTACAATGTTTCACAGGGACAACAGGAATTAACTATGTCAGCCATGTATAATGGATGAAAATGGCTGAATCAGTATTTCTCAATCTTAGTGATTATCTTTATTCCACCCTGCTCTATTGGAGCTTATTTGAGTTAATTATGATTTTGCATTAAAAAAAAACAAACAACCAAAAACAAAAAACAATTTTAAGTCTTCCAAGTAGAACTTTCTGGAGTTCTTCTACAAGAATTGCATTATCATTATTATTGGGGTTTTTTGACAGGCCCATTGTGTGAAACAGACTTATCGTTTCATTACTCCAGGACATTAAATTGCTCAGTGGAGTGAGCACATTGCTCTCTTGGTGTGTTGAATCATGAAGTATCTATGCAGGGTTTGCAAAATTCCTTTATCTCCAGTAACCTTTGTGACCCACCCCAATGACTGACTGGCACCCTCACAGTGTGGGGTTAGGATACCTCCAGGCTTTCAGCCGGAGGAGCTTTTGTAAACCATTCTTTTAAAAGCTGACCAAGGCCTTCACAGTTATGAAGTACTCCAGGAGCCTCTTCTGCCTAAATTCTTGCAAAAGAGCCTCACATCAATGAAGCCTAAATGAGTGCCTAAATGAGCTCTACTACAAAGAGATATAACCACTGAAATTGTGGTGTTTAAATTTACCTGTGATTACCTGAATTGAGTCCGACACAGATATGCTCCATGCTAAAACTTCCAGTGTCCACTAGCAGATTACTTAAACCCTGGCAACGCTACAAACATTTTCATTTTAATTGTATCAAAATGATGACCCAGTTCAAATGTTCCCATTTTCATCATCTGGGTTGGAAACATTGGCTGTAATGTTGTCAGTAAAATCAGCTGTCCTAGCCAGAAAGCAGATAGCCCTGAGCAATGGTGCCTTCTCTCAATTAGCACTTTGCAATCAAAGTTGGCCCATGAGTAAATTGGCATGAAAGCTCATTGAGCTAAATCAGATGAGACTGAGCAGTCAAACACGTAAGAAGAGATAGTATTTATCCTGACCCATTTGCAAAATAAAAAAAAAAAAAAAAACCAAAAAAAACCCAAACCTGGAAAAAAAGTTGCATTTTCTTATTTTTGTGCCTTTTTTTCCCCCCATAAATCAGTAGCACAACAACCTGTCTAATAATTCTGCCTCAGGGAAAAGGTATATCAAGGTGCAGACTTGATTAATTTGAATTTGATTTTTTTAACACAAATGTTTAAATAAAAATCTAAAGAGGAAAAAAATATATTCCACTATCTAATTTTTGGCTATGCAGGAAGTTTAAAATGAGACATAGATGAAGTTACTTATTTTTCAATTAATTCTTTCATTTATATCCTTCTGAAATTACACAGTATTTTATATTGTGAGCACATCTAAAAATGAAGAGACAAAAGGAAGATAATGCCACATCTATCCACAGCAGTTTTCTTCTGCCTTAAGAAAATTGAGAGAAGTTGCACAAAAAAAAAACCCAGCAACCACAATACTCCTGCAAGACACAATGTAAGCCTACAGCCACAAAGTACTGAAGGGCTTTTGAATCCCATGATTATTCTTGTGGCAATGTAAATATGTTTCCTAGAAACAAGATGGCACTAATATAGACTACTGTGACACTTTTGGTTTAAAAAAAAAAATACAACCAGGCATGGGAAATGCATTAAAAAAATTTGATAGAATTTTTGATCAACAAAAAAAGTTGATCTGTTCTATACTGGGTGTATATACTAGTACAAAACGAGTAATAAATCAAATATAGCCAACAGAACAGTACTGCTTTCTATTTTCCAGCACCCTGGATCTTAGTAGTTAAAATCTTCAGGATATTTCTGATTAGTTGAGACTAGTTTTTAACATCTTTGTGTCACACTCTGTGAACAGCCATGCTGATTTCAAGTTGCCTGTACAGGGGATAAGGAACTGAGTGGAGACACTGTGGATTTTTGCAGAACATTGCTCCCTGCCTACCAGCATTCCCTTCTGCATTTTTCTTGCTGGACCTGTACATTATCGACCTCACCTGCTAAATCCACCCCAATCTTGCTTCCTGTCCTTCTTGAGGAATACCTGCCCCCTGCACAAGCAGCTCTTCAAACTCCTGATCTCCTGATGAAAGTGTTTCTTGCCACCACACTGTACTGTGAAAACTGATAATAAGATAGATGTCAGGTAGGGGACAGGTTTTCTGGATTCTGGTTCCTTTCCTGAGGCCAGAATGGCTGGAAAAATCAAACTGGTTGGCAGGTCTAAGATTAACAGAAAGTTATAGTTTATATTTGATATTTCTACAAAAGAAGATTTTTAGGTTTGGTGATTGTGTTGTTTATTTTTTCCAAATGGCCAGCAAAAGACACTTTGCATAGACTTAGCTACTCAGTAGCACTTTGGGGTGGTATTTCCAAGATACATTTACACTTAAAATGGCACAGTATTTTTCTGTATTTTGTTAGTCATTATATTCCTCTCATTTACCTTCTGAACTTTTTTTTTCTAGAAGCCTCCTCAAAGGCAGCCAAGTATGCAAGTTATCTTTTATTTCTTAATTCCAAAAGGGAACATGGTAAGTGCCTGCTCTGCTCTTTATTAATGCATAGTTTACAGTGGAGATGATCCACACGATCCAAGGAACAAAAACACCCACTTCATGCAGGTGCGTGGGCATGGCTGAGTTTCACTGCACTGCCATAAATTTAACACAGACCTTGAGATTTATTCACACTGGATACATATGCAACCCTTGAAATGATTTTGCATCCAGTATATCACTAATTTATAAACGTAAATAAATAAACAAAAGCTGACACTTGCTTCTTGGTAGAATCTTTGAAAAAGCCTTGATGCTTTAATTATTTATTTAGCTTAATGAGGGGAAAATAATGCCTAGTATGCAGTGGTTAACACTTTCTATAAACCTCTAAAACAATTTTTTTTTTTTTTTGCTCAGTGACAAGAGATCTTCACAGGTTTTTATACAAAATCTATAAGCAGCTATCCAAGAACTGCAGGTTTTTTCCTCCAGCATTCTTCCTCCTTCTGTTTGCTATTCTACTTGGCTCTGCTCTTATGTGTTAGTAAGAGGTGCCATTCTAAAGCAAAAAAAGTTTAATCAGAAGCATATAAATTTGCTGATGTGATGATGTATCAAGTACAATGGCTGCTAGAATAGGCTTTAAAGAAAATCTACAACATACATTGCACTGGATGATATGCATACTTCATTATGGCATCTCAAGAAACAAATCCTCTTTAACTTGACATAATGAGAAATTTAAAAAGGGGAAAATAATAAACAAAACAAACAGGAGTAATAAAGGCTTGTTTCCTGATTTGACCTTCATTGTACTGTCTCTACACCTCCTCCTGGTTACCTGCTGCTCTGGTTGTTTCCTCAGGGGGAGTAGAGTGTGGATACAGAGAGACAACTTAGGCCACTTGTGGCTTTTTTCCCACCTGTGCCTTACCTAGAGAGCCCTCTCATAGCCAGAATATTATTCTTGGGCAAAGGCTGTTCAAATGTGACTTTATTGTTTCTGGACAATTACTCCAAGTATTCGTGTAACACCATACCTAATCTATTAAGTATGGCTAGTGCTGTGTTTCTTTTGTGGAGTTATACCTGGCTTAACACCATGGCTGTAGTCATGTTTGACTGTAGCTACTAAGAACCCAAACCAAGGATTTCTCTCACTTCCTTAGACCTGACCATGTGTGTACACAGCACAAGGGAAGAAGGAGAGACTTGTGGTTGACAGTGGCCAGCATTCCTTATCTCCTGATTCTCAAAGCAACACAATATTATTTGACACTGCTCTTTCTCACCTTCAAATGAAAGTGTTGGAAAGACAACTTTACCCTTTCATTTTAATACATTTTAATCTCATACTTTACTTTGTCACACTCACTTAGGCTTACTACACAAGACCTCCCAATGATGTTATTAAAATGTCGGCATAGTGATCAGGCTACTTTGAAGATCCTTCCTGGAAAAAAAAATGGAGCAATTTTATCTCTATACATTTTATCATCTCATGCAGGTAAAAAAGCCTCTTCAAACAAATGCCCAATAGAACAGGTATCATAAGAATTTATGTGGGCAGATAATTATGTTAATTTGTTGTCATTTTTATTATTGCCTTTTATTATTACTAAACTGTTGCCTATTAAAACAGATAAGTAATTTCCCCTTCACAAATATGAAATAATCTTCATGTTAATACATTTCTAAAATAAAGGTATTCACAATACAAGAAATGTTGCAAGCAATGCATGATTGTGTTTTGGCTCACAACAGAAGTGAGTATCCGGGGGTCACAAGGAGTACCTGCAAAACAGCAGGCCTTGGTAAGGTGCAGAACGACGTGTGGGAGCACATCAGACAACAGGGAAAGGGGTTTTTTGCATAAGATATGTATCTAGCAGATATAGGTTCATGATGGTTTTTTGTAACACTCCTCCATCTTCTATTGTTTACAATTCTGCATTGTCATATCACATCTCTCATCAGAGTGCACTACATTTGAGTCTGGGCTTGTGTCTAGCTGACACATCTCCAAGGCATCTGTGATTCTACAGGGGTGTCACAAGTACATATTTTTAATCCTTTCTTCTTTCTAGACGTGCTCCCGTTTCTGTTTATTAACCGCCACTCTTTAGAAATCCTGGGCTTGAAGATTTTCCACCTCCCTGTTTCTTTCTCTTGTTGTATGCTGCCTTCAATCTAAGCAACTAAATTAAGTCAGTGGCACCCAGCTTCTCTCTCAGGGTTTTCACCTGCTGCTTCTAGGCAGAAAAAAGAGCTGTTCTCCCCAGTTTGCAGCTGTAGGCTAATTATCTCTGGTCTGTCAGTAGAAAATTTAAAGAAATACACACTTTCACTCATTTTGGTTTTTTTGGTTTTTTTCTTTCATGTAAGCCACAGGTCAAGTGTTCTCCATGTAATTTTTAATTTAACACTACTGGCTTCAGAGCCTGAACATAACAAATGAATTTAGCTGGGTAGGTTATGATTCATCTAACTCTTCTCCCCAGGCATCCAGTTTCCTGCACCACCTTTGCAAATAAATGAATGAAAGTTATTAAAGACATAGAGTGTATCTTTCCCTCATTCAGATTATAAATGTTTAAGATTGTGCCTCTGATTTTAAGGGAAATTCAGCCTCATTTGTGAGGATACAGAGTTTTTCCAAAAGCAGGAAAAGTTTGATAAGAACTCTAGATGTATCAACAAGATAAGAAGCTTAGTATTCCTCTTCATAATATATGGAGGGAATAAAAAAATCAATTTTTTTAATATGTGACAGTTTCCTTTAGTGACCCTTAAACATGAAATAAATAAGGTCACCCAAAGTTTACACCTGTGCTATTTGAACACCACTAAAAGAAGCATATGGAGCAATGCTGAATTCTCTGTTGACCTAGCAGTAATTTTATTCATGTTGCCAGCAGGAATACACTGCTTATTAATTAGTTTATTCATCCTTAACATTTTTTTTGCATTAGTTTATAAATAGACACTTCTAGATTAAATAAATCATTTGTCAAAGATCTGAGGGGTCAGCCATGTCCTTGTCAGAGAAACTGGTTAACACTGAATTTAACAGCTAAAAATTGTCTCTGCTAATGGAAGAGAAATAGGAATCCGTCCAAATCTCATGGAAGTAATTCTAAAATAACAAGACAGAGCAGCGAGGCTTTCTTCTCCACCTTATAGTGGAGAACTGAAAGCAGTTGTAGACACCTAAGAAACTGAAGCCCATGGAAAAGACATATGGCATAGGATCCATCATGTGACTGCCTGGATGCAAAAAACCGAAGACATCTGAAAATGTCATCTGTGAATCTTGACTGTTGGTGGGAACATCCCTCACCCAGAGTTAAGCTTTTTGAAGTGCAAGGCCTCAGCTGTTTCCTTGGCACTTCCTGCTGACATCCTTGTCTTTGATGCCAGCACCAGCTCTGCCTCTTTTAGCATAAAGTACTTGTCTTTAACATAAGGATAGATTTTTACCTAAATCTTAAATGATTTTTAACTCTTGCTCCATTTTCCCCACTGTTTGTAATGTCATTTGGCTTAATAAATTTGGAGCTGTGATTGTTATAAAGTGCCTCAAGTACTCCAGTGGGATGGTATTTTCTGCAGGTATTGTACCCTTTGCAAAAATTGTTCCTGTTGCCTGACCATTGGGCAAAAGCCAGCTTGTTTTGTCTCAGTGGTAGAAGATGCACAAGTAAGTTGATTTCATAGATATGTTTACAACATTGTTCCTTTCTGCCTTTACTCTTTCTGAAAAAAAAAAAAAAAAAAGGTCATTGATTTCCCATTTATTTTCCACTGTTTGGATTTTAAGCCCTTTGTAGTTATATGAACATCAGGGGGATCTAAAATCACAGTGCTGAAAGAGTTAAGAATGTTTTAAGCAAAGAAAATATGTGTCCAGACTTGTTGAAGCTTTTAAAATGCCATCTAAAAATCAGTGTAGAGAAGTCAGTACTGGCTCTGCCACTGAACATGAAAGCAGCACTTTGGAAAGAGCACTTTCTTGTTCAAGTACTCTAAAAGTGTATTTTTAAACATCTGGAGCTGTGAAAGCTGTTCGGCTGAGACTGTTTGTTACAGGAGGAGGCAGGGGATGGCAAGCAGCCATGGGATCAACAACATAACACCTGGTTTCTGACCTAAAGTGGCTACGAAACTGAACATCTCATCATTGGCAGCCACAGCTTCCCTGCAACATGATCTCTTCTCTGATATATTTGTGTAGCACTCTTTTCAGGCCTCCTGTAGGCTTTCGCTCCAGAAAAAAAAAAACAACAACCCTCTGAATTCTTTCTTTCCCTGTAGAAACTGGCAGAGAGACAAAAAGCAGAGTATGAAAGACAGTAAATGGATCTCAGCAGGAGGAGCCCTGTTCCCCTTATAATGGCCAGCCAGCATGTCTGTTGCTCCAGTGCAGAAATTCAAGTTTTGTCTTTAAAATCACCAGGCGTCTTCTAGACCTCATGGATTCCCTAATTTTTCCTCCAGTTCCATATTATAGAATTCACGCTTCCTGCTACAGGGGTCTAACCATATCAAATGTTGCTCAGTCTGCCAGAAGGATTCCTTACAAGTGCTGGATATTTGTTTCAGTCCTACGCACTTCCATACATTTTTTGCAATAGACGTGTACGAAGTCAGTGGGAATTATGCCTGCGTAGGGCAGAGCTGAATGCAGCCCCAGATTTACTGTGTCATCCAGTATTTGTAACACAATAGTGTTTGTCAAAGTGCCAGTGTGAAGTGCATGTGGATTTCAAACAGCTGTAGTGCTGCCATATGCTGCCCTTTGGTTAAGCCATGACTTAAAGTTCAGCTTCCCATTTAGAGCAAAAATTGACAGATTCATCTTTTTTTGGATCTTCAGAAGCACTCAGGTTCTTTGTTCTGCATTTTCTCATCTGAATCTCTCTGACTGGTGCTGCTGACACCTCTCCCTGACAGTGGTTCTGGAGGGTACCTTGATTTCTGAAAAAAGAAACTTCTTGAAGGAGTCCACTGTCCACCTTTAGGGAAGCGTTTGGCATCTCAGCCCAAGGAAAAAGCTCAGAGGAGAGTGCGTTGCCTGCAAGACCCAATCTCCAACTTTAGGATGTGGCAAATTGGGACAATGTGAGAGTCAAATCAAACAAGATTTAAGCTGTGCAAGTGGGCTTGCAGTCTTCTCTGAGATGTGAACCATGCCCTCCATATTAAAGGGAAACCCTAAATGTCAGGTTTGGGGATAACCTTGATCAACCTCTCTCACTGAACAACAACAGGATAATGCCTCTGCAGGTGGCTGGTGAGCAGAGTTGCAGCCTGACTCCCTAGCTGCCAGTTCATGACTTTTGGAAGCTTTTCTGAGCAACAGCTGTTTCATCTACCAAAAGTGATAAAACTCCAACAGAAAATAGCTGACAGGGTACTAACCTGAAGTCATATAACCATAGCTCTGTTCTGAGTCATGCAAGCAGTGTATTTCAACCCAAGACTCCTACATCCCTGGTGAATGACCTAAACTGCATGTTTTCAGAGGTCATGGTGATAGTGACAGTCTGGTTGCTAACAGGGACTTTTAGGACGTGGGAAAGGACCCAGACTTAGCTCAGGGTGTGGTCTGTCTAAAAAAGATGGATTGAGAAATGAGGCAATTTGTTAGTACATGGGTGATTCATGTGGTTTGTGAGGGAAAAAAAAAAAGGATTAAGAGGGCTATTTGAGAAAGGAGCTTTATGCATCTGGTTGGAAGATACAACAACAGAGTATTCAGAGAAATATTTCCTGTTAATATATTATAAAGGAAATATCCTGATTTTGCTATAGAGAAACATAGGTAGAAACCCCTTAAGCTTTGCAAGTGCAGCCAAAAATATAATCCTCTCTTTCTGGATAGGATAGCTAAGAGGTGCTGAGCAGTTTCAAATCCTGCTACTATTAATGCAAGCTTAAAGTGCTTTATCTCTCAGGATGTTTAACAGGAGTAGTTTCTAAAATGTTGGGGACACAGTAACTGGCCAGGATGGCATCCAAACTGTTTCAATGCAGTTTCTCCTCAGCTTTTCTAAGGTTATACAATAGGAAAGAGCCATGTAATTTTGACTAGTAAACTATATATTCCCTCTCTCTTCCTTTTTAAGGGACAAAGCAAAACTAAGGGAGAGTTCAAAGTACAGGAAAAAAAGTGTTGGAGCATGGAAAATTCACTAAATGGAAATAGACAGGGAAGCATGGGTACCACAAGAAAGAGAATGAGATGAATGAATTTTAACTTTTCTTTAAGGTAGAAATATGCTAACAAGTGATAGAATTTAGGAGTTGATTTTCCTGTCTCAGAAGAAAGGAATAGAGAGATTCAAAAGTGGAAAGCTAAAAATTGATCAAAGAAAGCACTCTTTCATATGATGTGTGACTGAACTGTAAAACTCACCTCCACAGAAAGCCATACAGGCCTGGAATTCAGGGAGATTTAAAAAAAAAATAAAAAAATCATCATTTCAACACCCATTAAGAGTGCTCAGAGTTCGATTTTTCACCGCCCCTAAAGAAAAAAAAAAAACTTAGTACACTTGACGATTATGTTTAACTTAGAATAGCTGGCAATGGATAGGATATTTCCAAGAGTCCGTATTTCTAGGGGACTTGGAAATGTTACTGAATGGGTCTTATATTTTATAGGGATTTAATTGCCACCTGATTCATGTCTGTCAGCTGGTTGGTAATCAGGGGCCAAATTCTTCAGGGCACTGAAATCAGTCGGCTGCACCAACGAGAAACTTCATGCTGAAGAAATCACGGCTGGGCCAGCCGCTGCTCCAGGAGCCGGCAGTAATGTTAAGCGGAGCCATCAAACAGTATGTAGGAAGTGTAAACCTTCACAGATCTCCAGAAAACGGCCTCTCCAGAGAGGGGCCGACCTCCGGGTCTGCAGGAGATACTGCTGCGACAGCCACAGCTGGCTGTCCCTGCATCCGTGATTCTCACCACCCGGGGAGCTTCCAAGGGTTTAATTAAGGCGGATCCTCCTCATTGTTCCTTGCAAAGCACGTCTGGCAGAGCGGTGCAGCAGATGAGCTAAGGCATGCCGAGAGCCCGGCATCAGCCCCCACGTGCCTCCCTTACGGGCTCAGCCCACTTCCAAGGAATCTTTCGCATTCTAAGCGGCTGCTCTCAGGGCCGTGCACAGAAAGCTGAATGGCTGAACCTCATCGCCGGCAGCTTCAGCCCCGCTCGCAGCCGCGGCCAGAGCTGGGTGAAACCCGTGCCTTGTGCAGCACGGATCAGCTCTCCCCTTTGGGAAGGACTTATCAAAGTGCAGGGGAGCGAGACCTCGCCACCTCCTCTCCGCCTCCCTGCGAGAGCCCACAGCGATCCTTCCCTCAGTAGCCCACAGCGATCCTTCCCCCAGCAGCCCACAGCGATTCTTCCCTCCCTGATTGTGACTGAAAGAGAAAACAAACCCGGTCTGTCTAACTTTGGTCGGCACTGATGGGGCCTTTCTGGAGCCAAGTGTGTAGGTTTTTCAATCCATCGGCAGAGTGACACAGCTAAAGTGCAGTGGTAAGATGTCTCTCAAAAAGCTGGGGCAAAAATGAGTCTCCCAAGTCTCATCTGGATGCTTGTAGGCACCAGTCTATTAATGGTGCCTTGTGTAAAGAGGATCCTGTGGAAACATTGCAAGCAGCCAGCTACACGGGGAGAGAAAAGTGTTGTATAACTTGATAAATATAGTTCTGATGCTTTGAAATATTTAGGCTGAGTAAAAAATCCAAAGTAAAAACGTCTGCTGTTGAAATGCAGCACTAGAATGGTGTGGAGGGAGCTGGCAAAAGGGATTTATGTCTTTTCTGCAGGAACAATGTCCTAGTATAAATCCCTTGTATTGTGTGTAATCACATAGGTTACACCTTTCGGTGGCCAAAGCATCCAGAATTCAGTTTTATCACTGCTTGTCATAAGAGACTGAAAGGACAAAGCTACATAAAAAAGCTGGCTGCCACCAGACTGGGGCACTGACTGTAAAACCAACAGCACTTTCTCCACTCCAGTTTTGAGCTGGCTTAAGGAAACAAACCAAAACCAAGCTTTGGTTATTGCCAGAAGTCATTCTGTCTTTTTCAAATATGCTCACTCAGTTTTGCACTGCACATCAATAACTGCTTCTTAATTCTTCTCAAATTATGCTTTCCAAAGTGAACTGCTTACACTTTTTCTGAGAAGAAATAATAACATGTTCCATACCTTTTCTTAAATTATAAGAAGAAAGACAAAGCAATCTAAGATATTTTTAGCTTAATGTATTGATAAATGGAAATGTAAAACCTAGTGGATTGAAACAAGCTATATTTAAATTGTATTTAGGAATTTTACTGCATGTTATTTTCCTTCAGATGCAACTGCATAAATACAAAAGGAAGAGATAAAGCCTATAAAAATTTAAACTAAAGCTGATTGAAAAATAAGGGGCTTACAAGAAAACACACTCTTGGTACAGGGACAGTTTCTGTGTTCCATCAGAACCTTATTTTTTTTCAGGAAATGTCATCACCATCTGAAATCCAGAGACAGGCATATAAAAGGAGGACAGCCTAGGGCAACATTTGAAAAGAAAATTTCAGGGTGAGTAACAAAAAGCTTTGTCCAGAAATTAAACCTTATTTGGGAAGATATGAAGCCCCAGCGAGGGCTGGTGTGATGAGCAGGTGATCAGGGCATGGCATCTGGGTGTGCAATAAACAGGCTGAAGGAAAGCAGCCAGAATTTACTCAACAGTGGGAATTTCAGAAAAGACCTACAGACCCAGCCACATGAATCTCTACAGCTTGGACACTGTTTTGAGACCTGGAAAATTCAGATATGCTTCGCTGGTTATGTATGAAAAGAAAACATAACACATAATGAAGGGAAAGTGTGAAGCAAAGGCAGCACACACATGATTTTTAACTCTTTTGTCATCATTTGGATTTCCCCAAATCACAAGATCTTTTAGTGTGACAAACAATGGGCTCTTTTGGCCTCCTGGCCTCACATCCTCCCATATTTCTCATGGCAATGAAAGCTGAAGTGCTATTGATTCTGAATAATTACTAAATTATTCATGTGGCCATACATGTCCAACAGCTGAGTTTAAAGACAGTCAGAATTAGGTATGTTGAACGAATTAAGAGATTTGGAAAGACTAGAAACATAGCATGTGGGCATGAACAGATAATGTAATAACATTGCACAGCTGACCTGCTTGTTAAGCATAAGGAATAGAATTGAATGCAGCAGGAGGAAGGAATGAGTTTAAATATTAAAGAAAGGCCAAAAAGACTCATTAAAACATGAACAATTTTTATTACACATTTGCTAGTAATCCAACCTACTTTAATGAACAGATACAGCAAATTGCTGACAATGCTCAATAAAATACAAAATACAATTTTTATGGCATTGATAGCAGTATTTTATAAAAGTAAGTCACTGTTGGTATGTTTTTGAGTACAATCTTCATAATATTCAGAACAACGCTCTTATAAAGCATTTTCTCATAGCTGAGGGCTATAGTAAAATCTGTATGAGTATTGCTTATGTGTGTGCAATTCTGAACTGTGATAAGTAGGATCACATATCAAACTGAACTACGCTAATTTATGTCCACTGAAGGTCTGATCTAGAAGCAGCTATCCTCCCACCTTCAATGAGTTCCCCATATTATTAATTTAATAATTGCACTTCTTCAGCAGTCTAAGCACATGATGGTTTTTCAATGCACTTATGAAAGTTGTATTCCAGCTATGACAGCTGTGCACAAAGTTCTCTGCTTTTTGGAGTTTGACTAGTCCTACAGTTCTTGCAGATCCTTGATGTCTTTTTCACAGGATCTGAGGTTGCAGAAAGCACTGAGTTCTGGCCTGGGTTCTCCTCCCTATTTAGGCTCAATCTCCTCTCAGTTTCTAGCAGAACAACCTGGCCTGATCTCCTTACCTACCTGAAATAACCAATACTTATCAAACACTACACTTGCTTTTCATCTATCAACACTTGTCTTCTGCACGTTTCCCACCAAAGCCTTCCCCAGAGCTGTGAAGACCCTGTTTCTCTACCTCCACAGCTGCCACCTTGCACTGATTCATCCCTGGATTTTGTCATTGCAGATCTCGCTGAAGAAAGTCACTGCTCAGAAAGTCACTGCCCTCTCACACACTTTCCCTCTCTTGCCTCATCCCACTTTTCCACAGGCCTTCTTCCAGAAGCAGCCACCAGCAGCTCCACCTCCTCATCCTCACTGTGTATGGGCAGGCTCTTGCCCCTCCCTCTCAAGAGGGTTTCCTATGGATTGCATTGTGCCTTAATTACGCATCGAAGTATTTGCATGAATCATGTGAAAGACGGGTATTATTATTATTTTGTTTCATAGACGATAGCTCAGTCAGCTGAATCCAGCACCATTTGGATTATGAATAGCACAGCCATTAATACACTGTGGTATATGCGCCAACATCCATTTTTTTCCAAAACAAATATTACTTGATTTCTGGTCTGATGCTTCATGTAATGACATGCCAATTGTATAAGGAGTGTGTTTGGTGTTTTCAAACCATGGGCATTTTCCCCACCAAAATTTGTATTGTGGCTGTGAAGACGGAGAGCAGCAGTTAGAAAGATTGAATTTTCATTGTCCTTTATTTTGCTAACCACTACAAAATTTTAAGCTTTTCTGAGAAGAAAAAAAAAAAAAAAAAAAAAAAAAAAAAAAAAAAAAGCGGTTCCAAAAAAAGGTGCTCATAGAAACAAAACAAGTGTGCTGCTGACTGAGTGAACATTTGATCAATGCATCACAGCAAAGCTAAAGAGACAGGCTGAACAAGAGGTACAAGGTTTTAAACCAAGACAGTAACATTGTTATGCTTACTTTGTGAGGCACTATTTTATATAACAGACCCTAATTCCACTCTAGATGGATAACTACTGTGAATTATAATTTTATTTTCCATTTAGTGAAGCCTATTGACTTGGACTAGCTCTTGCCAGAGAACCAGTTTTGTAATAAAGGCAGTAAATTCTGATTTTGTGCTTGTTTGATAATTAATAGTGAGGTGTCAGCAGCAGGAAAAAATGAAAGTATTTTTTTCCTCTGCAAGTTATAAAAGATGGGTTGTAAGACAATGAGTTTATGCTGAGTGTCTAAGGCATCTTTTATTAAAATGAGTTCAGCAACTCAGAGGAGGTTCTGCTCTGTTTGGGAAGGTATGCGTGCAAGGCACTCCTGTTAACCAAGCATCCTTGGCCCCAGGCATAAATATACAGATAGTTATTACACTGGCAAGGATTTTCCCCTCTCAGTGGAGACACAGTTTTTTAGCAACAGCAATTTTCCCTTGTTGCTAAGACAGTGGAAAAATAGGTGTCCATGGGTGTCAGTATACATGCTAGTTATAAATATATATAATAATATATGTTTATTATACTTGGAAAAAAGAGGCACAGTAATGAAAACACCATGTAAACTTGACACTATTGAAATATTTGTTTATCAACAGCTTCCAGTATTTAACAAGGATTAAAATACAAACAATAGCCTTGGCCTTAACTGAGCTAGAGCCACAGCTCTAACAGATGGCTGTGCCAGACAGGCTTTCAGCACAGACCAGACCTGAGCACCTCACAGCAGATGAGGACGTGGGAGCCCTCACGACAACCAGCCGAGATCAGCAAGTGGAATCGCCTGTGTGCAACCATGGAGCAGGGAGTGAAACCACAATCCAGCTGAGTATCTGTGTGCTCAGAGAACACAAGGCTATCTCCTTTGAAGTGGCTTAACAGACATAAATAGAGGATTAGGCCCAAGATTTACTGAGATGCCAGAAGATGCTCACATGTTTCACTGTTATGCCTTCTGCTGGACCAAATCTCCAAGGTCATCTGTACCAGAGCCAGGAGGTGAACCTAAGTGCTACTGTGACTTTCCCCTTAAGGTCAACTTCCAGCACAGATTCTGTGAACTGGATCTCCAAAATGATCTCCAACTGCAAGAAGTCATACTAGTTCAACCATCTCCCAGTCCAGCGGTTTCTGTACATCCCATTTCAGAGTACTCGTGTCATTGTGACACGCCAAGTGTCCTAGCCATACTGTCATTTTTCTCTGATTATTCAGAAAATAATAAATAATTTGACAAATGGGAATGGCATAACCCATACTAAAAATAGCTAACTGTGAAATTTCTATGGCTAATTGGCATCTGTTGTTAAAGTGAAAAATGCATATTTGCCCTCTGTAGACCTTCCCGCCTGTTACTCCATGGACCATCATACCATATATGTACTGCTAACAAAACAGAAAGGTGCTTCACTTTCAGGGTGATTAGGCTTTGTCAGAAAATTAAGGTACTATTTATTAAATGAATTTGTTACCCTAGTGAAAATTAGGGCAGCAGAACCAGAGGAATTGTATTAAGGCTTGTGCTACCTGCACGTTTGCCCCCATCTCCCCTAGGCTGCAGTAAAAGAACCAAGAAGTGATGTCTTGACTTTGCAGCGCTTCCAATCCTTCGTCATCCTCCCAATATCTTTCATCTCCCGTCCCTTCTTGCTCAGCCCTGTCACCCCAGGCTCACCACTGCCCCTCCTCAGGAGAAACCATATCCAGAAGGCTCCAGGTTTCTTTTTTTTTTTTTTTCTCGGATCCTGCCCACAGAGTACATCTACCACATAATGTCTGGGAATTATTTATGTGGTTGTACTCTCAACTCCAAGATCATCCAAGAAACCTGGCTACTGCATCTGACTGCAGTTCACTGACTTCCAAGGGCATAAGATGCCCAGGTGCTTTCTAAAATCTGCTGATATATGTAAGAGAGAATTTGAAAGAAGTAGGTTAACAGAAGTCAGTGTACTCTAAGGAGATTTCCTATAAACTACTAGCAGTCAAGTTGGAGAGAGGAGGGCGAGGAGGAAGAGAGAGACAGGAGGGAGGCAGGCAGGCAAGCTTGGTGACTTATTTATTTTCATCCTTTAAAAAAGAAAAAAAAATTGCAAAATTAAAGAAGAAAATACTTAGAAGGCAAGGTTTCCATAGGAAAAAAATATTTTATTTTTTTAAGAACAAATTCAGTTTGAAACAGACGTGGAATGTGATTTTCATAATTTTCATTTTCTGGGAACTAATTGCAATGTGGAACTAAAGCAGATTTCAAACTTATGACCGGCTAGTTTTAATACAGAATGAAACAAACAAAACCAAAAAATAAAATTAAAAAAAAAGGAGAAAGAAGAAATTATTTATAACTCAAGCATAATACTGTGTTACTTACAAACTGGACAAAGAAATTCTTAAATAAATATTCATGGTACACAATTTCAGCACAAATATGCGGCAATTTGGCAACCTTTTATATAATTTTTTCCTCAATACAGTGCAAAGGGGAATGACACTGCCTTTAAACAAGCTGTAGCTAAATACATTGCAAAATTCAAATTTTATACAAAACATCTTGCTCAGACTTTGTAAAAAACCAACATTGCTCTATATACACAATCTGGTTAAGAAAAGCCTTTTTTATCTTGTTTTCATGTGGATTTTTTAATTATTTAAAAATGTGAATAAGGCTACTGTAACACCCCAAATCCATATACAGTAAATCTGAACCTATTTACAGCATCTTCACTTAGACATGATGGTGCAAATTCCAATTTGGGTGACTAGGGATGATCATACAAGCAAGGCATTTACAGTAACTTTTCAAAGCTGGACCAACGTCAAAGAAAGGAACAGTTGGTAGATTGTCATAATTCTGCACCAGACACAAAACAGACGCACAGTACATTTTTTTTTTCAATTGGTTGCAGGTTGCTCTTGAGCAATTAGTCTGATTTTTTTTCACAGTTTAGTATATAACTAGAATGTAGCCAACTGATGAAGCATAGATATGATTTAATAAAAATAAGGATCAGTAAGTCCATCTTTTCCCTTCCCCTCCCCCAAAATAAAATCTTAATGACTTACAAGAGAACCTTGTATGGATGGATTCATAGAAAAGAAGGGTTGTTGAAAAGAATTACATATGTACTGTAGTTAGTCACCATGGTAACCTTCCACAGAACTATGGGTTGGAATTTTTTTTGTTTTTTGTTTCTCTCTTTTGGACTCTTATCCCAACGTTATCTTCAGATTCAGAAAACAAAGAGAGTGATCATTTCTACGACAGATATTTTTTTTTTTCTTTTTTTTTTTTTTTTTCTTGCAGGTGCTCACCAGAGGTCTGAGAACCCTAAAATGCTGTTGCTACATTTTCTTTCCAAATCAGAAAGCGCAGTGTTACCATAGTAACATGACTATGTTAGAAATGTCTATTTGCATAGCACATATAAAAGTAGAGGTTTTTTTTTTATTATTTCCTCCCTAGGGTGGGAGTTTTAGGGGAATATCCATGCTAAAGAGAAAACTTTAACCTGAAAACCCCCTCTACGAACCTCAACACAATCTACAGAACACATCAGCCTGTAAGGCAAGGGAAAACACAACACAGAAAATAAATGCCGGCACATCTTGTTGCTGTTAAATATGTGATGCATTAACAATGAATTCCTGATATTTTGGACCTTATATTTTCTACTTTCCTCTTACAAGATGCTTTGGAATTTTTTTTTTAACTATGCTCCCACTGGTGGTTTAGGATAGCTGTTTTTTTTTTTCCCAGAAGTATTTTATGTTTTTTTAAAATGTGCGAATATGCATACATATATATACATACGTATGCATATATACTTATATATGTGTGTATATACATAGACACACACACACACATATATATGGAAAATGATGACAAGTTAAGACTATGCAATTGCCGCAAATGAATTTCACATCTTCTGGTGTAGATTCTGTGCAATCTCAAAATATATATTAGTAAAAAAATCCAAACCAAAAGTAAGAAAGAATGAACAAAAGAAAAACTCTCACTTTATATCCCTTGTGTTCTATACACCTAATATAAATAAGACATATTTTCCTTCTCCATCTCAGTGTCATAATTTATTTTACTCTTACGGACTGCCAGAGGTTTGCCATATGTGCTTTAACTTTGCAACAGAGCACCAATGAACTGCTGTGTCAGTCAGTACCTACACTCACTGTGCAGGGACAGCACTACAATAAGCCAAAGTGCCAAAGGGTCAGTCACAGAGAAATTCTGCCTTAGAGATGAGCAAGGTTTTGTGGTTTGTTGTTTTGTTGTTTGCTTTCCCCACAACTTTATCAGTGATAGAATTATAGCTCATTTGACCCACTGGCTTATAATCATCTTGGGCACTTGGCTCTCAGTTGTTTTCTTAAATGCTTTCCCTGTGTTTAGTATAATGTGATAGTATAGCAGCTGAGTCTGCATAAAAGTCATCCAAGGCAGACTACGTTTTTGCTACAGCTTCAAAGCTGTGTATTTTATTGCCAGTACCACAACAGCCCTGCCCTAATACATCCTCAGTGGCCTGCTATTGTCTTGTCTTCTCCAGGCTTGTTGACTTACTAACAATACCCCTTTGTTCTACTGTATTGAAGGTACTATTTTTTTCTGCACACTGGTATTTGATAACCGTGAATTCCTTCAAATGCAGCCTTAATCCACTGCACATGTTATTGTGTTTCCTACTTGCCTCTTAAAACTTAGCATACCAAAGTGCTGTGCTACCTAAATGCATTTTTTTTTTCTTCCCAGCTTCTATTTCTGAGGCAGCAATATTCAACTGCAACCTCAATCAGCCCTTCCCTCCACCACCCAGTCCTGCTCTTGACTTTGTTGACAGCCTAACTTTCTGGCTGGAAGGCTCCTTACTATCAAACACAATTTTTATAAATGCATTACCCATTCGAGTGAGGCTGCTGTAGCAGATGGATGGAGTGCGGATCTCCAAACATTAATGTTCCATTAGTGATTCAGGAGGTGGAGTGAAAGGAAATCTTATGTGAAGGATGGCAGAGCCCCGGATAACAGAAACAAATGGAACAGTGACGGACTAAAAGCAAGAGAACTTTAACAAGTCTTACTTAGACACCAAGGTCTGTATGACAAATCCAGTATGCACTGAGAGAGACACACAAAAGTCAGAAGATTGCATTTCAAGCTTGATATATCCTAGAGCACCTTCCCAGGATGCCTAGAGCTATTAACATCCACAGATTGCTCCATCTTCCCTTGGCTTTTGTACATGCCTGAATGCCCACAGCACATGGCTTTGAGGATGATAAATGTAACAAGAGTACAGCAATCAGAATGGGCATCTTCTACATAAAAGTCTTCCAGCTTTTAGTGAATACTTATTCACCGAGATAGGGATTCTACAGACTAGGTAAGCTGTCCAGCTCGCGTCGGCTCCTGGAGAAAGAGCTGTTGCCTTCTCCCCCCTGTGCTTAAGTCAATGCTAGCGCACAAGGCGTCATCACAAACCCCAACAGAAAGCATTTGACCAGTGAGTTTCCTCTACGACTCAACTGTACCACAGAGCTGGTTGTGTGTTCCTCAGACCTTGTAATAAATGTTTGCTGGACTCTGAGGAGGCATCTCTTGAACTATGTACACCGGATGTCCATAGTCGCCGCTGACCTTTTCATAGTGGGGGCAAAAGACACTGTCTGCAGTCCTTAGAGGAATGATAATGTCACTGGGCTCAGAACCATTGTTGTTGCCACTGCGTTTTGGGGTGGCTAATGTACTAAGTGATAGAGTTGTCGTGTGCTGCGGGGAATGCTTCCTGTGTCTTCTCCGGTACTTCAACAAAAGAACCACCAAAGTGATGATGATGACGATGAAAATGATGCACCCTGATGCAATCCCTGCAAATAAGGCCACCTCTGAACCCAGTATACTGGAATGCCCAGCCTTACTGCCATCTGTGCTAGATCCTGGAAAGAACGGAAATACAATAGACAAAAGTTATTGCCATCCTGTGACCCATTTACGTTGCTTAAAAATGTGCAGAGTAAGCAAGACTGGAAGAATTAACTGACAGCTAAACTTTGACAAACCAATTACCCTGTTAGATAGCTAAATGCAAACAGCCGAAGTCAGCAATCAATATAAAGCAAGACTTTGTGCCTGTTGGTCTCACTTTTGTGTTGCTCCCAAACCACCCTGTTTCATACATCATCATCCATCAGCGGCGAGAACTGTCACTGACAAGGCAGCCTTTGATGCACACGGCATCTTTTAACAGATGCAGGCCAGCCCCAGGCACAAGAGAGGGGTGGGATAGGGAAAATAACACAGGGAAATGACAATTCTCAGAACAACTGGTACCGTTCAGTGCCACACTGCTCCCTCTGCTATTTTATCTTTCACATATTGATTTAAGTTAAACCATCCTTAGTGCCTCTTTACAAGGACTCCTCTTGCTTGGAAATGAAACTAAGGAGCTTGAGGCAGCATGGGAGACAGGCAGAACGGTTATGGCATGTCTCTTAGTATTAACTTACATTTACTTAAAAGAGAACAATACCACGCAGCTCATGTGCTGAACAGCCTGTTGAATATTTGCTGCTTATCACACCATCACATTATTTGTCACAAAAATTACATGAATGCTCATTGACACTTTTTCACTTTTAACCTATTTCCCTCTCTTGATGTTCACTCACAATGGAAAAATGATACAGATGCTATATTCACATAATTGTTAACTCTTCCCACCAAAGCCTCTGCAGGGATCAGCTGAAGCCACTCACTGTATCAAAAATTCATTAGCCCAGTAACTAAAGACACAGCTGGCAAGGAAAACTTGTGGCCTTTTTTTGGGAAACTTAGAATCACTTGTCAGCAAAGTTTTGCTTTGTAGCATTGCTGATTACTGAATTTTCTTCTGGACAGCGTGATTCTTAAGAGTTAGGTTTTCTCTTGTTTACCCTATGAGTGAAATGCATCCTGAAGATATTTGTTTTAAATCATCTATTTATTTTGTTTAGATAATTATAAAAAAACCAAAAAAAACAAAACAAAACCAAAACCCCAAAACTTTACATGTAGTAGAAAACCAGCCATACATGTCTAGACTTCATATGGTCAGCTAAAACATCAGGACATTAATTATAGATGCCCTGAAATAAACTTTATAAATGGCTGTCAAGAATCACTTGGTAATGTATTATGCAGGAAGAGAAAGAGCCTTGTTTATCTGCCAGAGTACTAAATGTAAGGCAGCACTGACCACTGTAAAGCTACTTAGCAAATGTCCTATCCAAAAGTTTTCCTGTAAATGAGAGACACTGTTACAAGATGTAATTAACTTCTACAGCAGAGTGAAAGAGGGGAGAGAGCAGCTATTGGCAAAACTTGCAGCTCCCACACACTATCCACCAGGGCAATCAGAACCGGCCTTTGCTTCACCTCATGATGAAAACATTTGCTTTTCTTGCATGTTAATGGTAAAGAAACCCACATTTGGGACATGGGAGGAGACGACTTTGCAGGGCAAAGTCCCACCACACCTACCTGAGTGGTCCTTCACAAAGGGGCTGGTGGTGGAACTCTTCCCATTGGTGCCAGCTTCCTGCTCAGGGCGCTTGGTGGGATCCGTGTGCCGGGGCTGCCCTGCTGAGTTGGGATCTGGGGAGAGAAAGAGGACTCATGCAGCTTTGGCACTTGATGGTATGGAGCCTTACAAGCTGGCTCTAGGTACCTCATGAGACACAAGTGGTTTAACAGAAGAACCTTTATGCAAAGGACTGGGAGATATAAGAATGCAATTTTCCTTTTAAAGCAAAATGGTTATATTAGTTATTTCAGGTTTAAATTGTGAGGCCATCTGCAGAAACTATAGGGTCTCCTGTAATTGGCAAGAAAAGCTTAGCAGATGACATTTCAGTTTAACTGAGGAAGTTGATTGACTACTGAACCAACTTCTACTTAGAAGAATAATTCTTTCTTCCTGCACAATAGGTTATCTATATGTGAAAAGAGACAATGAACAAAAACCTCTCTGTAATCAGAATTCATAACAAGCAAACTATAGAAATATTAGCTTCCCTCTTTTCATGTACTTTAAATAATTCTGAGCAGCAGAGTTGTGGCTTTTGTTTTTAAAATAAAAATAAAAATGACTGAAACACACTACTTCCCAGGCGACCTTTCCTTCTAGGGATCTCTCCAATGAAGAGATCTTATTACACTAACCCTCCTTCTATAGAAATCTGTCAGTAGCTGAGGAAGAGAAAATAGGCTGTGCTTTCAGACTATAAGGGAGGAATGACCACACTAGGCTCGACTGGCTCTCTGCTCTACACTGCTAAAAGAATCCTGAAAACTAAAAAGAACACTGAGACCGATCAAAGTGATTTCATGAAACAGCAGATGGTCTTTACCTTGTCCAACTTTCATGAGGATCTTCATGGTTTTTGTCTGGCACACCCCTCCCTCCTGGTTATCCAGGCCCTCCAAAGACCCATTTGATGTTGCTGATTAAAAATAAAAGAAAAATAAATAAAAATAAAAATAAATAAAAATCAGGAAATCAACAGGCAAAGTGATGCGAATATGAGTGTCTGAAAGCAGGGATCTTTCAATCTACCAGGACCTGTTTTTGTTGCTGAGGCTGACCTATGGAAAGTTGTGAAATGTTGAAAGCCAAAGGAATGAATACACTGGTAAGCTGTACAATATATACAAATGGAGGAATGTGTTATCAAGGTTTCAAATTTACCCAGCAGCCTTTTATTTTCCTATGCACAATTGACTGACTGACTGACTCGGACAAAAACACACCATCTTGCTAAAAAGGTGATGGAGTCAGCTGAAAAGGAAGCTCTGGCAGGCTCAGAGGAGAAAAGCACTGAAAAATCACTCTTTTTTTCCCCCTCCCAACAATATCTTTATAATCACCATGTTACACCTGCTTCCTCTATTACAAATCTCCTGCTGGAATAAGTGAACGCATACAAAAGACCCAGGTGAAAGCTAAGATTCTGAACTGATTGGAAAACCATTTAATATTTTAAAGCACAATCTCACTTTTCTCAGCATTGAGGAGCCTCTGCGGGGGCGGGGGGCAAAGGGGAGTACGCTCTACTCCCAGGGAAACCTTTCAGCTCACACAAACAACGGGCTGCTTTCCCCTGTGCCGGTATTGTTCTTGCTTATCTAGGTGCCAGCCGGAGCCACGCGATCCGGGCGCAGGCTGACACTGCTGGGCCATGCACCACTCCCTTGGAGAACCCACGAGGCTGAATCACAGTGCATGGGTGCGCCGCTGCCGCCCCAGCCAGCTGCTGGTTGCAAAACAGCTGCTGGCAAAGGATTCGGCAGCTCCACAGCAGGAGGTGTTGCGGCCACTGCGCTGCACTGGCCACCTGCCACCATGAGCGGGGCACAGCTGCAAATGGTGGGCCGTGCATTCTCTATGCAGGGAATGCGCCGGCGGTTTTCCTACCCTGGTTGTCCTGGGCATGGAAATTTCACTGTCATTTCTTGGAGCTGTTTATCTGAGGCCCAGAATAAACTTATGAGAGGGTGTACTGGGCCCCCAACTGGAGAAAACACATGGGAAATGGGATGTCAGGGAGCTCAGTGCTTGGCATGGTGGGGTGGTGGTGAACTGCTTAAGCAGCACATGCCTCCCTCTGCCCCTCTCCTTTCAGCCTGTGGGCTTTACACTCTTCAGGTCTTTGTTTTTAATTCTCGCTCCTTCTCTTTCACCTTCCTTGAGGATTTTCTTTCAAATGCAGTCTATGTATATTTCCTTTTTCCTTCACAATGTCTTCCTACCCCCATGGCAGTATTTTTCTTGCTCTAATCTTCTCTCTAGCCGTAAAGATATAAACCCCATACTGCTGAACCCTGCTTCCTAGCCTTTGATCTGAGTCTTGTTTTTGTTCCACTTCTGACTCTTTTGTGACCAACTCGAATTACAGCCACCATACAAACTTCCCAAACTGTGCTTTCTTTTCCTAAAATTCCCTTCTCCTAATACGTGGTCCCTCCCAGTTCCTCCTCTTGTTCCCTCCCCCCTGTAAAAACATGACAATAGCTGTATGGCAGAAAGACTTTTCAAAATACAAAAGAGCACGTTGAGTAATTTAAGATAAAAGCTGATCTGAAATGTGTCACTGCATTGCCAGGCTTGGAAAATAATGGAGACATATAGTTTTGTTTTCTTTTGGGTTTTTTTGGGTTTTTTTTCCCCAGAGGGAAAAAAAAAATCAATACCAAGGACCCATCCTGGACATAAATCAAATGTGTCTTTGCTGAAAGTGTTTTTTATGATCTATTTGCCAATGTACCAGCACAAGGACACAGAGAAAAAATGCAGTAAATAGAAATATCAAAGCTGAGCACCAATTGAACATACAAATAATAAACACTGACTTTGTTTTGTGGTTTCGTTATTTGATTATTTTTTAAATCGAGCCAAAGGGAATCACATCTCTTTAAACACCTTCTACTTGATTTTAATTGACTAGAATGTTGCTTCTGAACACCAATGTCTTTTTATTCTTTAAAGGCCTATCCACTTAACCCATGGAGCAGGAGACCTCAACAGGATGCAGAGGATGCAGTCTGACCTTAGTACAGAGCAAGAAAGTAAGATGAAAAAAAAAAAAAAAAGCAAAAATTACTTCAAATACAGTCTCCAAATAGGAAGACCCAGATGTACAATGAGTCTGGTTGTGTGCCTACGCCAGCGCAATCCGCCTTGCTTGCTTGCTAAAAGAATGCTTTCATAGCTTTGATGTCAGACGAATGAATTTGCAGAAGTATTCACTTTTTCCACAGTTCTTCAAGGGATTTTAGGAAAGCCTACATTGTAGCTCAGAATACAGACTGCTATGTCCTGAGGAACAGGGAATTTTCAAAGAGAAGCATTTCAGTGACAAAGCAAGTTTCCTTCTCAGCTTTTCCTGTAATTAAACTGACAATTACCCAAGGCCACTGGAGGAAATTATTTTTCGAAATTCATTAAGACTACCGAAATACAACCTTGTGTATCCCTAGTGTACCAGGAAGAAAGTGGGTAGCTTTGAACACATCGCTTTAAGCTTTGAAAAGCTTCACTGAGAAAAAGAAGTAATCTGGGACAGCAGAGAAAACACAGTTTCATACTGCTAATGCCCCTTGACAGTGCAGTGTGCAGAAGTCAAACAAGGGAGTGAGTAAGTGAGTACAACATATTCCTCAAACACTTTCTGTGGCCTTTCTATATTGATCTCCAAATGAAAATTACACCCACTGTCATTTGAGGTCCTCCACTGCATCCACACCTCTGTGGGAAAGTGACCCAGAACTTGCAGCTCGCCTCACACTGAAAGGATATTTAAAAAAAAAAAGTGCCCCCGATAGGAGTTTTGGATTTAAATACAAATGTAACATAAGTTTCTGGTATCCAAAATGGAAATGTAATCCTCCAGTGTATTTATATAATCAGATTTTAAACTTTCCATCCAATTTATTCTTATATGTATATGTGTGTGTATATATACATACACACATAAAAGAACATTTTGGTCTGAATATGGATATATTTTAAAGTCAATTACTTAGATGAGTTACCATACAAAGCCCTCTGCTAAGAAGACTAAATACTTAAATATTAACATTAATAAGCATAACTAATGATTAATATGAAGTTTCTCATTAGTATGTTCTCAGGATCCCACACTTCACTTTCTATTAATACAGCAATACATAGGAATGTAGAAGTAAGTAAAATGTTGCTAAACAGGTAGCAAAATATTTTTACATCTTTTGATGGTTAAATACCTCTGATTTTCTGAGACCTGTCCTGCTCCACTGGTGTCAACTGCAAAACTAATAATTACAGCCAAAACTACATTAAATTATTCAATAGTTTGTCCACACCTAAAAATAAACACATACAACTGTGCTAAAATCTCTACTAATTTTAAGACTTTCTAGCAAAATTGTAATAACTTATAGGCCATTTTACAGTAGTTTATCAGACACTGCATTCCTTGAATACAACACCAGCTGCCATTTTATAAGGAATGCAAGTTTAGCTTGTCAACATTCAGAAAACACTTATCTGTTATGAAATTAAGGTTTAAGAGTCTTGCTGATACATACTTACTTTAGAGAAGCTAGTATACATTTCCAGGTTCATAACACACTACTTTAACATATTCTCCTCCATACACATGGGAGAAATTAAATTATTCAGACCAAAAAACCTCATTCTGATCTGCCTCCCCATCTTTGAAATACATGAATTGTATAAAAACAAACAAAACCCCCAACAAAACAAACAAACAAAAAAGGCTGGAACTCATGTAAATCAATGTATAATGTTTTACATTTATTTGCTTTTAAAACTCCACAAGTGCTGTTTATTGTACAAAGTGTATTAGTCATAAATGCAGAGGCAGGGAGTCAGTGAGCATAGCAGAGTCAGCTGACAAGAACAGTTCCTGGCTATGATTCTTATACAGTCCCCACGGAGAGGAAGTAATATTACATTTTAATATGTCTTCATTTGATTGTTATTACTCTGCCTCCCAGGAGGCTATGCCACTGCATGGATCATGGCTGTTTTCAACCTACCAGGTTGGTAACATTGCTCTAATCAGACAGAGAATTAAGCTGCTGGATTTGTGCCTGTATATAGCTTTTCATTCACAAAGAGATTAGAAATGAAGGCACAGTCACAAAAATTCAACTTCCTTTACTCCTAAAAACACACATTAGTTACAAAATGAAAAAAATGCCATCACAATTACTTAAAACACCAGCAGACAAAAATCTCAGCCTTTTAATTCTGCTACACTTATTACCCACAGTTTCATGTTTTAGGATTACGAAAAACATTACCTATTTGCAAATTAAATGACATATGCTTTGAACCGACACAACTTTAAAACACATCTATTTCTAGAGCTTGAACATGAAATGGACTACATCACTGATGAGAGAAATTATGACCATCATATTTAATTTTCCTGTGAAAACTAAATAGACTTTAAACCACACACTGTAGGAATAAAATGAGTGATGTCAACTGATGGGCAAGGACAAAATTGATTTTGCCCCTCCTTAGTGTGCTGGACAATAAAAGTCATTTGGCAATATATTAAAGACACATCATTGATGAGGTCGTGAAGAATTAATTGCTGCTGATGTGGATCTGTAAATAGCAAACTGAGAATTACAGGTTTTTTAGGGGCAGTTCAGTAGTATCCAATAGTAGTGATTTTCCCAGTTTTTGTTCATTAAATACTGCATCAGAATATAGATTTTTCAAAATCAGAATAAAATAAAATCAAATAATACTACCCTTTTCAACTCTTCCCATACTGTGCTTAGAATGAAAAAACCAGCAGCAAAAATCCACACAAGCTTTAGATTCAACAGTAGTAAGAAGGTATTCTTAAAGCAAAGTTGCACTCCACCTCACATGCACTCTCAGGATTACTAAGTACATGTAAAGTTGTTGAGTTTTTTATTGTATCAAGTAATAGAACACTGTTTTGGCCAGGCATCACTGTTTGTGCTCTGATTGCTTTCATCTGCTTTTGGTCCTTTTAATGATCCTCTTAGTAAAGCACTGAATAAATAATTCTTCTTTTCCATAAATTTAGATAATTTATAGGAGAGGTTTAGGAACACCAGAAATCACACACTGCAAAACCACAAATCACTGATCACAGGAGGGAGGTTGTTTCGAAACTACCCATGGACGAAAGAACAAGATAGGTGAGAGAACAGAAAGAGTGTTTTAATTAAATGAAATGAAATTCTGCCCCCCAGTAACAATGCCAGATCTGCATGGAGATCTGGAACAATAAAAAAAAATTGTTCAGGCCTCTCACCAAAGAGCAGGTAGTTTGGCACACATTACTCTGGGTGAGCTCAAGAACGTTTAGAAAAAAGAGAAATACGCTAGTTTCAAATACTAGCAACTAACGCTTTCCCTTTTCTTGCAGTGACAAAAAGATTGACCCCGAAACCTTCACTTTTTAAAAAAAAATTAAACTGTGTTCTGAAATTTAACCATCAGCAGTCCCAAACCTGGACCGTAAGTACTAAAATGTAAATGCATTATGAATAGTTGAATTGAATGCTGTTATGTGTTGACTGTGTTTTTAATCAACACACAATAAAATGGTAACTTTCTACCGATCTTTCAGAGACAAAGAAATGATCCTAAAAAAACCCCCAACCAACAACAAACAAAAAGCTGCTGAATTTGCTCAATAAAATTTAGGACCCCAAGACTATAATGAAAAATGTATAAAAGCAGCTTACCAATAATTTTGCTTTTTTTCTAACATCTGGTTTTTTATTTGCAAAGTCAAGGTGGCAGAAGAAAAAGAATTTTGAGGAGTTTCTCAGCCTAAAAAACATTTTAAAAACCCCTCATTCTACCTTATTCCAAACATTGTTCCAAATTAAGATAGATTTTTTCCCTTAAACTAGGGCTCATGGAGTGTTTATAAATACTCCTGATGCCAGCCTTTTTTTCCCCTCTATCCACATGTGAGGCAGAAAGGACAAGATGAGAGGGAAAGGACAAGAATTCTCTCTTCTTCTTTTTCACTTTGCATTCTTGCTTTTTAAATTAGGTCCTATACTGCGTGTCTCAGGATTTATATATATAAACAGGATCCACAAATTATATTCTCTGCAGCAAGTAAGCAGCAATGCCCTCTCCAGTCAAGCTAAAACCAGAACAAAATAAAGTAAAATAAAGGACAGGTCTCTTTTTGCCAGGAAGAAGCAATGTCTCTTCAGTGAAACTTTGTAATTCACTTTTCTAACCACTGCTCTGAAATGTGTCTTGTCCAACTGTGAATAGCATGACTTGTGGTACTTAGATGGGACTCACGATACAAGGGTATTTATATAATTCCCCATAAAAGTCTCCACTTGTATTCATATGTTAAGAGAGGGACAGATTCTATTACTGTTTCAATGGTTTTTTGAGAGTGCAATGTGGAGGATGCAATCAAGACCGAGCCAATCAGCTTTTTACTGTAATATACTTTGGTATATACCAGCTGTATGATTCCAGGGACATCTCTGGAAATCCACAGACTCTCCTTCCCACATCTCATGTCATCCAACAGCAAAAAACAGGGAGAGAGTTGTGAAGTTTCCTACAATCAGAATTATTTTATTAATTCCAGAGAGGCATGGCACCAAGTAAGAAAAATATACAAGGTAAAAAAAGCGCTGCTTATGTCAACAAAGTCTTTCCATAAAGAGAAAATAGAGACAGTGAGAGAGCTGGAAAATATAAATAAAAGCTGTGAATTCCGACTGGTTACTGCTGTCTATCATTTTAAAAACACCACCACTTTCTCACTGAGTTAAGGAATACCACAGCTGAAGTGTACTGAACAGTGAACTATTTGCTGAATTATTATCCATTACTGAAGGTCACAGGTTCCACCCACCCACAACAAAATCCTACTTGCTTCACTGCTGTCAAGTGCAGTGCTCCTTTCCAAAACTCCCTGGGAATGATTTAGAGATTATATAAAAACAAACCAGAAAAGCATCTCAATGCTGTATCACTATGAACAACAAGTCTTTCATTACAGTTAAGCATTTCTAAAAGAATTTCAGTTCTATATTTCACATACTCTGAGAAATGTTGTCAGATAATGATCCACTGCACACATGGTTGCTTTTAGTTTACATAAACAAATTATATATTTGTGAGTGCTGAAGTAACTGTGGCAGATGTAAGCCCACTAATTATGATGTATTTAGTGTATACCCAAAAGTATGCATCTAAAACAGATTACTAGTTAGTTGACTTCACCATTCACAAACAGGTATTTTATGCAAATTTATCCTCTCTCCCAGCACGCTACTGACAAAAGCTTCTTATGGATGGGGAGAAGTGTCTCCCACTGCCACAGCAAGCTTTGCTTAACAGTTCAGCTGAACAGAACTAATAGAATTAGTTAGCATTCAAGTTACACTGATGGTTGCTAATGACAAGAGGGCTTGCTTGAAACAAAAGCAGAAGCTTTAACATTAAATGAGGACCTACTTTCTGTATCACACAAATTCAACTTCACTCTACAAGGATGTTCACCTGCCTTGAAAATCCCTCTGTTTTTTGTCTGTGGATAAGAAAGGGTTATAGTGAAAGTTCATACTAAATAACTAACCCCTTGCTCATTCTACTGTCACTAATTGCATGCAATGATATTAATGACCCAGTAATTGCTATACGAGTAGCACTGAAGTGGAAAACATCATTTTGAGGCAGAGTTCATCTCTAGGTGGTAGGACTTCACCAGTGACTGAGTTAATGCCTAGTGACAGTTTAGAATATAACACTACAGATGAGAAAATGTGCCAGTCTCACGGTTATAACAGTTTAGATGGACATGATGTTATTTGCTTTGACCACACAGAGTCTAGCAGTAACCCCAATAAAGTACCACAGTCAGACTTTGCCCTGTAGATGAACCTCATTCCTTTCAGGGGAGATGCTCTCTACTATAACAATCTAGAGCAATTTTCCACATGTTTGCTTCAATAAAAGAATACCTTCATCTCCTGCTTTTACATGTAGCACAACAAAAGTGTTCTTTATTGCAAAACACAAAAAGCTATTTACATCATCTAACTATCCTTCAGCAACACAGAGTTTGGCACCTTAGTACTGAGATCAATTATGATACTATTGGATGACTGTACACTTGGCAAAGATGATCAGAAGTTAAGCACTGTTTTGACTGCAGTATGCTTATGTTTGTGTTTAGAGCTGTAAAATACCCACAAAGTAAACCTTAATGAGGGAACACTGCTGAAATAAAGCAATCTGAATGTCCACAGTTCTACACGATCTCCTGTTCAAATACTTACCATTAAGAAATTAAGAGGTTTAGCTTATTTAGAAATTATCATGCAGGCACATCTTGGTTCATTTTAAGAAACTCCAGTGGGATATGCCAATTCTGCCAGTGTTTGGAATTTTGAAAAGTCACAACTAGACAGGCGAACTGATACTTTTAATACTTATGTTCATAGAGTTTTTAAAAATTCACTGGGGCTTTAACAGTATAACATTATTTAGTTATTTGTTTTATTATTAGTTATAATTAGTTATTATTTGGGTTTTTTTCCCTGTTGCAATGAAAACTATTTTGCTAATGTCTTGATTCTGCTACTGAACCTGCTGTAGCAGCCTCTGGATGGCATGTGGAATCAACTTTTCAGCGAAGGCTGGGGCCAAACACATGGAAAGCAACTCTGCAAAAAAGCCGTCAGGGTCCTGGTGGACACCAAGTTGACCATGAGTGCCACCAAGTGCCCTCGTGCCAAAGGAAGCAAACAGCTCTTGGGCGCAATCTGTAAGAGCAGTGACAGCTGGTTTGGGAAGGTGATCCTTCCACACCACTCTGAGCTGGTGAGGCCACACCTGCAGAGATGGGTGCAGTCACAGACTCCTCAACAGAAGACAGACACGGACTCCCAGGAGCAAGTGCAGTAAATGCTCATGGAGATGATGAAGGAACAGAGCACCTGCATAGGAGGAGGGGCTGCATCCTTGGGGATACTCAAAACTCAGCTGGACACAATTCTGGGCAACTGGCTGCAGGTGGGCCTGCTTGAGCAAAGGTTTGAGCAGGGGATTAGATGAGCTCCAGAGGTGCCATCCAAACCAACCCATTCTGGGATTCTGCAATCAGCTGGGCTGTTGTGGTTTAATGCATTTATGCGCTAACATGAAATACTTGAAAAACAAATAATTTTAAGTTTTCCTGCCAGGATCTGGATTCAGAACTCTGTTTCTCTCACAGCAGTCCAGTGAGAACATAAGGACTACTCAGCTGCCGCAGTTTAGTGATTTTTGCTGTCTTCGTCTACCAAACAGAAAACAGATAAATCATGCTAACAAAGATCCAAAAATGCTTTTAAAAACCAGCCTTATCAGCTTAATATGGACTCTTCTTCAAGAACAGCTAAGACCACCTTAAGCCTAATCCTGCTTTTACTTCCAGAAAAATTTGCGTGATTTCCTTGGGACTGAAAAAAGAAACTGGAAGACTGCCCATTAGGGCTTAGTTTTATAGTCTGATTTATCAGAATTAAATCCTCAAAAATTCTTCATCCAAGGTTTCCAGGATGCACTGAAGTCAGGAAAGAAAATCCAAACCCTGGTTTCCGACCATTCCAGCCTTTTGGTTTAGCTAATGCAGTTCTCAGAAAATTATATTTCCCTCCATTCCAGCTACTTAAAGACTTTAATGAGGCAAACAATTTCAAGTCTTTAAAATGAGATTCATTGAAGCCTTTATAAATCCTTATGCAGCTCTTCATCTTTCATTTTAGGACTTCAAATACTGCAATATGTAACACATATGATACAAGCAACTGTATAAAGTAAAGAATAATCATTCCACTCAAGAGCTAAATGATCATCACCGAACTTACGTACAAAATAGAAATTAAATGTGTTTCAGTGTGGTAGTGCACTCTCAAGTTTCAGTTTAGACAGATACTTTCTTCATGCTTTCCTCATAGAATCTTTCCAATACACATCCCCTGATTTAAACAGTTACTCATATCCTGAATATAAAGGATAAAATACACACTCAGCACATTCTTCTTGTGCATGTAGTCCTGTTAAGGATGTTTATGTAAATCTAAGAACATACACATTTTGGAGAAGATCAGGATTTAAGCTTTTTATTTTGCAAAGCACGACAAATGCTACATACACAAAAACTTCTAAGGAAGAATACAGTATCTTTCTTTGAGAATGTATTATATTTCCCGTATTCATTCCAGCTTCTGAGGAATTATGAAAGCAAGATATAAAAATAGAGACTAAAACTATTAAACAGCTTCTTATGAAATTTTAAAATATGTTTAATTCATGAATATTTCCTGAATATTTTTTTCTTCCCATCTGAACAATTATTCTTCATTTTTCATCTGATTCCAGATCTATTCAGAATACTTGTGGGGGTGTGGGGGAAGATAACTGTATTTTTTTCACAACATGCCATCAATTAAAAAACTGAGAATTCCTATCTTTCATTTCCTTCCCTTAGGAATAGAGACATAATAACAGATTTCCTGCTGAACTATCTCTGTCTACTTTAAAGGAGATAAACGATTGGTATTGCCTAGGTAATGGCACCAAATATGAACAAAGTCCATCAATATAAAATAGCCTTATTCTCTTACAAGACCTGTGTGGTCTGGGACAAAACCCCAAAGGACCATGACTCCATTAATCCTGCAGGTCTTAGACTCTGTTAGAAATCTGAAGCTGCACAGACAGTGATTTTTCTCTCTAATAATATTATTTGTATAAGCTGTATTTATATTTCATTCAACAAGAGCTAAGTGGTATTGCTGATACACCCCTTAAAAGACTCTTCAGCAAAGTCAAAGACTGACCTCCGGATATCATTTTACACTAAGGAGAAATTATTTATCTAATTTTCTGAGGAAGGAAGAGGAGAAAGGAAAGAAAAAAGTGATCTTTGTAGAAATGGAATCAGAGTGACTATTATTGCACTGGTTTTCATTAACACCATCACCACCACAAGAAAGCAAAACAAAAAAAACCTAAAAAACCCCAAACAAAACAAAACAAAAAAAAACCAAAACAAAACAAAAAAACCCAAACCCAAACAAACCAAAAAACCTCCAAAACAAAACAAAAAAAAACAACAAAAAAAAACCAAAACAAAAAAAAAAAAAAAAACATGTCCCATTCTATGATCCCAAAAACCATCAAAAAACCCAAACCGTAGATTTCTGAGTCTTTAACACAAACCAGGAAAAACATCTTTGTTGCAAAATAAAGGGATTGAATTTCTGATAGAGTATTTGTTCCTGCTTTGGCTAGTTTGGCATTAACAAAGGAAAACCTGTTTACTGTGTCCTTTTGGGCAGCTTTCACTAGGTGATTTGGAAGTTGCAGGGGGCTGCAGGCTGAAATCTGCCTCAGAATTTTTCAGGATGCCCAGCCAGACAGATTAGCCAGTGCTTAAACTGGTCAGAATACTAAAATAACATTTTAATGTAAATCTATTTGGCCATGCAAAGAGATTTATTCTTCCCAGCTGGGCCATATTTCAGGGCACAATCTATATTGTCCTTTAGTATGTTCTTCCTCAGACAGTTATTGCCCTTTAATTGTAACAGAATGACAAAGTGAAAACATAAAATGCCTTGTGATTTTTTTCAAACACAGCTAATGCTAAAGTTTCAGAATTACTGTTTTGATTTTAAAAGCCACAGTACTATTAAAGCAGTTATCCAAAATATAGTGCTACTAGCCAGTATAAACCTTCCAATCAGTCAGGGATCAAATATATATAAATATACGTTTTTTAATTTAAGCCAGAAGCCAATTATGTAAGTGGGTCACTTGAAAAAAAGTTGACAAAAAAAACATTTAAGGAAAGCTGCATATTCGATTTTGCCAACGTCAAAGCCAATGAGCATCATTAGCTCAGCAAGCTCAGCTAATGAGGTCCAGGCAGAGCAAGCCTTATAGAGGAATCTTTCAGAGAAATGTTCTGTAACCCCTTCCCAAGTCCCAAGTCACTCTACTACAAATTTGGAACAGGTGAAGACTTCATTGCAGGTGACTTATTTTTTAACGTTGATGATGTCAGCCCATAGGACTTCACTTATGCAAAAGAAGAGATGGCGTGAAATATGTGCTTGCTTGGCCAAACTACCTAAGGAGCTTGACGATGGCTTGGAGGCAGGTGGCACTGCTCCCTTCCTTCTGGCACAGATTCCCACAGGCTTCCCCCAGAGCTCCCTCAGCACAAAGCCAGTTTATCACCAGGTGCTCTAGGCTCTCTGACTAAAGGCCAAGTTTACAGGGAAGGGTTTAGGATGACTCCTGTACACCAAGAGTAAACAACTTTGGTATATGGAATGCACTTGAACTATGCGAATACATCTCACAAACAAGAAGAATCTGCATCTGAGAGGGGTACTGAAGCAGTGACACCATGACCTAAGTACTTGCAGATCAAGTACTGAGTACCTCCTCAGTAGTGAGGATATACTCACTGCTTTTTCTGAGCAATTCACAACAGCAGAAAATTATTCCCTAACCATGCAAAGACATAAAAAGACTTTTTAATGCAAACATTAGAGTTGCAAATCTTCACACCCTTCTGCTCAAATTTGCCCTTCGCATAGATATTTATGTTGTTAGGCATGATGTATCTTCATGCATGTGATTAAGGATTTCCTTAGAGACTTATGGTATGTTAGCTAAATGGTCACATATTTTGGCATAATCCAACATTAATACTTCTGAGATCTCAAGTTCATTTGACCTTCTCCAGTTCTGCTAAAAAGAAATCAGGTAACTGTAGGAAAATGAATCTATTCATTTCCCAGGAACGAAAAATTGATGATAGCAAAGAAGAGAAAACCAAGGACACTCTGTTACATCATTTATTCACTTTCACAGTATCATTCAGTATCGTCTTTCCAATTACTGCTGTTCATAGAATTAACTCTTTGGATACTGATCATATTGAGGAATATCTTGCCAAGAAATGGGTTACTTTTTTTTTATTTATTAAATTCCCACTAAATGTGAAAACAGATATGAGAAACTTACCCACACTTTTACTTTTTAAAAAATTGGGAATTGTGAAATGAGAAAATTTTATATGCCTAGGCTTAGGGAAGCACTGAACAGAAAAGATCTCCTTCTGCTATATTTTTCATGAATACATCTGGATGATATAAAAATTATGGCTTGAAGAATTCCTGTGCAATCACATGTCTCTAAAGGGCTCAGGAAGCTACTTCATCCTGTGTTGCAATTCCTCATCCCAAAATGACTAACCCCCTAATATGAATAGAGATCTTACTGCTTAATACAGCTCCACAAACCACTATTACCTTAGAAAAACAAACTCTGTTTTCAAATAATGGCAAGATGATAAAGGTGCATGACAATGCACAAAACATTTAAAGGGCTGACAACAGCCTGCCAGCATAAACAGCGTGAGATTAGGCTGTAGGCGCAGCCACAGCAAGTGCTGCAAAGATGCTGAGCTCAGTGAGCTCTTGTGTTAGGTTTGTTTGATGCCACTTAGTTGAGGGAATGCAAGATCCTAAAATACTTTAAAATCAAAAGCTGGCACATAAAATGCATCATTGCCTTCATGTCACAGCTTTTCCACCCCTCGAAAAAGCCCAACAAATAAGCAAGGCAAAACAGAGGGAAGGAAGGCGGGAGGGAGGGAGGGGAGGACGGGTCTATGAACAGAAATGTATGCAAACAATGCATACATGACTAAGATGCATTTTATTTCTTATAAAAATGACAGCAAATGTCCTGACTACCAGAACTTGCACTGACAAGGCTGTGTCGTGAGCTTTTGAATATGAACTAATAAAATCCTATCTAGCTCCAGTACTCTCTAAAATGGTGTCCTAGCTGAGCACTGGCCTAGTTTTCTACGCCTCTTAGCACTTCTGAGACCAGCATCACTGAGTTTATTGTTTTCTCCTTGAATGACAGGAAGGTGAGGGTTTTAGCTTCAGGATGGCTGGGTTTTCAAGAGTGGGGTGCTTTTTTGTCCAGCCCATTAAAATGTATGGGTACCCTTGCTGAAGCTCAGTCAGTATGCTAGCAACAGAGTGGTAAGTTAGCCATTTGTTTATGCCACAATGAGAAGGAAAAATAATACCCTGAGGCACTCCAGTATTACTGCTAGTCCAGTGTGATTTTTGAGGCATTAGACTGAAGGCTGAGTAAATTCTTTCAACCAGGTTATGCTGTAATCTTCCAGGAAATGCAACGTCTATTATGTCTTATTGCTATAATGAAATAATTACACAAAACTAATGAAAATGAGACGTACTTAATAATTCTCTGGGTAAATCCATGACATAGATATGACAGAACTGACAGTGCATCAGAAAGCTCCATTTGTGCCCATAATTTTCAGGTAATAATTGTAACAGTGCCATTTGTTCCACTACAGTTGGTCTTCTGTGGATGTTTTTAAAAGCAGCACTAAATAATGAGCACATTTCCTCATTTAAGCCAAATATTTGAGCATGGTCATTTTTATGCTACACATTTTCACAGGAGTTACTATCTCTCTATACTACTATCTCTCAACAGGTAATTTTGTTGCTTTCACCCTCATAAATATCTCACTGTATTTCAGTGGGAAGTTTGTCAAAGTTAATATTGTTTAAATGGGACTGCATTTTTATATACTCCCCAGCTAAACAGAGAAAGTGTCCATATTTAGCAATCTTTAAAACCAAGAAAATGGTGGTTTGTATCTCCTGTAACTCTTACCTAGTAATTTCTAAAACTAGTAATTAATATTAATAATGCAGTGAATTCTTACTTATGCTTCTGTGACATACAACCTTGTTTTATATTACCATGTTTCACTATGGATATAACTGGAAAGCGAGCATTAATTTATATCGAATTAATTTCCAATTCCATTTCAAAAGTACTTGATCGAGCACTTTTAAAACTGCCAATGTTTTTAAATCAGAAATTGAGAAATAATTGCACTGGCAGACATTACATGAAACAATTATCAATCCTCCAGTTTTCAAGGAGGTTGTGTTCAAGGTGGTGTTCAGGGACTAATCTTTTAGCAGGACCTGTTGTGACAGGACATGGGTTAATGGTCTTAAACTAACAGAGAGTAGATTTAGATCAGGTATGGTGAATAAATGTTTTACAGTGGGTGTGTGAAATACAGGAACATGATGGCTAGAGAGGTGGTAGGTACTCCATACCTGGGAACAGAGGTCTGAGCAACCTGATCTAGTTGAAGATGTCCCAGCACACTAAATGGGGTTTGGACTAGAAGAGCTTTAAAGGCCCCTTCCAACCCAAATTATTCTATGATTCTGCAAAATAAGACACTCGGGTATCTAACTTCCTTGTAACTGCAGAAAAGCCATGTATTTGCAGGATTTGTTCTATCACCTAATAACTGCGGATACTTGCTCAAGACTTAAAAAGTGCCCATGGGGCTAAATGACATCCACAGGGCATAGTATACAATGACAAAACCTAAACTAATGTAAATTGTTGTTATACTGCTGAGGTCTCAGCTTATGCTAGCTCCTGATTCACATCATTAACTTCACACATCATAAGTAATTTGAATCACTGAACACAGTGGCTACTTCCAGACTTGCTTTCAGCCATAAATCCCTGATCAGAAACTCACACAAAGTTTGTACTGCTGCACAGAGGCCTGTGCCATGCCTATTTGTTTAGCAAGCCAGGACCATGAAAAAGGATAAAATTCAAGACTATGCTAGTCTAGGTTTTACCCAAGAACTCTCCTAGCTACTGTATGAATATAATAGGTATGTTTTGAGGAAAAGTATGTTCAATTACAGGCCCTTACCAGTAACCCTTGTGAGGAAACTACACTGACAAAATTGGCACCAAAGTGGCCAAAAGATGCTTCCTGTGAGAGTCCCCAGAGCACCTGGAGCAATGGCTAGCCACGTCACACAGGATGCCTGATCTGAGAACAGCTGGATCACTGTGCTCCTGCTCTTGGCAAAAGAGAAGCCAAGGACAAAGCCAACACCACATCACCAGGGTTGTGAGCAGGAAACACATCACAGTTTAGCTGCACACAACTTCTAATGCAAATACAGAACACAATACCATGCACAAAATAACCCCACAAACAAAAAAAAAAAAAAAAAAATCAACCTTTTACAGGCACAGAAGTACAATCAAATGTGGTTTACACAAACCAAGGAAAAAAGAGACAGAGACCCTTTGAAAATCAGGAACAATATCAAAAATAGGCTGGCAAGAAATAATTTTCAGATAAAAATACATAAACCCATTCATAGTTTGCTTATAATACACAAGACAGCAAAATAACGAACAATTATATTTAAAATAATTAGAACCGAAAGTTTGAACTTACATATGACGTAATAATCTTTGTTCTTCTGAAATTCCAGGCCCCAGAGATTAGGACTGAACTCTTGAAACTTGATGGTAAACTTAACATCTTGATCTGGCTTGGCACAGTTAAGTAGAGGTGTATTGTCCTTTTTAATAGCACAGCTATCTGCTTGGTCTTTATCAACCATGTAGACCTTATAATATTCATATTGGCCAATAGTTTTAGAGTCCACCTTTGGGCATATAATATCCAGTTTGTCTCCTATTTGTGGATATAGTACCAATCCTTGTCCAGGAAGGAATCTAAAAGGAAGGAAAAAAAAAGGGGGAGGATGGGGGAAGAGAAGAAGAGATAAAATTTGAGATACTTAATAAAATCCCACACAGAAAAGTAGCAACTGCAGTGAACAGACAGGAATACACAGTTTCCAAAACCAAAATGACAGACTGAGCAAACCAAATCTTAATAGTTTGGGCTTGATTCAATATCAACAAGATGTTTATTTAGATCTTGGAAATTATAGATGGATTGAGTCTTTTAGTCCTTATCCCAGTTTTGGGCACACTAATAGATTTTACATCTCTCTCTGGCAGGCATCTCTGTTTCTTGCACTGCATTTAGCCATGCAGAGCAGCTAATACAATACCTGGTGAGCTGTGATTCTGTTTTTCTGTTTTGCTAATATTTCTACTATTCTTGCAAGTATTTTGCTAATTTTGAATATGGCAGAATGACAAAAACAATCTTTCAACCCTACTGAACAGCCATGTGGGACAGGAAAAAATGTAAGACTTTTACAATATATTAACATGCTGATAAATATTACTAATGTAACACAAAGGATTATCAGACACTCAACCATGCTTACAGATCTCTGTGATAGACAGAGATCTACCTGATCCATGGACCACACATGCTTCTGAGAAAAACACTTCTATCCAGGACAGTGTGACCTTTCCACTACAATGATTTCTTTTCACAAATTCCACCACCACTGTCATTATTTTAGCTCTTTTTTCTTTTTTTTTTTTTTTTTCTGTGCTAGCAGTTAAAGACGGGTGTGCTTTTTTTCTTAGTATGGGAAGACTTCTTACACAAACTGGCAGGGAGCTTTAATATTTGCAGTTAGACACAGTATTTTGTCTTTCCTACTCATATTAACAGGCAAACATGACCACTTCTTCATGGAAGAAAAATAGAAATAATTACTTATAGTATTGATTCATGCACAAAATGAGGAGTCATGTTCTCACAAGGACAAAAGCCACAGCAGGTTTGTTTGTTTCTCTCTCCATTAAGACATATTTGTTCAATTAAGGCCAAGAAGTGCATGTTTTAGAACAACAGCCACAAACACAACCAATGTACTCGAATGCACAGACCTAAAAGACTTTCTTTCCTCTTTTTCCTGCCTGCCAGCATTTTCCAAAGATCTTCCTTAATGGAGAATCGGCCTGAAAAACCAAGTGAAACAATTCCTGTCTAATGAACACCCTTCTCCAAGTGCTAATATTTAAACAGCACACGTAGTAAATCTAGCTTATTCACAGGCAGCCTTCCTGGAAACTTTAAATTAGAGTATCAAGGCCCACGCAGAACAAAGCTGTAGGCGTCGGTGACCTCCAACCTCAGCTTGGCGAAAGGAGCCACCAGCATGAAGTACTGGTGGGAGAGAACCCACTAAATTAAAGGATGATGCAACGCCCCAAATTTTGAATCCATCATTTACAACTGCTTGCTCCACACAATTCAAGTTTATGATCTGTGCTAATTGAGCAGGATTATTTTCACTCACAAAGCCAGTGTAAGAATTATATTTGTTATGAAGCAGCACGTAGCAGGACAAAGACATCTAATTACAGATTTAGGGAACTAGAACAATGAAATGTTATGGCAAGAAAAGCGACTGTTGATGTATAAATCACTGCGCTCTTTTGTGCTGTGCAGTGTAATTTCCAGACTGCAGAAACTGGGCTTGGCCACGGCTGTTCAAACTGAGATTGGAGATGGGGCAAAGCTGCGCCTCCTCCCCCCGTTTTCAGACATGCCAAAGGAATACAGCAACTACCACCTCAGGAAAGCTGAAATGGTCAAACAAATGGAAAGGTGGGAATGCATCCTTGGAGTTATCAGCCTGCTGAAGGACAACCAGAAGTGAACGTAGATATGGCACCCAGGGATGTGGTTTAACCCAGCAGTGCTGGGTTAACAGCTGGACTTGATGGTCTTACAGGTCTATTCCAACCTGAGTGATTCTATGATCCTATAACTGAGGAGGATGACAGCCAGCAAATATTCCCAAGGGAGCAGCATGTACTCTGATTTTGGCTCTCCTTGGGGATGAACTCTGACCAGGCGGAAGCAAAGGGACCGAGTTTCCAAGCCAACCTGTGTCACCTGTGACTGACTTTACCACCTTGTCTGACCACAGCACCATTTCAACTTTGCTCCTGTGCAGCACTGCTGTATCAGGAAGATGGCAATCACTCATATTTCCCCATCTGCATGCCAGGACAAAGGCTGGTCACTGTATGATCCCACTGCCGCAAATATTTCTTCTTGCCAGCAATTCTTCTTCACGTAACAGGACTGTGTAATAGGAAACGTGAGATTTCAAAGGACTAAATCTTTGCTTGTAAGTGATTCAAGTTAGATTCCTATACATAACAAATATTAAATTCTTAAGGTTAGATAAATGTTCCTGTCCATCATTATCAATAATATAACCTAAAATCTGCCCTGAGAAACAAGACACTGATTCTAATTTTAGACTTTGGGTATATACATGTAACAGCCACAGTATATGTTCTCCACGAAAACTCTGAGCACAAACAGGATGGGTTAAGAGATGGTATGCCAGGCAATCCTCAGAAACATCTATAGGAAAGAGGGCACACTTGTGAGCCTTAGTTTCAGCCAGGAATTGTCCCATAAAAGGTAGAGGACAGAACTGTCCCCAACAGACAGTTAAAACTACATTTTACAAGAGCTTTAAATGAATGTACTTGTTAGACTTCATGGCAGGGAATATTCTTGCTATGACTCTGAAGTCTGTACAGTTTTAGAACTAAACTCAGTAAATCTCCTTCTGCTTGAGTGTCTGAACTTGTAGGATCTAATGCTGATGGGATTAGGGAAGAAAAAAGGCTTAAAATACAAGGATTAATCTGAGAACTTGATTGTATTGAAATTTTTCCACACTTTGCAGTTTTGATCATGACCTTTGCTAGGAGAGATATTTTTCCAATTTACTTTCCTTATTTTCTTACAACAACAAAGCACAACTATGGATGGAGTTAATAAAAAAGTTTCACCTCATGCATTTCAGTTCAACCACAAAACCTACAGTGGCTGATTAGTTGTAGCATGATTATTATCCCTGCATTTGTGTAGTACTTTTTCTACTGTACTTTTTATAAAGATTTTAAATAAATCATTTTCTGGGTAGTAAGCATTTTCTGAAGCTATTTATAAAATGTCAGGAGGATTAAGACTACTGTTTTATGATCCTATTTTTGAAGATCTTCTATTTGAGAAAAAAAAAAAAGGCAAAAAGAAAAGGACAACGTACATTCAGCCTTAGTGGAGATTAAAAAAGCACCAAGATTAATCCTGAGTCTTTTCTGCAAGTGTTGATGTTGTCTTAAGTATTCCAAAGTAGCATCAAGACTGATGAAATGTTTGCAGGACAGTGTCTAGAAATTTTAAGTTTAAAATGGCTTTAAAAGTCTGGTCAAAATGTGCCTTCAACTCATTAGAAAGCTTTTTCTTTTTCACGTCAAAACATAATAAAGACAAAGCAAGGTATTTCCAGAATCCTGGGGCTGATCCTGTGGAGGCTGTTACTCCAGCGGTGGCTTAGGACAGTGACATGCTCTCCAAGAAGTCAGGATAGTGACAGCACTGGAACCACTGCTTTCTATAAAAATCCTTCTAACTTTCGGCATTTCAGCTCTAAGTATGATTTACTGCAAAACTTAAAATACCAACACAGGCCCCGGCCCCAACAAAAACTTAAGAGAAAAGCTTAGCAAGCTTCCCAACTCATTTCTGTCAGCAGTCAGATAGATACAGAGAGACTCTTGGAGCATTTGAAAAATCCTGCTCACAATAAATAATCCTGGTGCCTGCTGTGAGAAAGCACAGAAAAGTATATTAAGTACCATATAAGCTGTACGATGAAATTCATGCACTTTCTGTCTGGCACTTTTCGATACAGATGGCATTTTTACTGTCAGCCCAAAACTGGTGCATTGTGGGCGACATTTGACATCTGTGCAAAAGCCCATGGATGTGAATCCCTCCCACAAGTCCAGCTAGTCATGCAGTTCATCAAATATCAACACCTTGCAGAGTTCCCAAACCTTTTTTAAAATAATTATTGTACTTGACCAAAAAGTCACAGAGACACAAACAGAAATTAAGGAGAGAGTAGTTCATTCCCTGCTCACACCAACACTTCAATGATTTTTTTCTACCACACTTAATTTTAGGTCCCAGCAACAGTTCCTGGCACTAATGCAACTTTACTTGTCAAAGTCTTCAAGAAGTTAAAATTTGATTGTGAAATTTTATATGTATTTTTTTTAAAGTATATTAGTTTCCAAAGAATTTAAGAATCTCCTTATTGTTTAGAGAAACTTGGCACATTCAACCATATTAATTTACAAAGGAAATTTGCTTAATCACAACCATTCAAACCTGCCTAACCTCATAATAGCACACTCTCAAAAAAAAAAAGTAGAACTTAACCTGCCCACACTCTCATTCACTGAAAATACTCTTATCATTTCTTAGTATGCAGAAATTTCTGAAATTGTAAAATTATCTACAGAAAAAATTCTTAGAAAAATAAATTCTTAAGACATTTTGTTAATCAGTATTGAGTGATGTAACCAAGCGATTTGTCAAGGTTTTTCCAACTTACGAAACTATACACATATATGTACATATACTATGAATATATATGCACACTTAGCTTTAACTATATTCTAGAAATTATAAAATAAATATGATTTTAGAAAGCATGTTAGGACTTGATGCAAGGCTTGTATATTTAACTGGGGAGGCAGTGCCAAATTTCTTTGCTTTAATAACTTACCTGAACTAATTGGTGAAGGCAATTACCTTCAAATTCATGTCACAAAAATAATCCTAAAAATGTGAACAATCAAGACACTTCTTAAAATGCAGCCTGAAACCTACTGTTGGGGAATCCTACCCGCTTAACTTTATGAAGTTTTAACTAGGAGCCTGACTCTAAAGTTATTAATTGAGAAGTTTATTAAGGAAATATCATGAATACTAATAACACAGAATGTTAGTCCGTTACTTACAAAACTGCAAACTGAAACAGAATACAGAATTACGTTCCATATACAAGTCCTTACTGCCTAAAAATAATGTTTTTTAATGAGTGTATGTATTAATCATCTGACTTCTGAGAAAACAATAACGTTCATATTTCAAATATCACTTAGTCTACAGAGAGAAATATTTAAGCAAGGCAAAAGTCCTACCAGCTTGATGCAAAACAAATAGAGTTTTAAGGAAAAGGCTAGCGACTTCAGTGAAGTAGCAGAAAAACAATTTCCTGATTGCCAAAAACACTGCACTGCATGAAATCCAAAAACAAAGATCAGAGCTCTCTGCAAAAGGTCTACACAAAACTTTCATGCTAGTTTTTGCCATATTCAATACCACGTACAAAAATGTGCACGTGCATATAAGGTATACACCTGGCTGTAAATGCTTTTTGTGCAGAAGCAGTGATTTTATAGGACTCATCTCACTCCACCTTAAATAGATTAAGGGAACACGAATTGAGTGAGAACAGGATCAGTAACTGCTGTGGACAGAGAGAAAAACAAGCTTCATCAAAAAAAGATTAATGCGGAGTCTGTCTCAAAATGGGTACATAATTTTATGAGGAAAAGAAGGCACTATGCTTCTGTAAAATCTTTGTAAGAAAAAATACCATAGGGTGACACAGCAAGATGACAGACTGGCTTTATACACAGACTAGCTAATGAACCTTTGAGAGCAAAAAAAGTATAGCATTTCATATTATTAAAATTATTTAAAGTGAGCTTTGGAAGCTACTTTTCTTTACCAGTGCAGTCTTATTAACTCATTTTAATACTATAGGAAAGTTTTACACAACATGCTAAACAGGGAAGTTTTTGAATTTAAATAAAACTGAAGAAGTTTAATCTGCTAACCTTTATTTATATGTAACATTTTTCCACACAGTTAATGAAACAATTTATGTAAGGAATGGCTGCTGGCATTAATGGGACTTGCAGGCTAGAAACTAAAAGGAATTCAAACAAATAAATAAACAAATATATTCACACTCATCCCCTTAAGATCTTTAATGGCAAATACCACATTATACAAAGCCAAAGTATAAAATATTATAACATGAGTTGGTAAAGAAGCAACAAGTCCTGTATTTCTCACTTCTACTGCAAGGGAAAAACCTATGTTCAGGCTCCCCTGAAATAAACCTGCAGTAAGCTCATAAGTGCTTTGAAACAGCTCCCTGAAACCACAGCTGATCTCCATACTAGGGGTACCTTATTCTCCTCACTCTTCCTCACCTCTAAAAGAGCCCATCTTCTTTCAGACTACCTGGGCCAAATGCTTGCAGTGCACTGAAAAAGGAAATGGTAAAGGTTTTATGTTGTTTTAATCACAACGCTGGACACAACATGTCAGTGGTGCCACCATTACATGTGCCCCAAGTAACCACACAAATGGGCACTGTTCTTGGTGCCTTTTTCTGGACCTATTCTTACTGACATCAGCTTCAGGATTTCCATTTACTTCAGTAAGGCAAAACAGAGCAGTATGTTTGCAAGTGGAATCTTAAAAACCTACACAAGAATGATTCTGTAGCATTATCATGTTTTTTCAAAATTTTTAATGGAAATTAGGAATGTGTATGAAATTTTAGCCATTTCATTTATCCACTCATTGCACTACCTTTAGCAAAATACTAGAGGAAAGCATTTAAAATACAACAAGGGATTTCTAATACGTGTAAACCAAGGATGGGCTTAGAGTGCATATGCTTCTCTCCAAAGGAAATATTCTTTTGCATGGACCTGCTGGATTTGACAGTCAAATTGTACCATCACATCACAGTTCTAAAGGCACAGAGCTTCTACTGTACAGAGATACCCACAGACACCATTCGTCTTCAAACACATCAGAAATTGCCCTAGCTGGTCTCCTAGATCTGTCACGAGCTTCCTTCAACCAGTAACTCTTATGACTAGTGCTTTTGCAAAAATACAGATGCTTTTTCATTCCACTCAGCTTAGAATCATCCCAAGTCTAAAGGTGCCTTGCACTTGAGAGAGCACAAACCCTGCAGCCAAGACGTAGTATTTGGCAAAAGTGTACCCCTTTCACCCTTCATGTATATGGAAGGTCACCTGCAACCCACCACCAAGCACATCTTATTGGAGATACTCAAAGAAAAACCTGTTTCCTTAAAAGCTGTGATGTACGAGGTTCTACAGTACAGATGTGATCTCATTCTTCGTACAAAGTAAGTAAGACAAAGCAAATGCTGCAGACTCCCCTTCAAGGGTACCCCAGTCCTGGGTTCCAGCAGAAGCATGTCACTTTGCAGTCCCTCTCCAGGGAATCATGTCATCTCAGACTGGGACCATGGTGTCTTGGAGTGACCACAAACGCAGGGGCACCGAGAGCCCCCTTTCCCCAACCCACCATGTGCAAACAAGGCAGCATCCTGCCTTCAGCCACCTGAAGTGGCGTGCAGCTCCAGAAGGGTTTTGCTGTTAGGCAGCGTATCTGTTTCAATGGGATGTCACCTCCACATGCGAGAGGTGGTTAAGTTTTGACTGAAAGTTGCCCTTTCCTTTGCTGCTTTGGCTCTCACTCACAGAAAAAAGCAAAAACCCCCACTTACATAACTAAAACCTTCAAACCAATTTGTGCTTTACCCCTCCATCCCCATTAAACCCAGAATGTAAAAATGAATGCTTGTTTTTCCCCACGTAAAAGTCAGTCATGTTTTTCCCTGCCTTAAAAAATTTCTGAGAGCAAACACTTATCTGTCTTTTCCTGTGCAATGGGTTTTCTACATAAGAATATGAAACCTGGATCAGAATATTTACTGCAAGGGTAAGGCCTGAAATGTTGCAAAGATACACAATCCAATCTTTTACTAAATCTAAGGATGTTTTTCAAAAAAATATAGATTTTATATTCCGTTTTCATATATGGCCTCCATATAAGGCACTATTAATAGCAATTAACTTTTTGTATTATATGCAGAAAGCCATTACTGCTCTGCTTAAAGTACTTAAAGCACCAAAGAATTCTGATCCATTTACTAAATCAATTCCTGTTACCACAAAAGAACCACTAATGTGCTTCACGACAGTCTTTTAAGTAAGGAGCAAAAGAAAAAAAGGGATGAGTATGACCAATGTTCTATTTTAAAGTGTATTATATTAACATTTCATCAGCATTTACAGAAATATGAACCTCACAACAGCGCTGGACTTACTTAGCTTCAGCAAATGGAATCATTGCTCACTGGCTCTCATACAAAAGCACGGAAACACACAGGTACATTCTCCTTCTTATTTAATTTCATTTCAATAGAAATGTGCTTTCTGTGTAAAGTTTAAAAACTGCAAGTGGCTGCAGTGGAAAGTAGCAGCCAGTCTGTATAAATGGCTTACTCTGAGAAATTTCTGAAAGAAGAACACTCAGTAGGTGCATTGTAATTAGTTGCTCTTTCTAGTTACCTCTTGACAAATGATGCATGCGGGTCTGGATGAGAGCCCAACTCTTGACCCATGCCACCACTACACACTTTAGTACTTCACGCAGAAACCCCTAGTCTCAGCATTCTTTTCATTTTGCTTTTTCCAGAAACGTGGTGCTAAGTAATGCACAACAGGAGAATCAGAGATGATTAGCAAAGCTAGAATTCTTTCAGAAGTGCTTCATATAGCTACGTCCTAAATATATCTGAGGAAAGTTTCCTGCCTTTGATTCCTTCCAAATATGTAGCATGTTTTAGGGCTCCATTCAAAGACAGAAGTACATGGAAATACACAGGACAAACACTACTTCCACAACGCATAATAATACACTTTGGCAACATTTGTAAGCCTTTCAAAAAGAAGATATTCTTATGATCATTACTTTAATATGGGCAATTATAAGCCTATTGAGAAATGCAACTTTTGCCACAAAAAGTACCCATGAAAATAAATAATTTTTTTGGATAGCACTTTACTGCCCCCTTTTGCACTTTAACATTAGAACAGGTTTCAGTGTGAACATACATCTGAGGAAGAGTGTGAAGATAAAACTACAGGGCATCATGTTTAGTCACTAATAGACTCTCAGGCACTGCTTTAGGGACATCTTCCCCTTGCCTACACTGCAAACAAATTAAACATCTAGCTTTCATTGTCCTTAACCTTCCATGGGAGAGATCAGTAATGGTTTAAATTGCAGTCTTCCACTGCAATCTGAATGTTTATGGGCAACTGGAAAAGAGGGGGATATTGCTCATTAACACTAGTTGTCTCTAGCATAATTTTCTAAGGCAAAGATCATCTGCAACGTGAATTTGGTTTATTCATCAGGATGACAAAGGGCTTTCCAGTCTGAGGCCATGCATATGTTACCAATGCCTGAACTAAAAGGATGGGTGTATCCTTCAAAACAAAACTTCACAAACTGGCAGGCAAGAATATTTCCATGAAAGGTGAAGACAAGAAGCCTAGACATTCAAATACCCTACAAGCCTAGAGGCATAAACCCGTTCTGCAACTCTGCACTGCAATTACAGTCAGTACAGAATCGATGTATGTCTATGTGTGTCCACATAGATCTGCAAAAGGTAATAAATCTATAGTTTAGTGGCCAGTTATTTACAAAATACTAATTCATTATGACAGAGGCAGAGGGGGACCCATCCTGTACCAACCCTCGACTTCCATTTGAAAAAGTCCATGTGCTGCTGTGTACACTTACATTTAAACTTAATCCATTTTCCTCTGTCATCCTACAATTACAATACAAGTCACAATAATATTAAATTTCAGTGCCTACAGCATTGCACAATTGAGCCATTACTGTAATGAAAACTGACTCCCTTTGATATTAACACTGGTGTTTTCTCTCATTTGCTAGCCATGAAATACAGGAAGAAACCAATGTTGTTTTAATTAAAGAATTGTTGTTCAAAATATGCTACTGGGAATATTAAAGTAGTTCTTTGCTCTCATGGCAAAGATAATCAGGTATTTATATAATTTGAATTTTGGGGAAAAAAAATAAGAAAGTAGAATAAAAAAAATCTGTGCCACAAACTCAGCGTAAAACAAAACCATTGCCCTACTTCATTTGTGCTCACAGAGGCGGGGTGTGCCAAACCCAAGAGATGGCACTTTATTGAAAAGATGCAGAGCAGTAGTTAGCATGGAACAGAAAGTCAAACCAAACCATGTGTGTTTCTTACACAAGTCACTAAAGCCTTTGCTTTTAGAAAGCTAACAGAGAGCAGCTGGCATTTGCCAAAGAACTACTTTTTGAAAAGTGCAAACCAGATTGTTCTATTGCTGTGCTATTCCATGCTCTTCTCTACCATTCCTGTTTGAAAAACAAATGTCTAATGTCAGCCACAATATAAGGATGCCAACCAAAGTTTGCAGCCCTCCTTAACTACAGTTTGCTCATACCTGTGCAGTCTTGTTTCAAGACATGCTTCAAGCAAAGTCTATAAAAGAGGGCGGGGACTGTCTTGTTAGTTGATGAGACATTAATAATCGGTGATTGTATCTCCCTTTCAAGGACAGAATTTCATCTACTTTGCAGTTGTTAGAAAATGTATTATTGCATACCATTTGCCTGAATAAGTAAACACTGGAAGTAGAACAAATTGTTAACTCACAACTTGAAGGAAAAGTTATGCCAAATCAGTAACAGAAATGTATAACAAACAATCCCTTTTTGGCAAATCATTTTTATGCCAAGGAGAAAATGACCTTGAGCATAAATCCAAATGGGAGACCTATAATCAGTCAGCACTTATTTCTTACATTAAACCCAAGATTCAGCCACTTCCAAGCACAAAGATCCTCCTATGTTCTTAGACGAAGTACCAGCTTTTCCAAGGTTTGACTGACGTACAGAAGCAGAATAAAACCAGGTGGCCACAGCCACCTTCAAGGCAGTAGTAATATCTGACCTATGAAGAAACAGATTTTGGCCCACTACAACATCTGAGCCTCTGAAATGAAGCTTAATTGACACCTGAGTAGTTTAAAAAATTCTGTAAAGATCCAGAATGTGCATTTGACACAACTGATATCCCTGACCCAGATGGAAGAGTCCACTGGAGGGGTTCAGCAGAAAGCTGGGGATAACAGGAGATCCAGCCACTCAGTTTTAACCCACTGCCCTGCACTCATGAGACACTGACATTTGGTTCAGCCTCTACTGCAGGGGGGCTCAGACAGTACACCCCTCACAAACCAGGCCCTCTCTTGCAGGGGGAAACCTGGGCTCCCGGGTCACCCTCAGTGATCAATCTGGCATTACACCAAACAGTGAGCTAAAAAACGCACAGAAAACTCAGTGGAAGCAGGGCTACCTGTGCAGCCAGACTCCAGAGGCACAGCTGATAGACCTGCTTGAGCTCCCAGCTGGCACAGGGGACACACGGACTACTGGCACGCTATGTATCTCTTTCCAAATGCAGACAGGGATGTAGCTTCTGACACAGTTTTCTGATTTTAAAAAAAGGCAACAAAGCTTTGGAGAGATCTGTATTTGTCTAACCCCAAAAATTCTCTTACACTGGCCTTGGTTCAAGACAGCTCATGCTTAATTCGTCCTGCTTCAGCAAAAATATTCAGCATTCAGCACATGCTCAACATGAGCTTTTCTGAATAAGGACAGTTTCCCAAGTCAGGCTGTAAGAGCACAGTGCAGTCCTGCTTGCCTTGGTGTCACACACTGATCCACAGAATGGAAGACTACAATACGCTATAAATCTAAGATGTGGCTTTTGGTTTTCTTCAAAAAGTGCCTGAAAACTGTCTGACACAAAGAGTGATTACCACTAAAAAACACCTTTTAAATATTTCTTTCAGGCAGTGAAGTAATCTGTATGCCAGTGTGACTGTCCCTATTCAGCTGATCTGGAAAAAGAAACCCCCCAAAAACCAGAAGGTAAAGTGTTGTGCAGTGATTAAGCTAGACTGCTTCTGAGCTAAACTGAAATTAATTAAACATGAAGAAAGCAATTGAAGTGTGGACAGAGAATGCTATGGGACTGCAAATCCTTAAAAGGAGTCAAGATATTCCCAACTCCAAATTTACACTTTCATCTAGTCAGGTATAGAAACCAACTGCTGCTCAGGCAGTAGGTAAGCAGATGGCAAGCACCAAGCAAAAATGAAACTGTGAAACGATGCACCACTGACGAGGAGTCAGAAGAAGCACAGTTATGTGTGCTTCAACCAGTGCTCACTGCATAGGTTCCTTAAACAAACTGCTTCAAACTTGGAGAACATCAAAAGCCAGATGGGTCTTCCTGAATGAATCCACAGGCAAGGAGCCAGGATTCCCGTTTACTGCAGAAATAGGCCTGGACTTGATTTGAGTCTTCTTAGCACTGACAGGCTGGAGTCTGGCAGAATTCCCAATCCAAAATAAAACAGCATTCAAGTGAGACTGGATTTTAACTAACAATAATAATAATTATGATAATGAAATTTCAAATCACTCTTATTAGCTTTAAAACACATTTCTCTTTACAGTGCAGTGTTCACCTTCCCCACTGCTGTTCTCTGGTTTGGGTATATAAATAAAAGCGCTATTCAAACAAAAACTAAGAAAACGGTGAGAAGCAATTTGCAGCATCACAAATTTTTCAGCCTAACATAATTTCACCATCTAACCTATCCTGCTGTGTAAAACAAGACAAATAATTTCTTGTTTTCCGTTGACACATGTAAAGCTTGACTTTCCTTTAAAGCATACAAAGCTCTGATCCTACCAAATAAAGTTTTGTAAATCCTATTTTAGCCATCACCCATGAGACATTTTAAAAGAACACTACTGAGACATTTTAACTACACTACACTAGGTAGGAAACCCATCTTACAGTTACGTATATGTCATACATCAGGAATGATTCACCTAGCAACACAATCCTCTACCAACCTTTATCTTTTTTGGCTTGGAACTTATGTTTAAAACTAGAAGAAAGCATAGACTATTACATCAAAGTTTAAATCAGCTGCATTATAATTATCATGCTGATACCTCAATAAACACTGGGTGTTGGCTGGCCAGGATTGCCAAAAAAGATAGAGGTCCTGCCCTTATTTGCTGTCTTTGACAATGTATATAATCACATCAAAGGAAAGTTCTCTGCATCACAGCTAACAGAAAAAAAAAATAACCTGTATGTTCTCTTTCCTAGAGTAAAATGATAGATTCTTTTTCGTAACACGAAAATTTAAATTTTGCCTATAATGAACAACAATTATAATGTAAAGCCCTTTCAGGCTTGCAGGACTTGCAGTACTCACTGAATTCACTGGAGGTATTTTCATGAAGTTGAACAGGAGCTAGATAGGCTAAGATTAAACCTGAATTTACAAGGACAAAAACGGTAACAACAACAACAACAACAACAAAAAAAAAAAAAAAAAAACCCAGATAATTCAAAATGACACTGAAAACACTTCAAGTTTAGGAAATTTCTGTGTGTATGTTTTTTGGGTCTTAAGTCTACCTGGGGGTGGAGGAGCAATGCAAAACTGGTTTTTGTTCTGCCATTTTGCCTTCATACTTGGCTTCCAGAAACAGACTGAGCTCAATGTACACGTTTTCTCAAAGCCTGTCTACTCTTCAGTGTTGGGGGTTTTTTCCCCCGTTTAGGGAACAGGAGTGAAAATTTTAAAATCTCTGTTTTAAATACACCTTCGAGCTTCTATCAGTGAAAACTCCTTAAGGTGAGGGGAACCTGGAGGGGAAAGACTCTGGATGGAGGGAGAGCTGGGGTCCACTGCCCACGATGCTCTTCGTAGATGATTCCCCATTTCTCCCTGTGCCCTGCCAAACCTGTCCGGCCTTATCTGGGACATTTCTGAAATGTGACATGACAGGTAGGTTCGAAAGCTAATGGTGGGCAAACAAAGGACATCGGTTTTTGCATTATTTCTTTAATTACTTTAACCCTTGTTCGAACAGAAAGCATAAGGCCAGAGTAATTCAGCTTCCCCCTTTGTCATTTGCCTGCCATAAATATGCACCAGTCTGCATTTGAAAAGCTGAAGGAGGCTGCAAGCTTGCTGGACATTTATCATGCTCTGTTCCCCGTTAACAAGCAAATACTTTAGTTGAATGGCCCATTAGCAATCATTGTCAAATGCAGAATGCAAGGTGCTTGAATGTGCCCGGCCTGTAAATTAGACGAGGTTGCCCCTGTGCTTCGGAGAATTTCAGCAAATGAATTGGATCTTTTGCTATAGATTTGTGAAGGTTAAGTTTCAACACAGGAAACCCATCTGAGCGCTTCAGGTCCTGTGAATTCTGCCAATCCGTTCGGCGCCCTATATGCACTTGCTTATTTTTAATTTGTTAAAATCACAACAGCAGCTTGACAGTTTGGGGTCTGGAGTCCCCTTTTCAGTCAGAATTGTGAAGATTTCCAGCATATTATGGGATAAGATAAGAATGATAAAGTCAAGCATGTAATTAACATCTTTATATATATAGAACCCTGGAATAATCAAACAAACAAACAAACAAACAAAACCAACAGGAAAAAAAAAAAAAAAAGAAAAAAAAAAAGGGAAGAAAAACCCACCAACCAAAACCCAATCCACCTTCAAAGTGTCCAAGCCACTGCCAAACAAACAGCATGAATTCCATTTTGCCGAGCTCATCCCAGGCTCATTCCCAGTAAAGAAAGACACAACTGTTATTGTAGGCTTCGGTGTTTTTTCCCCTTGTGTCTAGACTGCGCTTAACAAATGCAGAGTGCTTTCTTCTCCCCCCTTCGCAGACAAATGAACAGGCAATAACGCAGATATTTTTCATTTGAATCGTACCCCTGATTTGCAATGTAATGCTGACATTAAGTTGTGGGCGTTAAGGGTTGTCAGTTGGATAGAAAAGCAAAGTATTAACTATTTAAAGGCTCTTTAAGAGAAAAAGCAAGAAAAAACACATCCAAGTAGCTGCACTAGGAGAGGTATATTACTACCTTTACAGCTGCAGATTACTTAAAATAAATGATTAAACAACATCTATATTGTCTGCCGGCTAAACTCAAGGGGCTGACAGCAAACTCATCCCAGTGATTGTAAGTTGGCTGGGGAGGAGGGGAAGGGGGGAAGGCAGATGCTTATCTCATTCATTTCTAGATTTCAGCCAGCCTTTCGGAAATAAACACCACCTAGAGACTGAGCCAGAAACATTTGGTTATCTGCAGCTTGACTGGTAAATAGGAATGGGTGCTGGTTTGTTTGTGGTTGCTCGGTTCTCGGTTTTTCACGTTGCTTTTTTCTTTTATATTTTTACAGGATGGGAAACAACAAGAGATGCTGAAGTATCACCTGGCCTAGGCACAGACAATGCAGCACGTTTATCTTTGCTGCTCCCATGGAGTGTGAGATGGAGACCACAAACTAAAACACAGCTGAAATCAAAAGCTCTCTGTTTTCCTTCCAGATAACCCCAATACTACCTCTACCCTCTGCTCTCTGTACCTTGCCAGCATGCTCCTGCCCGAAGCCCAAACAGATTAAGGCAAGAAATCCCAAGTGCAGCCAATTCTTCAGAAAGGCTGCTGCTAGGGCAGGAGTTAAAAATGAGAATCTTCCACACCTCACAATTGCAGCCACCTCGAGTTCTAATCGGCCCCCATCTCGGCAAAAAGCAGTAAATGAAATCTATCTTTACCATATTATACACCACCAATGAGCAAGAACTGAGCAGCTTTTCTTCATCGCTCCAACCACCCCAAGCCACAAGTAGGCCTTTCATAGTTCCTAATCCCGGCCCCCAAGTTTTGTGCGGTTTTCACATAATACCTTACAGCCCGGAGCAAGGTCCTTAGTTTATAACACCCCTTTCAGAGACGTGTCATTTCCAACATCAAGCTAATCTATATGTTGCCATGGCACCACCCTTTATCTGCCTTTACATCTTATGAACTGCATGGATTTACCACATTATTTTTATCTGAAAGACAGAAAATGGTGGTTTTATTGTCATACAATCAGATTACTGCTGCTAGTTTCTCTATGCCTTTTTACCATACTTCAATCAAAAGGGATCAGTTTCTTTATACTCTGCCCTTGATTTACATTACATCTGTAAAGACCTAGTCTGGGTTGTAATCCCCTTATTAACTATGACCAGGGTTGATTTGCCTAAAAATAAAAGCAAATTGTGTCAGACCTTTTCACTTTGTTTTTGATTCGGAACTACAAAATGGATTACTAAAGAAATCTTCAGAGTTCACACGGCCGGTATAGTACTGAATTTAAAATGAGAATTAAACAAGTTAAACATGGGAGCTGTGTCAACGGTTTACATTTTCCATCATGGGAGAAAGGCTGAACTGCATTTGTCTTTGTGTTCTCTGGCCTTAAGGAGACAATGAAGCCACAGGAGATTTTTCCAAGCTCCTCTAACACTGTCCATTTGCCATCCTCCCCTTCCTCTGCTTTTTCGTGCAACTCCCCCCCAAACTCTTCTCCCTTGCTGCTCCCTTCCGCCCCCCCACAAAAACTTCCCCTCCCTCAAGACTGTGTTAGTTAAAAGTCTATGTACTGTGGCACTCAGTATTTTAATCAAAATATTTCAAGCAGTTTAACATTCCTATGTAAGTTTCCACAACGCCTCACAAAGAATGAGCTCATAAGCAAATCCATGTAGATGTATGATAAATGACCAGAAAAACAGGTTTCTTTATGTCAGCAGCCAAGGCAGACAGACATTAGGCACACATGAATAACATTTTAATCACTATTTTTTTCTCAGAAGAACACTTTCTTCTCATTTGCAACAAGCAATTTCAAGTACTGCAGGTTTGCACGATGCATGAAGACCAGCTCATAAAGGAAAAAAGGTCCCCAAAGGAGGCCTGCCTGTGGCTGCTGCGCAGGGCTGAAAGGCCTGTCTATGCCAGCATGTCAGAGCAGTCACCTCAGCTCCTGATTCCCCATGCCAGGAACCTGCGCCGAATTTGAGAGGATCCAGAGTGTCACACCTCAAGCAATGTGATCTCCTTACAATAAAACATGGGGGGGGGGGGGGGGGGGGGGGGGGGGAGGGGAAGGGGAGGGGAAGGAAAAAAAAAACCAGGAGAAGGCATTCTCGTGTGTGGGAAGAGGGAGAACTTAAGCGATTTTAGCACGACTTTTAGTCACTGCCTTTCTAAAGGCAATTACTTCATTAAAGAAAGTGAAATAATGTAGCACAGCTTACAGATAACATGCTTTAACATAATTACTATAAATAATGTAGCAATTATACTCTACGTATAAAAGGCTGGGAAAAACAACCAGCTCAAGAAATCGGCCTTCAGTTTATTCTGAATTCATTTCGCTAATTCACCTGTGCTTTTGGAGACCTGGCTACAAATGCTAGAACTATCAAATGGACTGACTGGAAGACACCACTTGCTCCATCTATTAGCACGCCAAGTGTCAACAGCTATGTTTTGGGTACAATTTAGGAGCATGTGTTTAAACAATTTTAACCTTCCACTCCCGTTTCTTCAGCTTGAAGCTGTAATTGCATAGGTTAAAAAGCGCAGTCCCACAGCACAGGACTCCCAAATAAATTCCTGTCTAGCTGAGAGCCTCCCAAACATGTTGTGTGATATCGTTTTAGCAAGCTCTTTGTGCTCTGGCTGGCTTGCCTGTCCTGTGAAACAAGGGCTGTCCATTACCTACAGTTTATCATCCTGACAAAATGTGAGGAATGTGGATGTGAAAGCACTAACAATTCCACCCCTGGTGCTTTCTCCTTTTTTCCCCCTCTGCATTAAAACCGACAAGATTAACCCAAATGCAAACTGCAGAGCATAGTTCAAGGGGCTATTCAATCGGTAGTGAATGTGCATTTGTTTACCTACAAAAATAAGAATTTCAGATACAATGAGAAGCAGACTAGTCTATACTCTACTGAATAGAACATTTAGCAGGGTCATCAATTGTAGTTTATTTTATCAGTTTCTGACATGTTAGCATTCATTCAGAGGCAGGCTGTGAAATATCCCATATATAACTGGTTATCAGAGGGAGAGAAAAACAGCTATATAATCTAACTTAATCAGTGTCAAAGGCACCACTTATGAGGATAACCTTCCACATGTCACTAAGGAGACCCGCCTTGATCGCTGGCCTATAGCAAGCAGGGAAATAGTGACGCCTAGACATAAGCCATGCTTTTTTGAATGAGATTTCTTTACTGCTTCACTGAAAGGTAACCCATAACATTACACGTGGTCCTGTGTGTCAAAGGTGAGGTGAAACTGAGGTAATCCATGCTATCTGCGTACACTGCTTGTCTTGGCAGAAACAACACAAGCAGAAAGTCTCCCATTAAAAAGTGTCAACAGGAGTTAAACCTAAAGTAATTTTTCCTCTGTGTTTTCAAGATCAGGTGATCTAGAAGTTCTTCAGATGATAAGTCTACAAAGTATGCCAAGACCATCTACAACAACGATGTTTAACCTCCCAAGCAATAATGCCACAGGTATAATTATTTTATGGAGGTCACTTCAATCTCATTATTTGGTCAAGGCAATAAAGTAGATCTCTAAAAAGGTAAGGGGGGAACAGGGAGGGGAGCTCTGTGCTCCAATAGCTACTGCGCACTCTCCATTCCAGCCACCTGGTAGAAATTATAACCTCTAGACTTCAGTGCAAAACCAATTCAGTTTATACATTCACCTTAACCTAAAATTTATTATTTCATACTTTCTATTAACCTAACAACTTCTCCCATTTTAACTGCCTACCTGTTCAGCAGATTTTTGCTTTGAGACTTTCCATTGAGTTAAATGCACAGCTTCCCTGAATAAATAAACCAGCATCAAAGATACTTATTATTTCAAACCTAAAAAGGAGCTTTATTATTATACCATGCCAAGGTCTGTTCAACAGCATTACTTCCCAAGCTAACATTCAGCTTGAATCCAGAGTGAGGACAACCTTCTCTAAGGAGAAATTATTCAGGATCCTTCAGGCAAACAAGTGTGAGAGGAATTAGTAAGAAATTCTGCTTGGAGAAGTACCGCTGCCTCACCAGCAGCAGTGTCAGGAATGCATTTGCAAGCCTCCTCAAACTCCAGGCCTCCAAGAGGCCTATAAATCACTAGCCCCAGCAATTGAAAAGACTAATTTTAATAGTGTACTTCTTCACTGTGGTGATTAAGCCTCAATGAATCACTCAAGAAAATTCAATTACATCAGAAACACAACCTATTTTTAAGCGTGCATTTAAGTTGAAAAAGTAATTAGATATTATCATTAGATCTACCATTAACAACATTCAAACCTTTTTTGTAATCAAACAGTTTAGAATTAACTAAATGGAAACACAAATCGTGTTTGACAAAAGAAGCATATCCCCAGGCTCTGTGAGATGGGCTGAATTCAGCTGCTCCGATGCTTTCGTTTCACTGATGGCTAATAAAAGCGATCAAGGTAAGTTAAAAAAGAAGCGAAAGCAGGTTGGGGCTGGCAGAGGAGAGCTCCGAGCAGCCGGCTCTTCTGCTTTGGAAGAGTGACCTCTGTAGGCATAAACCCAGCGAGGCCTGGGATGCAAAAGCATTCCCCTTCCTCCTAGGCCGAGCCAATGCTGTTTTCCACCAGCACAGCAGGCCCACTCCTGCAATGCAACCCCGGCTCTCAGCCTTTGCCTTTCGAGAGCCTAAACAGCCTTATAAAGCCCGCTTTATAACCGGCCAGGCCGCTTTATCCTCCGATGTGACGCCGTGCCTTTCTTAAGCCAAAGAAAGGTTTCAGCTGTGCAACATCATGGAAGTGCTGAGCCAGTGACTGGAGGTAAATTTTAACAGGCTTCTCACCTGATGCATATACAAAATAAGTATTTGTCAATCAACACTACAAATAAAGACTCCAAATTGAGCAGCCCAGCGCACTCCTGCCAGTTTCTCTTTTTTTAAGTTCTTTTTCTTTAACAAAGATTAGGAAACTTCTCGGTAAAGAGAAACAGAGCAAGTATTAAAAAATAATGCAGGCAGAAAACGATAGTGATTTTTTCATTTAGTGAAAGCAACAGTAGATGATGACTGTAAGACAAGGTACTTTGGTAAACTTGAGATGCTACTTCTAATTCAAACTTTGAAATCGTCACCAAACTCCTAGAGATCCTGCCACCTGCGCAGGATTAATCCCTGATCCAGGAAATACTCCATTCATACTTGTCTCATCACCACCTAACATTTCCTCTACAAACTCCCCCGGGAAAACAAGACATGTACTTACTGGAGTTAATGGGAAACGCTAAATTCAATTAACACATTGCATATGATTTTAATCATATATAACTGAAGATGGAGCAAGCATATAAAAATTATTTTCACCCATTTCTGCTTTAAAATTCCCTTAACTCATTAGAGTCTACTTTTTCCTGTGGTGATTTTTGTTCTCCAAAGTAGTGATTCTAATCACAAAAGTTCAGCGGCTCTTACAAGTGAACAAAGCCAACTTCCATTTTGTACGTCAAAAATCCAAGGAGACAAAAGAGAAGTGTAAGTAGCGTTACATCACTGCCTCAGACTTTTCTTTAGAAGAACAGCCTACTTTTTGAAAAGTTCTTCTTTCTAACAGCAATAATAATTTTGTAAGTTTAAGTAAAAAGGTTGTTGCCTTTTTTTTAAAGACAATGCATCTCTTTTAAGAGTGAGTTTTAAAAGTGAGGTCCTGGGAACACATGTACATTTTCGCTTGGGTTTGTTAATGAAGAATGACACTATATGGCTGTGTGATGGGTAATGCTTAGTTCATTACTCACTAACATGTGCCTTGATACCATCAACTCCACAACCAAATTTAGCCCTGTTATAAGCAGATGTAACTTCGCTGGAGTCAATGGGATGAGTTTGCATCTGCAGACGGAGAAGTTGGAGAGTATCACCCTTTCCTAGCAACTCAGCGCAGCCCGGCTCCTCCGCTGCTCCAGCCCGGGCGAGCCCGGACTCTGCCCGCAGATTTTATCCTGCTACCGCCGCACCACCCCCCAGCCCGCTACCGGTCCGCCGCCCGGGTCCTCCCTCCTCCCTCCCGCCGAGGGCACGGGGCAGCTCCGCCGTCACACGAAACACCCGCCCTGGGAAGAGCCGGATCCCGCTGCCGGTCACGGCCGGAGCCCCGGCCGCTCACCGCTAGCGCACTCCGCCCGTCCCCGTGTCTCCCGGCGGCCGCGGCCGACCGCGGCAGCGTCCCGTCCCTCCCCCGCGCACGGAGGACAGCGCCGGTCCCCGGGGAAACGGCGGGCGGGAGCGGGATGGAAACTTACTTGGGGTTAGAGGAATTCCAATATATGGGGTCTAAAACGATGGACCGCGCCAGTGCAGTTCTGCATAAAACCATCACGGCTCCCCAGCAGTACTTCCAGGCGGAGGCATCTCGCCTCCGCGCTGCCATGGTCGCAGGCGGCACCGAGTCCCTCCCCGGAGCCTCGCCAACTCCGCCGTGCGCCTTCCCACGCACCTGAGCGGCAACAGCAGGGTGGTTGCCCGGTATCCCAACAGCCGGGATGATTTATAGGAAAAAAAGGATAATAAAAAAAAATTTAAAAATCAGTAAGAGTCGACGATGCACTTGGCGAGAGGTGCAAGCAGATCTACTGAGTCATGTATGCCACTCGCATGTAGGAATATCTCCTCTGAGGTCAGATCCAAGCTACCTCCGAAGTAAAAGCAATAGAAAAAAAAAAAAAAAAAAGAGCAAACGCCTTAGTCCTTCCTCTTAGTGGGGGTCTCCCGGCTGCCTTGGAAGATGCCACTCAAACTGCCAACTCCCATTTGGATCCAGAGCGCCATACGCGTTCACAGTGTCTAAGGCCCGCGTGAAAAGGAGTAAAACAAAAAATAAATTAAAAAGAGGCAAAATAAAGGGTGGCGGGAGAAATAAAAGGGTCGGGGGAAAAAGGACACAGCTTCGGCGCGCGGCTCCTCCTGTATGTCTCTCACTGCTCCCCGCAGTTTGCAATCCGCACGGGCACCAGCTCGGGCTCTTTCGGGCAGCTCGGAAGCAACCGCGAGTCAATAAATCCACTCCGAGTCAGCTCCCCCAGTCCCGGGGAGGCGCATCCGCAGGGCTCCGGCTTCCCCGAGGGGCACTGCTGTCCTTGTCGCCGGCAAAGACCACGGAGCGGAGCAAGGAAAGAAACAGGGACGGACAATAATGATTACAAAAATAAAAAATAAAATAAACCAAAACGGGGGGGCGGGGGGGTCGCAGCGTCAAATCGTCCCTCTCCCGTTGCGCGACCTGCAGTGCGCGCCGCGGCGGCTGACTGAGGAGGAACGACGGGCGCGGGACTTGCGCCGACGCGCAACCCGCCGCGGAGGAGAAGGAATGGAGCGAGGGATGAGAAGCGGCGCCAGCCACTGTCGTCCCCAGCGCGGCGCTTCCAACCTCCGATGCCGCCACTGCGAGTCCCCGGCGCAGGAGCGCGGCCGGCGGCAGCGCGCTGCCGTAGCCATATAAGCGCGGCCCCGCTGCCCCGCCGCCGCCGCTCATAGGGCCGCCGGCGGGCCGCCGCGCTGGTTGGGCGCTGCGCCTGTCACTTACCGCCGAGCGGCGGGCGTGGCCGCGCCGAGCCCGGCCGAGCGGGCCGGCAGGTAACACCCCCCAAGCCCCGCCGCGCCGTGCCGCAGGCGGCCACTGCCCGGCGTGCGGGGAGAGTCCACTCGCTCTGACTCACACTGGGGCTGTGCGGGAGGCGCGGAGGGCCCAGATGGAGCGAAATCAGGGGAAAAAAAAATGAAATTAAATAAGCATTAAAGACCAGCCTTTGCTAAAACTGTTTCCCGAGTACACTGGCGTTCAAAGAGCGGAGGGCAGCGGCAGGGCGGGGAGGCACAGGGCTCCCCCTCACGCTGCCTGCCGCTGCGAGTGCAGCACCCCGGGGGAGCGCGGCTGCGGGCGCTGCGCGGCTGCGGCGCGGGAAAGGGCCGGGCCGTGTTCCCACTGGCGCGGAGCTCCGTGCACAACTTTCTGCGGGTTCCTTGCTAGGAAGGAGGCCCGGAGGTGCTTCCGCTCTAGGTTCCCACCGGCCCTTCCCACGGCTTCTGTGAGTTTTCTAAGTTTATCTGGTTGCGCGACAATTAGCCACGGGCCGTCACTGACTAAAGAAGAGTCGGACATGCGGAGCCCTTCAGAGGGATGCAGAAGAGCAGGCAATGCGGGACTCTGGGGCCGGTTGAGGATTCCCTCGCCTTTTTCTGGCGATTGGTCAGGGACTCTTTTCTTCCCCTCTAGATTTTTGTGGGGAGTGGGTTCGGACACAGTTCGTTTTCCGACGCCGCGTATCCCAACGGCACGACACCTTGCCCTTTTATTTCACTGTATCATTAATTTCTAGCCAGAGGGAGCTATCAGCGGGCAGCACTGGAGATGCTTTCCCCGCGGCCGCGCAGGTCCCCCGGGGGGTGCGGAGGGCGCCGGGGGGGTCGCGGGTGCTCCCGACGCCGCGCTCGGAGCCCGACACACCGCGGCTCCCGCGGCACTTCCACGGGGCCACAGCTCCCACTAGCGGCCAGCGGCTGCCGTCCGCAGGGGGAGCGGTCTCCCGCTGCTGTCCCCCTCCGCCGCTCCCCCGCGTCCTGCCCGCTCCGGCGCCCACACGGTTCCACCGCAAAAGTCACCGGCAAAAGCCGAACGGGTCGACGGTACCGCTGCCCCGGGAGGTGGTACCGGGCTGGGGAGGCGGCACAAGCGAGGGGTCTGCGACAAGAGCTGTACCGAGGCTAAACAGGGGCGGTGTAAATGGCACAGTCGCTCCGGTGAAATTAAGGGGGTTACCGAATTTCTTCCAGTAGGGATTTCTTGCCAAAATAGTATCTGCAGAAAGGATTAAAAGTTAAATCCCAGTAAATTACCGCGCTCTTTTCTGCCATTTCCCTACCGATTAATCGAGGCATGCAAAGAACATCCAACCAAAAACCCTAATAAAGAGCCAATTTCGCATAATTTTATTCCTGAAGAAATATGTGTATTCGCTTAAAAATCGGCTTCGTGATGGTACTCGTCCGACTTTTAGACGAACGCCAAGAAGCTCTTATAAGGAAAACAACTGGTACTGTAATTTATTTCTCGGATAAATTTTGGAACCCAGTGTTCTCTTTCGACCCCTTTTGAACTAAACGGGTGTTTCAGCCTGGCAGAGCCCGCTCCTCCCGCTCGCAACAGAAAGAAATTGGAAGCGCGCTCGAAGCCTCATAGATTTTGAGTTAATTGTGTTCGGTAGTTCTCTAATGAAATCTACCACTCAAGAAAACAAGGAAATCAGTTTGCTTTTCACACAAAACATCGAATACGTTTTAAGTAAACTGCTTAATTAAATTTAATTTGCAGTGAGGAAGGAATTGCAGATCCGGCGACGCAATTTGGTGGAAAAGGATCTGATTCCCGGGACGGAAACTTAGCACTCAAGTGGGAGCTTAGGTATCTATGCACACCGAGGGGCATCAAAGGAGAACTTCAGCAGTGAGGGGAGGAAAGTACTTAATTATTAAACTTTTAAACAAATGTGTGGTGTGTAGCCGGTCGTGAGGCAATATAAACACGGAGCCTGATAAATGCTTCCAGCAACAGAGACGTGTAAAATAGGTCTACCTCAATTTTGTGATGCTGCTGCTTCTGTTTGTTTAAAAGCAAAAGGTTACGAGCGGTGTTTTGTAGAAGTGGTGAGTAAACTGTGACCTCTAACTCTTCGTATCCTTGCTTTAAGTAAACCAGAGGAAATGAAGAGCCCTGGTATTGTCTGAAAATATCCTCTTGTAGCTAAATATATCACACGGCTCCTATTGTCCAGTGCCTAATCATTTTTACGCAAATACAGCTGTTTTACTCTACTGTCCAGCATTCTACCGATGCACGCTGTAAGAGTATAAAAATCCACGTTAATAAGATATTTTTTTTCAGTAAAAAAACAAGACAAAACTGCGTGCTTGCTTCCGAGATAACCTAATCAACAAAGATTAAGACATCCAAAGGAACGCGGGCTCGGTGGATACTCTGCTCAGGTCACCCTTTTTGGCCGAGGATCCGATCCCTGCGGTTGGCTCGGGCCGCAGGGCCCTTCCAGAGCCGCAGTTACTGCGATTCCGAGCAGGGCCGGGCCGGGCCGGGCCAGGAGGCGGGGGCCGGGGCAGGCGACGCTCGGAGGGGCTGCGGCGGCGCGGAGCCCCTGGGCAGCGGCGCTGCGGCCGCAATCCTTCCCCGGTCCCGACCCCTGCGCCCGCTGCATCAGCCTCCAACCTCTCCGTCTCGCCTCCGAGAAGCGCCTCGGACACGGCAGAAACGTGAGAGTAAAGGCTGGGGACGGGGGGTTTCAAAGCAAAAGAGCCGACGAGTGCTCGGAAGTTAGAAATCGGCCGCCCGTTCTCTGGGGGCTATTTCAGGAGGAGATCCCGGCAGACATTTCGGGTTTCGCATGGAGCGCGGTTTCCTGACAGACGAACGCACAGGGAACAGGCTTCTGGGGGAAATCCTGCCGCGGCCTGGAGAGCGGCGCCGCTGTCCCACGGCGCCCGGGCGGCCCGGCTCGGCGGACGGGGATGGACGCACAAATGGACGGATGGGTGGATGAGCGCTGCCAGGAGCAGGTGAGACCTGCCTGTCCCTCGCCTTCACTGAAAAACTGGGACTTTGCTGTTTGTGCCGCTTAAACCTTTATTCCTGTGCCTCGGCTTAAAAAAAAAAATAAAATCTGTTCATCACTGAATAACCTCCTTCACCTTCTTTCCAACAGTGATGTCGGCAATAATAATGTAGATACGGGCTCTGGTACTACAAAATCTATAATGAAGGACAGCTAATCTTAATGGGAACATGATTGGGCCCACAATCCCTAATTCTCTCTTAAACATCAGCCTAAACATGAAATTTTTGAAGTGGAAAAGCTCGCCATAATTATTATATGAAAATGTACCAGTTTTGAAAGTCAAAAAGATATAACACAATGCATACAATTACTGCTAAATTCAATAAAGAGAAATGATCATGACTGATGCTCATTCACTTAAATGAATTGTTTATCATTTGTACAAAAGGCCAAGTGTGCCAGATACCTGCAACAGCTCTTAATACATCATTCACACTGCAACAGTGCATTTTCTGCACTTATGGTAGAGTAGGTACACGTCTAGATATTAATTTGTCTTCACCAGGTCTGTTTTAGAACTGTAGTTTTGGTCAACATAGCTTAGAAAATGAGCTTGGCTTCTCCCAGATACAGCTATAGAATTCAAGCAGCCTTGTAATAAAAATCAGAGATGTTCATACCTCTAAACCATGCATTTTAGCTCTGTTTGACTTATGCTGATTCTCTGTAGCACTCCTTGAAAACAAAAATATTTTCATTATTCTATGGTCTGTGATATGAGGGGTAGGAAAAATGACCTGGGATAATAAAGCTTCTGCAACACAACATTGTCAAAGGGGATCTATGTCCTTTTGAGCAGAGCTGATGCTGAGCTAGCATAACGCTTGATTCTAAGTGTCAGTCCATGGAAGACGATTGTAAGCATAAGGTTGTTTAGTATGGAAATGTCAACAGAAGCTCAGCACCCTTCAGCAGGCTAACAAAATAGTGGGATGGAAAGAGTAAAATAACCCTGAAATGCACATGTGGCAATACCAGCATGAGAATGGAACAGAGATGCATGAAAGTCATGGTTCAGCTCCTACTAGTCTGGCCTGTCAGTCCGAAACCATACCAACCTGGGCACTTCAACCATATCCTCCTGCCTTGGAATGAGCCTTAGGCACACAGGCAGCTCTCCACAGCTCTCTTCTGAAATAAACCCCCTCTGTAACACAACCTGGAAGGTGTTTATTGACTTGAATTTCACCTGCACTTGCACCAAGATGAGACCTTGCAATGACAGAGCTAAGACCCCAAATGCTCTGAGAATGTTTAATGAAACACTGCATGCAGTTAAAAGTGAGTAATAACCAACATCTCCATATTTGGTGTACATGCAAAAAATGCCTGAGAGCGTGTTAACAACATCGCAAAGAGGGGGATATCAGCTTCAGGTCAGGAAGGACAATAGATAGGGTGAGGTGTATGAGGTGGCACATATCCCAAGAAAAAAGGAAACACCAAAGGTAAATCCTTCTTTTTCAACACAAGACAGGAATGGATGAACTGTTGATACTTTGGTGAGATTATACATACGAATGCAGTTGCTTGGCAGTTTAGACATCTCACTAACGTAATTGTCTCTGTTTTGCTAAGCTGCGAGGATGCCGTCCTGCCAATACATTTCTCAGGAGTCAAGTTTCCACTTGAGCTTAGAAAAACGATGATAAATGAACATGCAAAGTTCAAAGGGCAGTTTATCAAATCAGCAAAGTAAGAGCACATGTTTAACATGCTGTTCTAAGGCCTTCCACGCTCCTACCTTTGCCAGACAGATGCACTGTTTCATATTAAAATAATTATCCAGGACATTTATGAACAAGTTTGGGAAAACTAAGATCTCTTCTGTTACCATATAAGGGAAATGAATACTGCTCAAGGTAGGTGGCAACAAAAATGCCTACCTGCCTTCCTGGGGTGGTCAATGACATACAAAATTCCAGAACAACCTAAAACTTGTCTAACCAAAATTTGAAGTTCAAACTTCAGATGCAATAAAATAAAAATTAAACACTGAACACAATCACCAACAGCATTTTCTGTATGCAGACACATGCAGGGACCTCATGGTTTAAACCATAAACTGACTACACGTCAGTCTATGCTCCTGCATACTTTACGTTAAAAGGGTGTGAAGTCCTACGGGAATACAAGAATATCCCAAGTTCTTACCATCAAATGTCAACTTGCCCCCTTTCCAAACTATATGCATTTATATTTTTTCTAGAAATCAACAGTATCTCTGAAGTCTTACAATAATTTTAAAAAGAAAACCTTACAGTAATGCAAACATAACATTCACCCACAGCAGTTCTACCAAAATCTAACAGACACAGAGAATGCCTAAGGACAGCAAAGAGACAGCAGGTTCCACAACTGAACTCCTACCCTAACAGAAGAAATCAAACCAAACCAATGACCTAACTGCTTTTCTTTTCTTGTTTTTTTGTTTTTTTTTTTTTTTTTTTTTTTAATTGGAGGGCAGGGGAAAGAGAAACAGGTAGTGAAATGTATAATGGCAAGAGGGACAATCTCATTAGGAATGGGCATCTTGTCCAAAAGATAATCCTAGAGGTGGGACTGAAAATAACCTGGTAATATTTAAGCCTACACAATGTTAAATGCAAAGAACAAATGTTGTTATTTAGCAGCACATTATGTGATGCAGAACAAAACGCTTGATACCACAGCTGTATGTATGATTTCTTAGCTTCTCACTTTTAGAAGAGGAAACAAAACTGCATAGGTCTGTTTTGACTTTGTATTGACTTTTAATAGCTTGTTTCTCATAAGGGAACAGGGGATGTTTTCTGCTTTAGAAATACAGGTATCAGTTGATCTTTAAATACAGCCTGCTCCTGCCAACAGGTCATGTACATGATTTATTTGGCTTCAGCTTTTGTTTTTATGCATTAAGCAACTTTCAACCTTCTTCTGTCATACAATATATAGACAAATTTAAGTACAGTAATAGTGTAGGTATTTTACCATCTTCACATTTTCTTGACATACTGGACGAAGTGATACACATCAATCTGGCCCCAAGCCCCAGTTTCAGACAAAGCTGGTTGAATACTGCTTTCAGTGGCACATTAAACTTGCTCCCAAATTTAATTTGCTAAATCTACAGAAACAGACCCTTTGGGCATATGAGGAACTACTTCCAACTTTGTCCAGTGACATTCAAATGCTCAGGCAACTACTGGTAACTGTCATTTTATGGTTATTACAGATGTTGCACACTGACAGGAAAAAGAAAGTTTTAGAACTGGACAAGCTATAGTAATCTAGATTTTAGTAGAGGAATTACATACAAAAATGGGGACTTTATAGATATAGTTTTCAATCTGTAGTTTCATTTTTCAAAATAAAACCTGTAATATAAATGGATAATATTCAAGATCTGTATAACAGTTGCTTTCTGGCTAAAACAATATATTTAGACAGAACCTCACTTTCTGTTTTTCAGTTCAAATATACTAGCCAGTTCAGTCCTTTGGGAGAAAAAAACTTTAATTTTTAAATCCTTTAGGATCCATCAGATTCATTATATGGTAATGACCTTAACTTATACAATATATTATGAGGTGAACTGAGGGGGTTTAGATATCAGAAGTATCGGTCTGGGTGCAGTAAGCCAAACAGCCGTTTAAACATGATACTACAGCTGAAATAAGTCTCTGTCAGAATAAAAACCAACATTCATAAAAAAAGCAGCAGCCATCAATAACATTCACAACTGCAGGGATTTTTTTACTATTTGTGATTTTGCATTTTAAGTAGAAGCCACAACAGTTTAAAGCAAAATTTAAAAAAATATCACTATAGTCTTGAATTTAATAATGTGAATTGCCACTCTTATAGCTGTTTATAGAAGTGTACTAAAAAAATTTACTTAAACATATGAATTTAAGACTTTCACTTTATTCAGCAAATTGGTTTATTTACACAATGGGGAACGCTGGTTGAATGCTGTCAATGTAATAAAAACAAATCTAACAGAGACAATACTGAACTCTCTCTATGTATTCATAGCAGAAATGACAAACTATTTCCTTACCTGTATCAGGAACATCAAGCGCAACAACGGGACAGTATCATAGGACACTGATTTAACAATAAACCACAGAGGTCCAGTAATACTATGGCAATTTACTCATGTATTTACTGACTTTAAAATAAAAACATTAAAAGTCAGCAATACCCAGTAAAAAGTTCTGTCAATTATCAGAGTCAAACTCTGATGAGTAGGTCAGTAAAACCTTATCAGATCATCCACAGTTCATAAAGTGACATGAGTTGCTTCAGAACACCAATACAGAAACAAAATTGATGAAAACAGATCCTCTAAAAGGCAACGATGATCTGATAAGGGTTTAACTTAATGGAAGTTTAAAAAAAATAAGAATTGCAGAGCACAGCCCCTATTAGAACAAGCTAACTTTCCAACTTTCAAAAAAGACAAAAAAAAATTTGAGAGAAAGAAAAAAAAACAAAAAACACTTCAACATGAAGCTACCATACAAAGTTTTTGTTTTCCTTTTTTTGTTGGTTTTTGTTTGTTTTTTTTTTTTTTTCTTTTAAGAGTTCAGAGTTGAAATTTAATCCTTGCTTTTTAGGGAGAAGGACAATTTTGGCCTAGACTTTCCTTTGCCCAGGATAATTTTTTGCTCTTCCTTTTGCTGACGCTGTCTCTCTTGTTCTAGTTTCATCCTCTCCTCATGAATCTTTCTTTGTTCTTCAACAATTTTCAATTGTTCTTCAGCCTATATAGGAAAATGGTAAAGAGTTTAGGCCACCGTATTTTGTAGTCATAAAAGCAATTTACAAGTCCATATTAACATCCAAACAGGTCGAATCCTGCATAAGTATGTAAGCAGTTCCACCCGAGCTGGGTGCCATAGTTGGTTTCAGTGAAACCATTTATAAAACGGTTATTTGAATTGAGTTTAAAAGAAACACTGAGAACTTTCTACAGGTAGTGTATCAAAATCTGGAGTGCTTACATGCCAAGTTTTTCAGCATTGCTTTGCAAACAACAGGTTATATTTTAATTAAGGAAGACATTAGATATATACAGAAATTGTCCCAGCACTTGTCATATGTAAGCTGAAGTAACAAACACACATAATGAAGTCACATATCTTCAGGCCAAGTCACCCTGCTCCAAAACCCATCTAAAAACCCCTCCTAATCCAAAATCATCTTCACTTGATTTGCAACTAGTCAATCCTTACATTGACCTATGGTTATTACAGCTCTCCCAGTGGTCTTCTAAAGGTGCTTATTTAGTTCATTACATCAGTCAATACTTTAAATTTTCCATTTGTACTGTTTCTGCCATAAGAGGTTGAGAAAAGGGTAAAACAGAAAAAAATCTAAAGCAGATGTAGTTCAAGCAAAAAGATTTAAGAAGCCTTATTTTTATATGAAAGAGGTGTAATTACTTGGGCAATTGAAACTGACAGAGTTCAATCAGGATTTAGAAGCAGCTTAGTTTGTCTTATCAATTGATTAGAATCAGCTAAATCATACTGAATGTTTTCATGTGGCAAGCACCTGATTTAAAAGGGCTTAAGAAGACCAACGTAAGTTAGACTTTCCTAGCTTACACATCTTAAGCTTATGCTGAAAGTCCTTTTCAGCACTTCTACACCAACATTATACTAGAATCAAATCTAGTTTGTACCTGTCCCACTCCAAAAAACAGAATTAGTCACACAAAGCTGAACATGTTGGCAAACTTACTTCAACCCTCCCCATGAGATATAGTTAAAACATACTTTTGAAATTCTGAATGCAGCTATCTCCCCTCTAAATTAACTGCATCTGAACTATTTTACCAGCCTAATGTTACTGCTAAGGATCTGGTTTTTTATGCTCAGGGAAAGCAGAACAATCTTACTGATGGAACCACCAACACTCAAGAAAAGGCTGATTTGTTTATTTTAGTTGTGTTGCAAATCTGGCAGAGACACCTGTATTTCCCTACAGAACAGTTACCTACACCTTCACATACCAGTTTAGCTTGTGCTTCTGCAATTTTTCGATTATTCTCTTCTAGTATTCGCTCTAGTTCCTCACGCTTTGCACGCTCTTCTTCCTAAAGGGGAGGACAGGGCAAGATGTTAGTAAAGTAAAATATTCATCTCTGCATGTTCACTAATCTTTCTCAGAATTCTTTTGTGAACTGAATTAAAGCGGCAGCTTTACAGCCACCTATTTTGCCTCACAACGGTAAACTGTGCAGCCACTAAAACTGGTTTCTAGCACTCAATTTAAATCATCCCGCCCAGTCCAAACAGCAACCAACTAAACCCTCCCTAATCATAGAATCCTGACAATTTATTACTAGAATTTTAATATCACACAAATCAACAAGGACAACTACAAAAACTGGATAGTATTTACCAAATTAAAAAGTAACATAGAAAATATAAATAAAGTGAATAGTTTGTCTCACCAATTAAGTATACCTACGTATTCTTTACCTATACTCCTTTAATCAGCATTAAAAGTTGAATATTTACTGTCTTGTCCAGTGTCCTGCAGAGTGTGCTCCTCGGCTGCCATACGCGCCAGCTTCCTCTTTAAAATGATTTGTACTGTTAGCTTGGCAATACCTGCATCAGCAGCTCAACCATTTATAAAGAAACAACATACAAGGAAGGCTGAGCTGAGGAATGCAGATGTTTATGGTAAGAAGGAACAAAAATATGTAAATCATTCCTAAGGCAAACAGTTAATAAGAAAAATACATTTACTGTTAGTGAAAAATACAAATGGTAATCCATACTTCATGGAGCTATGGGCTTCTTTCATGGGGAGAATGGTCTTAACATTCAGTATTTTGACAATTTTAAGACAGCTGAAACTGTCTGCAGTATGAACTTGGAATTCAGGAGTCCAGGGAAGGCAAGATCAGGAAATAAAGCCTTGTAATTGTTGCTTTCTTGGTGAATTTTATGGAACTCTGTTATGCAACTCAAATATGAAGACTGCGTGAAAAATTTTGAAGTGTTTCAGTTCACATAATATATATCCAAATTATTTTTATATTTGGAGGATTTAAAGTTAGCCAGAGGTTTGTGTCTGTGTAAGAAAAAAAAGTTAATACGAACAAAGCAAGCATATGAAAACTTCTTACTATGACTAGTAACCAGCTACTAGCTAGCACACTTCACTCCAGGCATGGAGGTTCATTCTGCATTACAAGGAACTGGTGGGACTTCACATGACAATGATACCAAAAATACTTTTTTAAAAAAAACAAGTCATTCATCTGATCAAATAAAAACCTCTACATATGAAGAATTTGCTGACTATAAACATGTAAATTCAACTGAAACTCTAATATCAAAGTCTAAATTTGAAAGAAAAGTATAATTTATTTATTCTTTTTAGTATTTATTGTAACTCAGCATTCCATTTGTTTCCATTTAATTTGATACTATGTGACTGGCAAGTCACATCTAGTATGAAGGGGAAAGCTGCATTGCTACTGTCTCTCCTTTCGCAAGCCAATCAAAATATTAATTAAACTGTGTAAGATGTAGAGAGTGAAAAAAGCATTTAACACTTATGACTATTTAGCACAAATTTTTTCTATGGTTTGAAGTTTGTCTTGAAATTTCTGGATCCTGGAATGATTGGTGCAGGCAGGCATCAGAGCCTTTAGTAGCAAATTACTGTCTCACAGAAAGACATTTTCAGCTTCTGCTCCAGCTGCTGATTAAAAAACAAAACAAAACAACAAAAAAAGGCCCAAAAACCCAAGTCACACGTTCAGCTTGACTTCAGACAAGGGCAACCTGCTCTTTTATAACTTCTAGGGAGAAAAAAAGGAGTTGTTAGTAGTTATTAAAAATGGATATAATGATTTGGACAGAGATCCTTCGTGAAGACGTGGATGGGCTTATGCTCGAAGTCCCAGAATTAGTCCAATGTATGCTCAAGGAAAATGTTCATTTTAAATGAAGAATAAGAAACCTATTTGTTAAAGACAGGTACTGCAGCTCACTGCTGGACCCTGCTTTTTGCCTGGCTGAAGGCAAAAGCCTCTTACAGTCTAGGTAAACAAAATGAAACAAATGAAGGATACATAATTACATATTTTTTAATACCCTTCCCCAAAATGAAAGGACTGCTGATAAATCCTGCAGCCATGGCAAAAGTTTCAAACAATTCTGAAATATATGTAGGTCAGTTCCATTAAGAATCAAGTATCCTTGTTCAGGTTTTAGGAGAGTAACTGTTTAAATATCAGTGAGCTCCTCTGAATAGGCTAGAAATTAAGTTTCGCAGCAATGCAAGTTTATATGAGAAGGGAATTAGATTTGCTGTATTCCATCTCTTTCTGAACCGAACAGGAGGCACAAACCGACACTGAAAGTTTTGCCATGGACTGTCTCTACTTTCCAAACGACCGAGCGTTACCTCTCTGGCTTTTTGTGCTGCAAGTTCAGCTTGTCGCTGTCGCTCGAGTTCTTCGAGCAACTGTTTTTCCATGATGCGCTTAGCCTCCTCCACCCTGCGGAGAACCTCTCGCTCAATCTCATCCTTTCTTTTCTCCAACTCTTCTTCTACGCGTTTAGCTACAAGTTCTTCCACCCTTCGAGCAGTTTCTTCCTCTATGAGTTTCTCTTCAATTTCTTGTTGACGACTGCAAAATGCAAACATGAGGATTACATTTTTAATCAATAACATTGGCACTGAAACACACTCCTTCCAACACGCAGCATCAGCTATGCTACTAAATAACTTTTACACACAGATTATGTATTCAATGAATATTTTGCCCTACTTTTAAAGAAAGTGAATATTCAGGCAGTGTTCCTATAACAGGGAATCCATTCAGACCATTCCATATTTAGTATCTTTCTATATAACAACAGACTAAATTGAGGACAACTTATCATAGTACTTCTTGATCACAGCTGGGGGGGAAGAAAAAACCCAACCCAAACCAACAATTACAACACCATGCCACCCCCTCCCTCAAAACATACAAATCTCATGCAACTCTTTTGGGTGAGACTCATCATTTACCCTTCAGGAGTTTATATAGTCTGAATTTTAAGTCACATATAGCAGTAATATCCTGTAAAACCTTGCCTTAAAGCCATCACCTTAGAGGCACCAAACTATCTCCAGTATCTTAAAACAGAAGAAATAAAATTTGTGATTTCAAATTTGTGATTTTAACTAGAATTCCAGGTGTTATCCAACCACCTACCTTAAAAAATTTCAGTAACTTCAGCTCTTAACTTTTTTTTTTTTTTAATTGCAGGACTCTGTTTCTACCATAATGATCAAAAATAAATTATATCAATACCAAGCACTAAATAAATCCTTGCAAACTGCAGCTTATCATGTTCTGAAATTTGGAAATATTTTCAAATGTCTTGTCTTTATTTTAGTTGAGCAACAGTATTATCACTCAGCCAGATCACTGTTTTAATTTTTCATTAAAAAGGATATAAAAATCAGGTAAATTTGCCGGTTAATTACCACACACAGAAAAAACTCCAGGTAGTAATCACAAGTGCAACATGGCAATTAGATATCCAAGGATGAATGAACAACAGTGAATACTCTATATTTCATGTAGTACAATTCATCTGGAGTTATTATGGGCTTTGGGGAGAAGACTCTTGGTTTTAAACTTGATATGGAACTTCCGTTCCAAATATTCCATGAAATACAGAACAATCTTATGAAACTTTTCTTCTGTTCTGGCCTGTCAGCAACACAAATCCAAGATTTAGAAGAACAACTACTGTTGTAGTATCTTAATAGCCTGTCATTTTCAGAATGATTGCATTTTCCTATCTCATTTGGAAAATATTTCCTAATCTATTTTATTTGAAAAAAAAACTAATTTAAAAAAAAAAAAAAGTTACATCATTTACCAACTTTTAGTTGACCCAAGGCACAACTTGCAAATATGCAATAGGAGATGTGAAGTATGGGTTACTTATCTAGATAACCACGGGAAATAGAAACGTGAAAGGCTCTCCATTTCCCCATGTCATCTTCCACCTTTTCAAAACTACCGAGCTACATGGATCTACTACACTTACTGAGCTTTCCTTCAGTAGAAAGCTTTGGAATCCTCAACTCAATCATTTGGCCAGAAAATACCAATTTTAGTCTTACAATCCTCAAGACATAGCAAATTTAGCTGGGGGCACATTAGACCAGCATTGATTTTTCCAAAATGGACACAAAATATCTTGAAGTGATTTCTTTCAGAAAAAAAAAGCCCAAAGCAATGTAAGGCAAACAAAAAACCTAGACCACTCCCAGAAAAATGCATCAACCCCACTCAAATAAATATGACTTGATTTTAAAAGGTTTCCCTTCCCTCTTATTCAGCAGCGAGTACTCTTACCATCCTGAACCAATACTGCTTAGTATACATAAGAGGCTAGAGTTCCAGAGAAATAAATTGTCATTAAGTTCATGTTCTCATGTTTTATTAAACTATCATAGCTTTACATTTAACATCAGGAAATCTAGGAAAAAAGTTAGCTAATTGAATAAAGAGTGCATAGTTACAAAAATACCACTGCATTCATGTCTGAAATAGACTTTCAAATATCCTCAACAATTGATGATGCACTCAAATTAAGCACTGTGCATTCCATTCTTCTTACTCCAACAAACTCCATTCAAATTTAATTAAATGAATCAAATGTATTTTTAGACTTATAGGCAATGATATTACAACGGCTTAGACCTTATTAAAAAATAAAATTATAAACACAGATATAAATCTCAGTGATTTATTCTGCAGCATACCAACTATTTTTTTTAAAATCACATGAACTTACAGTATTTTATCATTTTATCATCCTGGCCTATAGAGTTATGATTCCAGAGCAACAGATAAGTCACTAATGCAAAAAACTATTTTTTGTATGATCCATTTACTTCTTAAAGAGTAATTGTATGAAATCTGCAGAAAAGAAACAACTTACATTTTACCAAATTTCTGAGGGGAAAAAAGTCATACCTGCAAGGCAAGGAAATGAGCACTACAGGAAAGGGCTGAAGTTAAGCTGGGTATTGAGATTTGAACATGACAAGAAGACAAGAAAAGAAGAAAGTCAGATCCAATCTAGAAACTGTCCACTAATGGACTCAGTCAGAAAGGAAGTACTTCTTTTCTTATCCAACATGAATCTATACTAACATACGTAACACAATTTACAGATGACTTACTCAAATACCATACTTTTCTACTCAAAGTTTCATTGCTTTTTCTTTTTATAATTTAAAGTGTATTGTAGAAGTATCAAAATTCCATACCAAATCTTTTTCAATACTGGTTCTTCCTCAAATGTCTACTATTCTGTAGCAAGTATTGCTGAAATATCATATTCCTTCTATACAGACTTCATGAGCTTTTTAAAATTTCAAAGTTAACTTACATAGAAAATTTACTTACACATGAACTAAACCCGTTCCTAAATACTATTTATTCTATTCTCAAATTTTTAAGCACATTCCAGTTCTTCATTATAGATATGCACAGAGTATTTTTCTTAATTTAGGTACTGAATGAAATTCTAAACCACAAAACTAGGATCAGTATGTCAAAATATGTCAGTTTTCACATGTTTGTGTTACTGTGGAACTTTTTGACTGTCAAAACTCTGAAGTTAGCAAAGGTGATTATCTTCAAAGGAAAATGAAAGTGACAGCTTGGGCTCACCAAGCCCGACAATGCCAACTACTATTTCCTGAGAACGTTATGCTTAAATAAAGCTCCACCTGAGAATTAACTGCACCACTTGGCTTCATATGTACAAACAAGTGCTTTTTCTGGATAAGGTGGTCTAATGAGCAAGGGTAGTGTTCAAAGGAAAAAAATCACCTGATTACAAATCATTCTTCTCTTTGCTGCATAAAGGTCTGTTTTATAACTTTATATGCTGCTAAACACATTAATGCATCCCCATTATTTATTAAAATACTATTTAGATCTGCAGACTTCATAAATAACCATACTCCCCATAAACATAACAAACTGAAAAAAGGGCAAGGTTTCAAATGAACCAAGTCACCGGATCTCACCGTCCCATTTGGCAAGAAAGCAATCCCACACTGTTAATAGAACGGCTGCATAGTTTCTTGAAACCCTCACTCGAGCACCTCCAGATGCCTCCGCTCGACGCGTAACAAGCTCCACGCCACGAAGGGGAGGGGCGGGCGTGTGGCAGTGCAGCACAAAGCCTCAGGGGCGCCGAGGCCTCCGCCGCACAGGGAAGTTTAGGAGCAGGGCAGGAGGGAGAAACCAGCGACGGGGAGCGGGCAGAGCCGGCCGAGAGGGAGGAGGCGTGCGGGGGGCTCGCACCGGAGTGGGCGGCTCCTAACGCACCTAAGGGAGCCGGGCTTTGAGAAAGGGGCGGATGGCGGGAAAAGAGACACTGGTCCGGCCTCAGCCAGGGCCTAAAGGCCTGCAGCCAGCCGCAGGCGGCCCTAGCCCACAGAGAGAAGGCGCGGAGAGAGAGGCACCGAGCACTTCCCTTCCTCCCCCATCCCTCACCACCCTCCTCGTCCCCAGCGCAGGCCCGGGGCTCACATTTTCCGCTGCCGCTCGAACTCCGCTTTTTTCTCCTCCTCCTCCCGCTTCTGTTTCTCATCCAGGCTGCTGCGCTTGCTCACCGTGCGCCCGAAGATGTCGATACGGTCGGGGGGGGAGGAGGCGCGGTCGCGGTCCCGGTCCCGGTCGCGCCGGGAGGAGGGGGCCGTATTAGAGCGCGAGCGGGAGCGGGACTCCCGGCGCCGGTTCCGCTTGCTCTCCCGGGACTTGGAGCGCTTCCTTGCCCGCTCCTTTTCTCGGGAGCGGGACCGCGATCGGCTCCGGTTCTTCTTGTTGTGCTTGGAGCTCTTGGTGTGCTTGGAGCGGGACGAGCTCCGGCTGCGGGACCGACCCATCCCGGCAGAGGAGAGAAGAGGCCGCGCCGGCGACCGCTCGACCACCCCCGCCCCCTTTGCTAGCGGCGCTCGGGAGAGGTGCGAGGAGGCTCTGCGCGCATCAGCACCACCCTGGCGGGCCCTTCGTCTTCTCCGTTTTCACCTCTTTGCGCTGCGAGAAAAAGGAACAGGCCCCGGGAGCAGGAGCGAGTCCGGACGCAGCCAAGATGGCGGCCTTGGCTGAGCAGTGACTCTCCTCTCCCGCCCCACAATGCACCGCGCCGTGCTCGAGCCGTTCGCTCCCCTCCCCGCCGCCTCCGGCACCGCGCCGGAGGAGCACGAGAGCACTCGGCAATATTCGGCAGCCAATGGCGAGCGGCGCTCGGAGCGGGCGCTTCGGCAGCGGGGAGGAGTGCGCGCCGGCCGAGGGGCGCCTCAGAGAGCCTTGCTGTGTTTCTTTTGATTGGAAGTTCTCTCAAACACTGATTATCTACTTTTTGTTTTGTTTTGATACGGGGAACAGAGGGAATTATCACTGCAGGTGAAGGAAGCTGCGAAAAACACTTAGAGCCCCCACTAAATTGTGAAAATGAGTTTTTGAATCCTCTGGAGCACCACTGTGAAGACCCGCCCTTAAAGAGAAAAAATCGCCTATGATTCGTAAATGATCACTGGTCGAAAGGAACCACAAAAGTCAGAGGGGTCTCCAATAACCATAAAGTTTCATCAGTGAATTACACACTTGGCAAAGAAATTAGTAGGTTATTCCCTGACCTACTGTATAAGCACACGGCAGTGGGTTTTGGATAAAGGGGCAAGGTGAAAGGGAATAGAGGAATTAAAGAGGGAAAGATGAATTAAAGAAGGAAAGATGAAAAAGAGGTCGTCAGTCCTGGTTCCAGCATCGACCCAGCTGAGGGGGGTGTCAGTCCAGCTGTGTTGGTCTGGCCGATGGGATGCCCAGGCTGCCAGGGGTCTGTTTCCTGGTGGTTTCAGTGTGGCACAGGGAAGGGTCTTGGTCGTATTTAAATGTATTTACCTGTACACATTATTGTCCATTATTAGCCTCAGGCATAGTGTAGGCATAGGAGAGTATGGACTCAGAGGTATCCGGGTCAGGCAGAGAGTATGAACTCAGAGGTTCTATAGGCATCTGTGTAGGATGCTTTTATCCCAGTTCTGCCATGCAATTGCTAGCCGTTTCTGCAATGACAAAATTTGGAACTTGTGTTATTCTTTATTCCAGTAAACTGGTACAATCTATAGATAGTTAACCTCATTCTTTATGTTTAGCTCCTTGATATCTTTCAGAACTTGTATGCTCCCCCCCCCCCCCCACCTGCCCCCCCCCCCCCCCCCCCCACATTGGTCTGCACTTTTTGTAAGTACTTTTACTAAGCTTGCAAAACATTCCTGTAGCCACTGCACATAATCAAATCTCACTAAAAAGTATTTTATCCTAATAATTTGATTGCCTTGCCTTCCTTTTCTCAAAAGAAGACTTTCTTATTTTGAAATTCAGTCTATCTAGTACCAAAAATAAATCAAAGGGAGGCATCTTTCTGACGGGTCACTGTGCAAGTACCAGCAGAGTAATGGACATGGTGAAACCTGCACGGCAGGAATTCCAGTGCCACAGGCCCTGGGCACTCTTGTTTGTCCCTAGCCCAGGGGAAGCTTATGCAACAGGTAACTAAGGAAGTTGATAATCAGACCTTTTAGCCCCTGACCGGGCAGGTGAGTTTCTAGCTGGCACCTTTCCTGCAGCAACTTGTCTGCAAGTGTGTACTGGAGCTTTTAAATTCACACGGTGCATCAGGTTCTGGATGAAAAATGGAGCATCATTTTTTTAGTACTACGTGTCATAGTGGATGTACTAAACTTGACCTGAAAAGTAGCAGGGAGGAAGGGGAAGAATTAATTATTATACAGTCACTTATAACTATAAATGAGTTTTTAAAATATTTATCATAAACCGAGTTTTCTCCTTGGTAAGTCACTATAGCCTGGACCTGTATTTATTGTTATTTTATTCCTACTTAGTAATATTGACTCATCAGAACTATAAAATATAATAGGCAATATTTTGTGAGAACAATTAATTATGATATATTGTGTAGCATTAAGGAATTATATAGATTAATGCAATACTTTTCCCCAATCCATTATTACATTTTTCTGTCTCATTTTTTTAAGTTTCCAAATTAATAAGAACACAAGATTTTTTTTTTACCTGTAATAGTTTAAGGTCATTAGTCTATTTACTTTGTTATTTATAAGGACTGAATTCTAGTACTTCTGGAAAAAGCTCCTTGTCCTCTTAAAAATATATTCCTAATAGATGAAAAATTAGTAGAAGAACATTTCTATCTATGATTTCTTTTTACAGTAAAGTTTAGTAGTTATTTGATTGCTGTTTTTTTTGTGTTTTTAAATATTTTTTTTTAAATTATATCATCTTATTTTTCCTAGCCTAGTGGTAGTAAAATATAAATATTTAGGTGTTTTTTTTCCAGATATAATTGATATGGAATTACAGTACCAAAAGGAACTTTTTAGTAAATAATTTAAAAACTTTGTTTAATTACATAATTTAATTTCTTGTTTTCAATTAATTAAAAAAGATGGTAATTTCCCTTGTCAGTTTCCATTCAAATTTTTCAGTATTTGATTAAAGTAATGCAATTTCTTTTTATTAAATAATATTAGAATTTTGAAGTTTTTAATCCCATGTAAGTACGTGTTTTATTCCCAGTTTGCAAGACATACTGAATTTCCATGCACTCTTGTGTTTCTGCATTTTTTTCTATTTTAATGTATCTCAGTATATTAAAATGCATAATTTGCTTCTTAAAACGGTTGCCTTGGAGTTGGAAAATACCTTATTTGACAGCCAAATGGTGGCGTAATTAAAGCACCTCACCCTTCTTTACCTTGGCTACTGTCATCACATGAAATCTCTCAACCCATAGGCATTTGGGGGTAGCTCCATGGTGATACTGTGTTCTCATAATCTCCAAATTGTACCTGCTCTTGCTTGCACCACCACTTCTGTCATTAGCTGGGTCAAGAGGGATCTTGGGAGATTAAAGGTGGATTATTTTGGGTAGTGCTAGTGCGGCACAGCTGGATGTGAGAACTTTGCAATAGGTCTAAAATAGAAGAATTCTGGAGGGCAAGCAGGGGAAGAAGGCAAGAGCATAATAGGATAAGGTGTTTGGTATGTAATTTGCTGTCATCTGGTATAGTCTGTCTCACAATAGTAAGAGGACAGAAGTAGCACAGAAGAGCTGAGGAAGAAAAGGTGGTTTAAATGTGTATTGGTTCTTTCAAAGTAGCTGTTTCAGCCAGAGTTTATTACAAAGTCAGAAACTGTGAATAGAGGTTGGGGGGTTTTAATTTTTTTTCTTTTTCTAAGTGAGTCTGCGCTGGGATTCATGTCACATAGATCACAGAAGCTGTACAGGAGTAGAAGTTGTATCACTTAGTCACTTTTTAAATTTTTTTTTTTTTTTATGCCTAATGCTGGAGTTGCTTGTTGTGCTTTTGCATTTTCTGTCAGGTGCTTTGTTTCTCTTTGAGCAGCTCTGTGGAGTTCTGAGCTGCTAAGCTGCAGAGGCAGGGAGATGAAGCACCCGGGAGACTGGCAGAACAGCTGTGAGGAAGGCATGGCAGGAGCATGGAACAGTTGGCAGAAAGAGAAATATTCTTTCTAAAACTTGAGAGAATAAGTCACCAAAGCTCTGCTTCAAAGGACTGTCAAAAAGGGGAAAATCACTTCAACTGAAAGAATGTAGAGGAAATGGTGTAAAATGAGAAATTAAATAAATGGAAAGAGTTTTCACATGGTACCTATAAAGTTGAGTAAATTGTATACATAAATATAGTTATTAGGTAAAATAACTATTTTCCTCTTTTCCATATGTTCAGATGATAATCATGTCCTTGGAAATGAGCAATACTGTACAGAATGCTGTTGAAAGTGTTTTGTAATTTGAATATGCAAAAGGCACAGCTTTAGTAATCAGGGCTAGTGTGTGTATATACAAGATTCAAATTAATTTAAAACAATATCTGGTATCTTTCCCATGTGGATTTAGTTTTAAAAAAAATAAATAAAATGGCGAAATTTACATCAATATGGGAATTTAAAAATTAATTATCATTGTAAGAATTTAAAAATTACATTAATTATCAATGTCAGAGGACATTTTATTTTTTTCTTTTATGTAAGCCCACTAACCACTTTTATTAACATTTGGACTACTTTTATTCTGTCTATAAGGAAGAAGAGAATGTTCATTTGCATGATTTGTTTGTAGTGCCTGGTCTATTTAGGTCCCAAACAAAAGCTCTTGAATGCTATTAGAAGTGGTGAACATAAGTTCTGATCACAACTTGAGACACTGATCTGCGAACTATAGCGATTCATAGTAATTCACTGTTTTCTCAGTATTTTTTTTTCAATATTTTTGATACCATGTGAAGTATGTACATTTAAGGTCACATATAATTATTTATATATGGACCTATGACTTGGTCCATCAAAGTTTGGCAACAAAAGAAGTTCAACCAACCTTCCTGAGCAGCTGCATAATCATAGAACTACTTTAACTCCGTAGGCATGCTGTTATTTATCTGAAGGATTTCTTAGCAATTACAGTTCTGGTATGTGTGACTAGGGATTCAAACCAATCAGCAAGGAGTTGAGGTGTCATCTAAACCTTATGAGGGACAGATCCAATGTGAATACTGGCATAATGCCTTTAAAAAAAACCCCCAAAAACCACGAACAAAACAAACCAGAGTAGCAATGAACACTGTTATTCAAAACCAGTTGCTGATGATTCAGTGGTTAACATAGTGGTTAGACTTGTTGGACAAGCAGGAAAATGGGATTCAGGTGTGTCCTCATTCATATCAATGTCTCTTCCTTCCCATGACCGTATGTTAATCACCAGGCCAATGTCTAGGCTGGAGGAAGGTGAGAAGGGAGCTAGGGGCAAAGTTCCCCTCTGTGTCCTCACAGATTTCACAAAACAGAAAATTCATGTTCAGAGGCAGGAGGCAACATGTTGTAACCTAATGTCAGCGGCACTCTGGAAGCGGGGGAGCAAGTTGCTCTGGATTTAAGTCTATTCAACAGACTAGTTTTACATTTTGTTCCATAATCATGAGAAAAGAGACAGAGCTAACCCTGAGAGCTGGATCACAAAACTTGGCAGGTGCTGTAACTGCTTGGGTGTTGTATAACATTTCCCCTCCCACGGCAGCTGCGTTTCAAAAGGACTGAGCGTGTTCTGTTCTTCAAAGGCTACCGTAGGCACTGCCCTCAGGAGAGGACTCCCAGTTTTTGGCTCCTGAATAGATGAAGATGCCACCTTTGTGGTGCTGACTCAGACACTTCGGCTTTAACACGGCGACAGCCACACCTCCTTGTACAGCACTTCCTCTTGGCTTGGTGTCTCCTAGTTAGCATGTGTATTTGATGAGTTCCTAAATTATGTTTAATTCTGAAAAAAGTATTTGGATTAAATACTGACTGTGGGAATTTTATATCCAGAATGTTTTGCACATTTTATCTGTAACCATGATTTTTCCTGCTTTTTTTTCCTCCTTATTTCTTTAAGCACACTAATATCTCTAGTAATACTACTTTTTTTGTATGAAAATGACTGGGAGTGACTACTTTTTTTTTTTTTTTCCTCCAAGTTGTCAAGAAACAACTTGTTTACGATAAAAATAGGGTTGCAGGTACAAGAAAAGCATTCTACCTACACCTCCAAATTAAATCAATTTTACCACAATTAATGGGAATTGGCCCTGAAGCATTATTTAATGTTTATGGCTATTCTATTATAATTTTATCAAAAAAAGGTCAGATTAAACTTTTTTTTTTTTTCTTCTACTCACCATGCAAATTGATGAACTTTAAAACTTGTACATATTAGAGTGGGCAGAAAATAACAGTTATGCTTAGTTAAAAAATATAAGACATGAGCAAGCCAGTTTAGCAGGAAGTCTTCTGAGTGCCAGTTTCTGCCTCCTGTATTCACGAAAGTAGTGCTTTGTTTTGCAAGTTATTTGTTAATTAATTTCCCTGACTTGTTAGGTTAAAGGTTGAAGGAATAAAGTTTTGGGGCATGATGCAATTTTATTGTACAGTTTTGTTTTAACAGAAATTTTACTTTTGAAACTTTTTGAGAAAAATCTTACTAGAATGACAAAAGCTGAGACCCTGTACTTGTAGAAGTCTTTCTTAATGATCTGAAGAGTAATAAAATACTAAGGAGGACATTTTGAAGTCTATTCTTCTGGGAGTTTTCATTTGTGTGTCTCTTCATTGTTTTTGGAAGACCAAAAATACTGTGGCATGTGTTATTTTCCTCTAGTGTTCCTCCTTATGTTTTATTCCTAAATTCTGTCAATAGTAGTTGTTTGCAGATTACTGGATATATATGGGAAATACTATCCAGTTTGACCTGCAATTATAGCATTTCTGCAGGTCAAACTGGATAGTATTTTCATGAGGGATCTGGTTGACTTGTCCCCGCTGATGATCTGCCACAGAACTGTAACCATAACCATGACCTCAGCAGTACTGGAGCAGGGCTGCCTTGATGATTCACAAAGCTCTGAGCACTGGACACCCTCAGCATGTGCAGCATCCAACCCACTGCTTACATAGTGTCCTGCCACACTGCACACAGCTACACACTCTGTAGTGCCTCTGCACAGTCTCTTTCATCAGCTGTCAGTCCAGCTGGGCGCTGATTTCACAACGGGTTTGGTTCATTTGGGTCTAAGATGACAGTGTTAGAACAAAACCAGCTTCTAAATGCATGGCATATCTACTGCCTAGATGTGCTGTTTCGGAGATATACCTGCCATCAATGTCTATGTGGTTTCTGGTTGCTGACAGTGTTTTGTGTTGACCTACAACTTTGGTAAAGTTGTTTTCACATTTCTATCAAGATGCTGATTGTGGCTTTAAGAAGTCTCGGGATATAATCTCGGTAATGTGGGAAACAAAGTAAATGTGGAATGGAAAGCACATTTCTTCTTTATCTCTTACCTGCATTATTACCAACTTTTGAATGGATGAAACGTGCTTCTATTGTTTAAATCATTGCAAGTGTAGTGTGGTGCTATATTTGCATTTGGACAGTTCTCTATATTTTGCTTTGTGTCCTGTTTTTGGAGATGAGGAAGCAGCTAAGGGAAGAAGAAAAAGTTGGCCATACAATGTTAAAACATTTGAAGAAATACTGTGTTAAACACCACTTTTAAAGGTAGGTACAGCTGGTTGTGAATAAGAGTGGCAGAACATGGTTGTATAGATGAAACAGTGAACAAATATACAATAATGTTTCAGCTAGAACAAAATCTTGGTTTTGCTGTTGAAGCAAATCTCTCAAACATCAATTTAATTTCATTTGGAGTGGTCTCAAAGTGGGTGAACAGGGTTATTTTTGGATAAGACTAAATCTAAAATAAAACTGAAACATGGTACGTTCTGTTTGAACATAAACACTTTTTTTTACTGTGAGGGTGACCCAGTGCAGGTTGTCCTGGTAGATTTTAGAGTATTCATACTTGGGGATATTCTGGGCATGGTCCTGGGCAACCTGCTCTAGGTGGCCCTGCTTGAACAGGACAGATTGGACAAGCTGACTTCCAAAGGTCCCTTTCAGCCTGAACTGTTGTGTTTCTGTGATATCTAATGATGTGTCCTAGAACGCTCTCTGCTATTGGGACTGCAGTCTGCAGGACTAGTCTAGAGCTAGTGGAAAGCAAAGCTCTTGCCAAAAGCAGGTCACATGGGCATCCAGTTCTCAGCAGCCACTGTCTTAGTTCACAGACTTTTTATTGCAAAGTGCTACTTGCCAATGTGGTAACATCATGTAGAGCTGAGTTAGCAAGTCCTTTGGTGTTGGTTTCTTTGCTTCAGAGCACATAGGGCAAAAAGGCCAAAAGTTGATACAATTACTTTATATATTGGATCTGTACAGATGTAGCCCCTTAAGACATTTTTTTGCAGTCTACAAGACCGTGGTATTTGGCTGCCAGCACCTGATAGGCACCAGGCCAATCTAAATGTGTATAGCATTGGAATATCTACTTAATCTGAGTGTATAGACTTTCCTGCTTGTTGCTTGATGACTTAGCACATCCTAGACTCTCTTCATTTAGCTCCATGTTGGACAATTATGTATTCTTTATGACTTGCCAAAGGTAAGTAGAAGAAATGAGTAGAGTAAGATAATACTGAGGTTGAATGGCACTGGAGTCATGGGAAGAGATGAAAGTATTGCATTAGATGGTGGGGGAGGATCTATGCAGCCTAGGGTTGGTATGATGAAGGTTCATCTGCACACTCAATTCTGGAGCTCCTGCTGTGTATATTAGGCAATGAAATAATGCACTGACATGCTCTGACTGCTCAAAACAGGACTTCCAGGGCAAAATGCCATCCATGCTTACTCACCCTACTGGATAGCATTGTCTGCAATTTTTCTCAGGCTGTTTCTACAGGTATTCAGTCTTGGTGGTGCAGAGAGACCTGGAATTCTCTAAGAAGCTGTACTTCAGGAAAAGGTGACTTTGCTGCATCTGTATAAAAGTGCTGCTGCAAAGAGAAAATGTGAACAAAAGTCTGGAGCTTCCCTCAGGCTTGGAGCCAAGAGCAGGCTTGCAGCTGATTGTGAGACATCTGTCATCAGCAGGAGCTGCCAGTAGTGGAGCTGGGGGCTACAAATGAGAATGACAGAAGTACATGATGACCTAGTGAAAGAAAAGGATTTTCTAGGACAAAGAGTAGTAGTTCATGATAAGAAGGCAAAATCAACTGCGTAGAGGATGATCAGGTGTGTGTTGGGCGGGTGGAGGGGTAATTAAAGCAGACAAAACCACACCAAAATATAGGCTGTGAGTGAGCAATATTGGGGACAGATAGTAAAATGCTTGCATTGGTGAGACAGGAAAGAGTGTGGTGGGAGAACAACTAGGAAATTAAGAACAAAAGAGGCAAGAAATGAAGGATGCAAAATCCCTGAAAACACTCACTGCATTAAGGGAAGAAAAAAAGCCCACAAAAATGTACTGTATACATATATGTACACTAATTTTCTTTATGGTCTATTGCTAATGTTGTCAGAATGAATGTTAAACAGTTCAAATGGAATGGTGTCTGAGATGAATTCTCTTCAGCTGTACGTCTCCTAGGCAAATGTGTGAGAATTGCTGATCTGTTCATCTTGTTCAGATCACATGAATGTGAACACATTAGAGATTTGACTTGGTGTTCCTCTCTACAAATATAGAGGGGGAAAAAAATGGAAAGAGAGAGCCTTGCCTGGGAAGAAAGGGAGGGATCCCATTATAACTGAGAGTCATACGACATCCCTTCTGGAGATGTGTTGAAATTTCCCATGGGAGGAAGAAGAATAAACAAAGGTCGGTATTACTAATAAAAGAAAAATAGTTGGCAACCAAGGAAGCAATAATTATTTGATCACAGTGTTGTACAAAGCTAGCAACAGAAACAATACCAGTTAGAAGCAACAAGCCAAATGTATCTTACTTGCAACCAACCCTACCTGTTGTTATACCAGTGTCGTTGACCTGTTTGCCTTACTGTTCTGAGAGCAGTGCTCTGCCAGGAGAATAAATATGTCCTGACTTTTCACCTTTGCTGCTTTACTCTTCTTATGACCACAGTGTTCCCGAGGGTTTATTGTGTTTGACTTCGCATAGCTATTGTGCAGCAAGCAAGGAGTAGCTATTATCTCTGCTTCACAAATGGGCAACAGAGCCTGCAGGAGAGCAGTGCTTGCAGCTGCACAGTTCATGGCAGCAAGGGCCTTTGCAAATCACAGGCCAGTAGCTTTCTTTGCTCACTTTCTGAGGTGACAGAATCAGTAGTAGAATATTAGTACTGGGAGGGCAAGCAAAATGGTTTTTCTTGAGCAGTCAAGTTTACCTACCAGGAACTAAATGAACAAAGCATGCTATTGAAAATAAAAATTTTAAAAAATCCTCAGATCATAATTTCAGCAATTTCAATAGGAGATCCATATAACCTTGAAATATACATTAATAATGAAATGTCTGTTTGCATTGCAGCAAGACCCTATTTAAAAGGAATGCAATTTCATTTTAAGTTAAAACTGGCAAAGCCTGTTAAGGCCAAATCATAACAGCCATTGTTATTTGTTAACAGATAGGTGTATGATGAGCTTGACAAAAGGAGGCTGTGCAGTGCTCTGGTCATGTTCCCTGACAATGTGGCTACAGCCCTTCCTCGCCCTTCCTCAGAGGTAACCTCACTGAATGGCACCATCTAGTTTAGCTCTGCCACGCTGCAAGCAGTTCTGCATTCTCAGTGATCTTATTTTTACTAGCAGTGATTTGTGGGAAGGTTTGTTCCTCGATCGCCAGGGCTTACATAAAAACAACGTGCTGTGGCAAGTGTCCCTTTCTCAAACCTCAGTGCAATGCTGGAAGTGACTGAGAGACAGTACTCCAGAAAGAGTCCAGGCTAATGCTGCTGGGAAGGGTTAGATTGTGTAACATGTACTCAGTCCTCTGGGCTGCAGAATGGATGACTTGGATGTTCCCAACACACCAATTACTGTGCTTCTATAGGGACTGTAGCACACTGCTTCTCATCTGCAGAAAAACAAAGCCCTGTGGCTAGATCTTCTTTCCTGATTGTTTTTTCATTCTTTGTTTCAGTGATGTCCATTTCTTATGTTACTTCATTAGGGTATCTACAAGAGCTTCAGGGTTGTCTTTGCTTTTTTTAACTGAATCTTAGAGGTTTTATTATATCTTCTTTGTGTCTGTGTTTGGCATCTCTGTCCCTCAAAAGGGCTCAGTCTCTTAGGATTCCTATTTCCTGTTAGTTACTTCAGAGAACAGAAGGGAAAGAAAAACATTACTTTGAATTGTCAAGCTTTTTTATTACAAAAGCATTGTAAATTGAATAGTGTTTTTAAGCATAGTCATCTTTTAGAACTTGCTGCATAGGAGTGAAACATACCATGCAAATTGGTATTTCTAATAATATATGTTTTAGAGGTTTTTTTAAGTAGGCTTGAAGCTTTATGTTAAATATATTTTTGTTATTGAAAGAAAACTGAACCTGAAACTACCATGATACCTGAAGACTAGTAGTTGTTGAGTGGTCATTGTGCTGGGACCTTTGTATATGTCTGTGTGTGAAAGTGACTGTGTTACATTCTGTAGTGTTCATTTATGAAAGGAATTTATATTCTAAGTGAAAGTAACTGTTCTTACTTCTGACATAACTCTGCAAAGTTAGAGAGCAGCAATATTTTTTCAAAGACGTCATACATTTATCTTTCATTAGACATTTATGTGCAGCTATTTAAAAATGTCAAACTCCTCAACTAATATGAAAACAATCAGTTCAAATATCCTATTTTTAAGAGTGATATGAAAAACAGCATATAGAAGTGGGAATTCCTGAAATATTTTATTTACCTTTCAGTAACAGCATTCTTTGCTTGTAAGAAATAAAACAGCTGCATTTTAGTTTCCTCATTTGTTTTTAACAATGCATCTCAATCTCCTTGCAATTCTTTGAGATATTTGAAAGGAAAATACAATAAATATTTCAAATATTTTATAATAGTCCTCTATGTAGTTTATTCTCCTTTGTCTGAAGAGCACTTCTTGCCTGCTTCAAAAGGGGATAAAGAGTTTTCTGTATAGCTAAATACTTTGGTTAACACTCTTGAATTGGAAAAACCATTTTAAGGTCTCCGGATAGACTCAGGGAGGCTGGCAGAAGGATTTGCACCCCTGCTTGTGGATATCGGGCAGTGGGCTGGCTGTGTGCCTGCCGGCGATGACGCGGTGGTACCCGCGGTGCGTGCTCGCGGTGCCAGTAGAGGGCACCCGAAGGCACAGCCCCGCGCCGCGGGCCCGGCGTGCGGGTGAGCGGCCGATTCCTGCCAGGACTGGAGCTCCTTCCCTGGTTTTCCCAGTGGAAGCTCAGCCAGGCCCGCTGCTGAAATGGGGCCTGGGCAACTTGCGTTTTCATAACTGTCGCCCTGTGAACTCTACATTCCTTTATTTCTGAGGATCACCAGTTTCTTTCTAGTTCTGAACGTTTGTTCTGCTTGTGTGTTGTTTTTGGTTTGTTTGTTTGGGTGTTTTTTTGGTTTTTTTCCCCCAAAGCATAGAATATATTAAATTAATTAATCCATTCGAATACTGCAATGGGAGGAATTGAAATGGTACAATTAGAGGAACACTGCTTCCCATTTTGAACAAAAGCAGTGTTGACAAAAATCTACATGAGCTGGTCAACCTTTGTTGAACAATATTCCATTTCCCATTTTATAGGCACTACAGGACAGTCTCTTGCCTTTGATGGAAATAAACACACTGTTTGTCAGTCCCAATGGAAGCAGAATTCTTGAATGAGCCTAAAGTTCCCTTTTATAGGAAGGCAAGTAAGAACAATCCTTGGTGACTAATCTGACGCCTATTATTACTGGTTTATCAAAACCTCCACCCATTCCATGCAGATAATGGACTCACTCAATTCTTAACATAATTATTGGTCTAGACTGGAGAACATGTCAGGTTAATAGTTCCGCAGAGAAGGGTTTTCCCCTTTAAAAGCAGGTGGGAGCTTGAATCACAGGGCTAAATCTGGAACATGCTCCTGAAGACTGTGATTCGGTCCCGTTGGCAAAGATTATTATACTGGGAACCGCTCCCAGAAAAGGCAAAAAACATGAATCACAAATAAGCTGTTTGATTTCCTGTTGAAAGGATCTAGTGAAAAAAGACTCAAGAGCAGCATAGGCTAAAGGATTTTACATTAGTGATGAGTTTCATTTCATGTTTGGCCTTGGCCTACTGCTGTACAGAAATTACTGTACCCAGATATCTGATTCATTTCTGGAAGTGTCAGATACAGTGTCTTTTGCTGAACTGTAATAGAAACAACACTTGATTTGATTAGGTTGCTATTTCCCCAGCTTTTGTGGGATAGATAATCTGAAACAAATTCCTTCAATTTGCCCTGAAAAGAGAATATTAACTTTGCAATTATATTTTGGCTTTGGTGACCTCTTCATAGGATGGTATCTTGAACAAACAAACAAACAAACAAACAAAAAAGGTGTAATTCATGCTTTTGTAGCACTTGTTGTAATACATCTTCATGTCTTCACTGATGTCTTACAGTAATTTCTGCTTCCAGACTGTTCTGGGAAGTCAGGAAATTCACAAGATAGGAATTTCTGTGCTTATATCTGTAGTGATCTGAAAAGCTGGGAAAGGTAGTTTTTCATTTTTGGTTATGGAAGCAGAGTTTATCAAAGAAAGCTTCAGATTTTTACAGAGTGTCTGAGAGCCTTTATATGTCTAGCTAGCATGGGTGAAGTAAATAGTTGGTCAGCATTTCCATTATGAACCTTCATTTTCAATGTTTTGTAGTAGTAGGAATCACTATTTATTTTTTCCAAGTGGAAACCTGGCATGTAACTTCTCAGTCCAATTATTTTTGTATATTTTGAGAGAAATCAATTTGTCCATTATTAAGTTCTATAGGAGATCATAAATGCTTTTATGGCTTCAGGTGCCTTAGCATATTTCTGTAACAGGGCAGGAATTAGTTGAAAAGGAGTTTTTCATTAAAAGCAAAGTTTGCAGTATACGTTATAGGTTTCAATATATGTTCTTTGCACCATAAACCTCCTTGTAAGCAATACCTGCAGAGCATTAATGTTAGAGCAGAACCACCAGCAAGTTAACAATTCACAGCAGTAAGTACTTTTCCCTTCATTGTCCGCACATTATAATCCACAATTCTCTGAAAAGCATATGAACTTCCTTGATGAAGAATTAACTTCATCACTGGTTTAAATTAGTTTTCAATTTATAGAAACAAAGTGTATTTGTAATGTCAAGTAAGCCTGTGGATGCAACAGCATGTTTAAAATTGGCACTTTTTCCCTGATCAGAGTGTTTTCTTTGCCAATCCAGTTTCTGTGCTTCATTTTACTAATGAGTGATAATGGCAACAACAATGACAATGAAAATAATAATGGATCTTAATAAAATACAATATCTCACTTCACAAAATCTTTGGAAAGCAAGTGTATTCAGTGAACAAATGAAGTCTGATACTCTGTTTTATATCACACTTGTTTTAAATGCACCTGAATCCTGGTGAAATTGGGGAACTTCAACAAAGGATGGGTCTGAAAAAGGCGGGTAAGATGGTTTGCTGTGTGCCTGTCTTTATAGCTGATGTTAATAGGCTCTACAGGTACAAATACCTATGGGAGCAGCATTTTGATTGCCCCTACTGAGCAGATTCTTGCAGAAACCAAAGTGTACCAGCAGTCCATGGTAATCCTGCTGTGGTCTAATGTCAGGAACATGCAGTAAGTTTAATGATGGCTCCAGCATTACTACTTCAGATGCATTTGCCTGTTCCAAACACATTATTACTATTAGGATCATCATCATTATGAAGAGTTCAAAATCAGGCCTCAGACTGAGTAATTCTGACAGTTCCAGGGAAGATGTTACAGATTAATATCTGTGTTATTCCGTGGCTGAAGGCATCAATGTTTCCTCTTATGGTCCTCCAACAACCCTTTTTGTTCTTGTATATGTAATTAGTTTAAGCTACCATAGTAGAAAATGAAGCCAACTGTCTTGGGTTTAGGAAAGGCAGAGGCTGTTCTTACTAATTCAGACCCAAAGAATATATTTTGTGTAGCAGCATAAGGGGAATCTACTTGTCCTAGTAGCCTTGAACTTGATCTTCTATAAAGCTTAGTAAAATTTTCTTTTAAGTGAAATGTTTGTGTTTGTAATACATTGTCTCAGTAGCATCATTCTAATAGCATTTAAGCCCTAAATGAGCACGACTGAGCAGGACCTCTTATGGCTCAGTGCTAACTGCATTCCTGAACTCTCTCTCTTGGCCATCATAGCCTTTCGGCAAGTGAAAGAGGGAGAGAATCTTCACTGTGATTGACATCAAGAAGGGATCATCTCCCTGGGGCACTGGCTGTGGCTGACTCACTGTCATCCTTCCCTGCTGGACTACAAACATGTATAATAATAGAGCTCTGTGAGGGGTGAGACTTTCTGGCGTGTGTTACTTGTGTCAAGCCACAGGGATTTAAGATCTTCTTGGGTAACCTTGTAGTAGTTATCTCTGAACCGGCAAACCCTAGTGGAAAAGAATTATTCCACTGAAATGACTCCCTCATTTGTAAAAATTAAAGTTAGTATAATACAATGTGACTGGAGATATTAAATATTTTGTGCACTGATTTCCTTTAAAAACAACCATAACATAAAGCATGTAACTTTTTAAAAAGCCTGTATTAAAGTCATACTGATTTCTCATGATATAATGTATAAAGAGGAACATATGAAACATTAGAGAATGGGAAAGTTCATTACACAGAACTTGGTTCTTGGCAGTCATCTCAGTTTAGGGAATTTCTTGTTTCTGAGGCTGACATATCAGAGATGTTTATTGCCATATGATAACCTGCACAAGAAATTAAAACTTTCTGTGGTTTGTTGTAGCTACCCTTGGACCACTGGTGGTGAAAAGATGATGTAGCATTTTTCCTGAAATAATTTCATAGTTTTATAGTAAGAGGAAATTATATTTATTTCATAGCCCTGATTTAGGGTCAAAGATTAATTAATTTGTTTTGTTTTATTGGGATATATTGTAGTGCTTGTATCCTACATGAGTAGTACATTATAATAGAAATAAAAATGTGCCTTAGAATTAAAATATTTCTGAACTTTTATATCTTTTTTTTTATATTAGTTAATTGATGCATAGCTTAGTTTAGAACTTGGAGTGAAAGAATTCTCATCTAACTTTAGGGGTCAACCAAGTCTCCTAAATAGCTGATAGGAAGAGAAGGAGACCTGCTCAACTCCTGTTTTACCAAATGTGTGGCAGTGTAAGTGGGAGCCCTTATCCCTGGCAGATGCCTGTCTTTCTTTTCCTGCAAGGGCTATTGTGGGCAACTGGTGTCTACACAACTGCCTGGAGCAGGATCTTAAGCTGATGTTTGAATCTGTTTCCAAACGTACAGAATTTGGGAATAAATTAAAAAAGTGAAGATTAAAAAAAAAAGAAAGAAATATTGCCTCTTTTTTTTTTTAATTGTTTGTTTGATTTTTTTTTTTTGTTGGGTTTTTCGTTTGTTTTCCTCTCAATGCATGGGGTTTAGTTTTTAAATGTTTCTTAAAAGTTTCATGGGATATAAACTTTTAAAAATTAAACTTGACGGCTGCAGTATCATCACAAACCTTGGGACTACACTTTCAAGAAAACGATATTAAATACCCCGTGAACCAAGATGAAATTGTGAAGACTGTCCATACTGGTAGGCAGAAACAGTTTTTTGATTGATCCTGTAACTGTGATGTGTTATTTTTTTCCCCTCATTACTATCATTCTTACTGATACTGGTGATGTTCTCATTGCTGGTAGTAGCACCTCATTGCAGACATTATTAAGTTCAGAAGTTCAGAGGCAGCTAGACTTTTTTTTTTTTTTTTTTTTTTTTTTTTAATGTGGCTGACTATGCAAGAAAAGATCTCTTGTGGAAACAGAAATGGACTTTATATGGTAAGATTTTTAATTGTTTAATGGTTGATTTGGGATATTTTTTTTTCTTGATTAAGCCTTGTGTTAAGCCTGGAAACTATTTGTTTTGCAACTTTGAAAAGCTTAGTAGAGCTGTAATGTTACAAATTAAGTTTATTTAAAGCTTTTGTCAGAATTGCTGTATAAAAATGTTGTCCATACCTAACAGAATTTAAAGGAATTAGGCAATAAATAAGTGCATTTAATACATTTGCAATGTAGTATTCAAAACAGTTAAAACAATTGATATGCAGCCTGAAGGCCTGACTGAAAAAATTACTGAGGGTGTTTTTGGGCTTCAAAAGTATTGTGAGGAGATATTCAGTGCTACTGCTGAGAATTTCTATCATAGTTGCTAATTATATTTTACAGAATTAATTTGTAATTTATGATGTTAAGTGCGTATCTTAGAAAAGCTAATTCTTTACAAATTAAAAAAAAAAAAAAAAAGAAAAAGCAGCAAATTTCTCATTTGGTGTTGTCACTGGAGCTGAAGGTCTAGTCTAGGTTAACTTCTACTCCTAGGAAACAACCTGCAGGGCATTGAGCTTTATCTCACCTCCTTACCACAATGGCGTTTCACTATTCCCTCTATTCTTGTGGAAAGCTGTGACACAAGTCACCTGGCTGTGTCAATTTTCTCTCAGTTTTGATGGCAGCTGGTAGAGGAAGTGTTTAGTGTTCCTGTTCTGGATCACTGCAACTTCAGGCAACATTGAATTTGTCATTGATTTCTTTGGTGGATACTGGAGTAATAGCCCTCAAGGGTGAGAATGCATGTGGTGTGACTTCACTTGAAGGAACCACCAAAGTTCAAGCAGATATGGGACTACTCTGAGAAATTTTCCTCAAAATTATGTATCTCCAGAGGCAAATCTTTGTAAGAAAATTTTCATGCAGGACCTAGTAAATTTTGTCCTGTAGGAATTACAAGGGAAAACAGCAATCTGAGTTCAAATGTTGTATATCTCTGCCATTTTTTTCTTAATTTTTTTTGTTCAATAACCTTAGTGCTTGATGTCTTGGACTATGAAAAGAGAGTTGGCAAGTAAAATAAAGTGAAATACCATCATGTGTCTGTAAAAAACAAAGAAAAAAAAAAAAAAGCTGGGCCAAATTACTATTCTTTGTGTAGTTTCCTTAGGCAGAAAAATGGCTTTTGAAAAGAAATTAGGAGGGAATAGAAGACCAGAAGCACTTTTTGTTATGCTTTTCTACAGTTCTTTATGTAAAGTGTGAAGAACTCATTTGGTAGTGGTCATGCTACACTATTTTTTTTTTTCTGAAGATGGCAAGATTGCTGATTTTTTTTGTTTAGCACTGCTGTGGTTGTCTTTCTTGCTCTGCTAACTTTTAAGTCTTTATTCCCTTATGCCACTGTATGTAGAACACGAAATTAGTGACTTAATATGCTTTCATATCCTCTTTTTGCCAAACTCAGAAACAAATAAAATTAATGATTTTTATCCTGTAATATTTAATTTTCTAGAATGTAAAGTTGCATTGTCAGAATTTTGCAGAGGGTTTCTCTGCTTCCAAAGTTGAAATTTGCTGTTCCCCTGAATGAAAATGAACTTGTTTGCAGAAAATAAAAAAGGAAGTGTTAAATATAAACACACACACACAATTTCCACTCTTAATAATTAAGGCATGAGCGCGTAGGCTCCTTTACATGGTAATGGATTAAATTAAGGATTTAGCTGTGATATATAAAAATTTCTTTCCATTAGGCGTTTGTAGTCTTTACAGCACTGTAAACAAGTGAAAAGGAAGTTTTTAAAAAAGCACTCTTAAAATAATGATAGCCTGCTTTTGTAGGGTGTAATTCTACTCAAAGATTTTTAAAAATAAAATTTGCAGTTGCAAGGAGTGAACATCACAGCTGAGAAGCTATATAAATATAGTTTCAACCCACTTTTTCTCTCTTATTGAGTGGAAATAAAGAAATTGTTCTGGGAAAACCCTTTCTTTAGGAGAAAGTTGCAGAATAAGGAGCTGCATGACTGTAGTTCCACTCTCGTGGTGCAGTAGGTTGGCAATATCAGAAGCATTTCATACCATCACAGATCTTGTGCAGTGGGGACCTGACTGGGAGCCAGTAGGTCACATTTAGGGCACCTTTGCACCTGGAGTTTTGTAGGAAGGTGTTCAGTCTTGACCATTTGGAGCACTACCGTTGCTTCACTGGTGACAGCTGTCCAGCTGCTTGGTTTGCAGTGTGCAACAATGTGATATGGAAGTGAAGAACTCATTTTCCAGCTGAGGCTGGGAAGTGTCAGCCCTCTGGCCAAGCTGGTGTGAAATGTGCTCTGCTAGTGAACTCTGGGTATACCAGTACAGTGGAGGCCAGGACTGCTTTTTAAATTTTTTTTTTTCTTGGTAGGAATGCTGTGGAGAGTCACCAGTGCTTAGAAAATCAGCCTGAAATCATGGTCCAGTCTTACCCTGAGATGGTCTTCTGAACTGTGTTTTGTTCTGAATTGGAAAGATGAGTGCCTTGCCTTCCCTGTGGCACAGAAATGAAATAAAATATATGCATTTAATAGCTTTTTTGCTCTGTTTGTTTATGTTCAAGATCTGCTATTGTCCAAATTGTAGAATAGTCTGATGTGTGATATTTAAGAAAAGCCCTGTTTGGGTTGCCATCTCTCTGTTTTTCTTAGGTAGAAGCCCTCTTGGATTTCCACCTTCCCCCCACATCTCCCCAGTAGCATTTCAAACACTGATGAACAATAGCTCTGATTACTCCACACAGACTGTGTTCCTTAGAATGTATTATCTCAACAGGGACTTGAGTGAAAAGAAAGCTATTTCCTTGTTTTCTAGCAATAAGTCAATGGACTCTTAAGAGAACAAGCTTTGCCACAGATGCAATTCTTAGGCTATGAGCAAGCAGCAGATAAAAGAGATCAAAAGCTTCAAATTCTGGTGAAGGGGAAAAAGCTGCTGTTAGCAAGGGGCCAAAAACTATAGCAACACAACCATTCTCTAAGAAGTGAAAACTTAAAAGGAACTTTAAAAATGTCTATCAAACAAAATCTAGTGTATGTCCTCTGTGGACAAAGGAGGATATGCAGGCTCACCACTTTCTATCTCCCAGTGAAAGGTAAACAAAAATCTTGTTTGATTGGTCTCTTTTGTATTTGCCTGGTTACATAGAAGACAGTGGGGGAAGGAGCAACTTAGGAGCGGGAAGGACTGTGCTCAGCAAAACACTTTTTATTGTTCAGGGACCTGAGTTTTAACTGCTGGATGGAATTAGTGCATAAAATATAGCTTTGCAACAACTTATCTTTTATTAGAGAATTATACTTCATTTGATCACAGCTCTCATTTAAGGGATTCACAACTTCCACTGACCTAAACAATTGAATCAGAGGGAGACCACTAAAGTATCCCTGGTACTAAAGCAGCATTCAGGCTGTCATTTGAAGTATCTCATATTTCTTTCCTGCTGTACATAAAAGCATTTACTGCAGAGGACTTTGAGGTTTGTTACATTAACAAACACATTATGTTCTGAAGATGAAATCTATCTTACTACAAATGTAAAAGTAATTATGTAATTCATTTACATTTAGGTATGTAATAATATATAATTTGTGACTCCTTATAGACTTCTGTGCCTTTTGTACAAAGCAGGTTACTGTTACCTGCACCCAGGAGGTGCAGTTCTCATCACTGGAAAATATGCTGTATTACAGAGATACCACTTCTCACAATTTTCTTGTAGGCCATGTAACAAATAAAATCTTTTCATGCAATTGACAACAAAGAACAATTATATGGTGTGACATTTTGTTCTTCCAAATTTTCGTTACAGTCTCATTTTCTTGGAGAGAAGTGTTGTCAGGTCAATTTTTTCATTCTGTACAAGTAAACAAGGAAGTTACTGTGCCTCTGAGCTCCTAAATTTGGAGGGAAAATTCTTCTCAATTAATTATCTTTTCCCATTGAGGGAAAATGCTTCCCAGTTAATTGCAGAGTTTATGGAATGGTTGCTGACTGTGGGAAAAGATTCAGTCTACATGATAAATATGTAAGAATATTATCAGAGGTTTCACAAGAACTTCTGCTTGTTGTGCACCGAGTGAGAGAGATAGCAAGCTGTAAAATGTTATGAATCTAAACCCATATTTATTTTTCTTTGTTTTCTCTATCTGAACTAGGTTTGGTGATACTGCAACTTTTTGCATCCTTTTCCTAACTTGAATATTTTATAGTGATGCGTCATTTGAAACACTTGTAAGTCTATGCATGTTCAGATATGCAAAAGTCTGAGTGAAATTTGGTAAATAGATGTAAACATTTTTGTCACCCTCACATATCCATATGTCTACTGAAAACAGCCCACATTTTTATGTAAGACTGAATATTGTTTATCAGATCACAAAATATTTTATTGGTCAAAAGTTCAGCATTAAGAGAGTGATAGAAAGAGAATGACAAATCTCTAAGTGGTTTTTGGCTTGATTTTTTTTTTGTTTTAATTTCATTCCCTTCTAAGGTCACTGGACAAATTAGACTACTGCTTGTCCTTTTTTTGGGTTTTTTTTTCAGATTTAGCGTACTTCATGTTGTACTACAACAATCCCAAGCAATTCCTTAAGCCTTCAGAAACATGGTCAGACCTTTTGCAAATCCTTAACAAAGACTTTCACATCATTATCAGAGAAAGTGATCTTTTTTCCCTGTTCCAATATCCATGCCTTCTATAGCAGTAATCCTTTAATTTAATAAAGATAAAAATGCAATAGCTTGGTTAAGTAATACAGGACATATAACAGCATTCCTGGTTTATCTGTCTGTTTAGCCTTAATGATCTAATTACAGATTAATTATCCACCTGAGTGCACTGGTCTTTTATACGGTATGTAGACCCATCTAAATCTGCATTCCTCTAAAACCTTTTTAGAAAAAAAATGCTCATGAGTCAAATGTCTCACTAGTATTCATGGTCCAGAAATTCTTAAGTTTATTAATTACCTTGGCTCAACATCCCATGTGGAGCAATTTCATTATGGTGATCAGCAAGAAGTGCCCTGTATTAATCCTGTGTTAGCCAAATTAACTAACTTGGGGATTGGAGTCTTAGACTTTCCAACCTTTATCTTAGGCTTTAGAGTGTGCAATAGTCAAGACTGAGATGTCGGACTTGCAACATCCTTCTCTAAGCTTCACATTACTTTAATATCATCTGTGTATAAATATACATTGTGGAGCCTTCCTTAGCTAGCAGTACAAGTGTAGGCTGGCTTTATTTTAATCTCTCTAATATCTGTTTCAATATTTCTAATATTTGGGCTCTGCCCACCATTAATAATTCATTTGATCACAGCCCTTTCTCTGTGTCCTTTTAAAAATGTCTCACAAAAGGAATGTAACAATTCTTTACTCATAAGTTCTCAGAACTTACGAGCCTTGGTGCTTTTAATTTTAGTCTGTTTCTTTTGCATTAATAGGGAGAATATATGTCCTGTGCTTTTTATCAGGATTTAAGATGATTTTATGTGGCATGCAACATTCAGCAGCACTTTCTTTAAAAACTCTTCAATACCTACTAATTTCCCACCTACCTTTAGTACCTAATTGCCCATTATCAAATTGTCTTCAAATCAGAAGTTTTTCCTCCTCATGTTATTTTGAGTCAGGGTCTTCAAATTTGGCTAAAAGCTACTGTACAAAATTGTAATTTTGAAATAATGTTTGCTGTACTAATATTTCTTTGATTTTGATAGCAAAAAGAATTTACTTGAATTCTGACATGCTTTTCTGCCCCTATTTTGGTTTTGGGAGTGGCCATTGCAATAAGCTAGCATTATTTATGGATTTTGGAGTATGGTACTGGACATGACTAGTTGCAGCATCCCTAAAGAGAGCCAGGGACTGGAATAACAATTAAGCAACAAGTCAGGTCTAATGCCTGGACTCCCTCCTAGCTCACCTTTATTTAGCATATACTTCCATCCCTTGAAGGGAAGTAACTGAAACTTTCTGAAGAAACTTTCATAATTTATGCATTAAATCAGTCAAATAAATGGTGTGGTCCTTCCTACTTAAAGTGTGTGTGTGCATGTGTGTAACAACTGAGTTGTCAGCAAAGCATTCTCAATAATAAGGATACTTTATATTTTTCTCTGAAAAATTATGAATCTCCAACTGGTCTGCTCTCTTTCACATAGCTATAGAATTAGTGTTTTGCCTGTGGGGTTATAAAACTGCATATGGTTATCCTTGGCTTCTGTACACTTCTCCTGCTGGGCTGTGCTACCTCCTAGATACATTCAATTTTAACTTAACTGTTGTGGGGATATAGATTGCAGCTAAAGAAACAGGAATATTTGTCCTTTGTTTCCTCCAGTAGTTAAGAATTGCAGATGTTCTTCCTTTTCATGCTTTTTGTTCAAGTCTTCAATTCATTACTGTTTTCATCAGCTGTGTATTTTGTTAGCCTATTCTATGTCTTATCTTTAATGTCCAAAGGCATTGTTTAACTTTTAGTACAGTTCCTGGGTTGTTACAATGCTACTGTTTGTATTTTCCAGGCTGTAGAGTTTCATATCTGTGGCTTAAATCGTGTAATGACTTATACAGTGCCTTTTATACAGTGGAAATTTTTTGCCATTTCAGTGGGAACAGTCACAGTGTACTAATTTTATGGAGTGACAAAATGTTGGTAAAAGTTTGCCAATAAGCAGTATTTTTCATAACAAGGCAATATATTTCTTGAGCACTGTAGCTTCAAATGCTAGAGGCACTTCTATCCTACTGTGTTTTTATTCCCTTTATCTACAGTTGCATGAATTTTATCCAATAGATGAGTGCTACTCTGAGTGGCTATTGTTTTGGAAACACTGCAGTGGGTTTTTAATGGGACAGACAGATAGTAAGCCCAGCCAGATGGAGAAGACTGTAGTTGTTCCACTGACTTGAGGGGAGCCAGGGCCAAGTCCCTGAACCTTATTGTCTCATTGAAATGCTGCTGCATCTTCCTGCCCTTTGCCATTCATCAGCTGCACATTCTCTAAAGCTCTTACCATCTTGTGCTGTGTGAGTACCCAGACTGTGGGTAAGTGGCCGATGTAGTTGTTGCCAAGAAAATTGGGTAATTTTTTCCCCATATTCGTTTGTACCCCTACTCCAATTTCTACCCATATGGTTCCACCCCTTCCCCTGTGTCAGCTTGTGCAGTAAGACAGATTTGTCTTACTAGTCTGGCAGGAAGCTAGTCAGGTTTTCTTCTGCTGTATTTTTCTGCCAGATTAGTAAAATGCATTGGCTTGCAAAAGGATCTGATGACAGCTTACTTTCCATACTGACAACTGTCTGAGAAAAGAGCTCTGACAAACTATGCCATCTCTCTGAAGCAAACTTCCCCCCCAGCCCACCTTCTCCCAAGAGCCCCATGGCTCAATTTTGGTGAAAACATGCTGGATGTAAGTAGAGGCCAACCACAAGTCTGCATCTTTGAGGGTGCTGTTTTCCCACTGGAATTTCCCTTGTGGAGTGAAATCACTTACTTTGGGCAGTTGGATAATCAGAAAAAGAGGCCTCATTCATCTTGATTTGAAGGTCAGCCCCAGGGACACGAGATGAGTCTTTAGTGCAGTTCTGTACTGCTTGGAACCAAGGACTGTAGGTGCTACAATACTTTTAATTTATGGCATGTCTTCAGAAGGTGTTTTAAGAAGAGGCTTTTTGTAACATTGCCAGACTTTCCTAATCTGGTGTAGTGCAAAAGAACACAGGCCTGACTCTAGGTGGGCATTATTTTAGAGGTTGCTTAGAGGAAGACACAATCCTGTCTACTGCTACAGATTTTCAAGATGATTAAGAACATGAAGATGTAGTATGGGGGTTGGCAGCAAATGTCTATTCTTCAGCAGTTACAAGAATAGGGGGAGCAATGTATTTGCTCAAAAAAAAAAAATCCCAACCAAACAAAGACAATAGGATTTTTAATTATTATTATCATTATTATTAAGTTGAAGGGGGTAATGTTTCATTTTATACTTGTCTTCTAATAGAACTCTTAGAGAACTAGGATTCTCCACCATTCACATCATTCATAACTCAATTTTCTGCCGCCAGCATGTGTACGTGTGGTGCTATCCCTTATTCTCTCCAGACAAAAGAGCTGTGTTTCTGTCTGCTGCTGTTATCTGCTCATACTGATCCAAAGGAGGGTTTTGACCTGCTATGGGGCATTTGTGTTCTTAGGTCTCCGCATGAGAAATCAGTAGAGAAGGCACGCCATCCTCTTCCAGCTGTCTTTAGAAATAATAAATTTGCTAATGGGAGAAGACTGAGCCTGTAGGGTGACTTCTTGCTGCCTGCTCCTGGGTTGGCAAGTGGACAAATATGCTTTATGAGTAAGGAACCCAGACCAGGGCTGAAGTTTCCTTCTTTTGTTGAAAAGTGCTGCCAGTTGCTGATGTAAGTCAGACAGGGAATTTTGTGTAGGCCATGGGTATGCCAGGTTGCTGGCACGCAGATGCAGGAGACGGGATGGACCAGCTTGAGAAAATCTTGCTGGGCCAGGGCTAGTGGATAAGTGCTGTCCCTCAGGGTGTACTGACCTGGGTGTGCTCTGCCCACGGTCATCTGAAGACACTCTTAAGAACCTGATGTGGAAATAGTCTTCTCCATTGTTGTGCCATAACTGAGATCTTATTCAGGTATAAATCTGCTGTGGAAATGGCCAAATGAAAAGTACATTCCCATCAGAGGAATTTTCTGGCTTTGAAGGAAACTATTTCTTAGGAACTTTCATACAGGACGTTTTGTAGTACTCCCCAGGCAGTGTGGATTGAGTAAAGGTTGAAAAACTAAAGTAGAGAAATTTCAGGCAACAAAATGCCAGAGTTTCAGAATATTTTTCCTGTCAGGTGACCAAACTGCCAGCTCAAGTTTAATTCCTGGGAAATGAGCCTTTTAATTGAAAAACTTATTTTGTCTGTAGTGAGAGGAAGAAACTTTCCTAAATGCTGAATGTATTCTGGTTTCCCCGTCTTGCTAGAATCAGATCCCTTTAGAATAGAACAAAAAGAGTTTTCATTTGAATATCATTAATATCATTAATATCTTGAAACTTCAGATAAACATCTTGCTTGTAACCCAGAAAGGTCACCAATTCTCATCAGAACGAGGCTGCCGTTTTTCTAATATTAGGTGACATCAGCTTTTGGAACAGAACTAACATATCCAGAAAAAAAATTTGATTTATTGTTTTACAGCAATACCGCCTTTTTATTTTCTTTTGTTAATTTATCAGCAAAGCTCCCATTGTTTTTTTACTGATGATAAATTACACTTTTTTATGGAGTGCCGAGTCATAGTAATTTCCTTGTTCCAATTTCATTAACTTCCTGGTAGTATTGTCTGCAGCAACCAGATGCTGATGTGTAATCCAACTGTTTCCCTAGTATGTGGGAAGCAGTAAACTTTTTGTTTATCTCGTAAACAGTTCTGGCTATATATCTTTGGCTGTTTCTTTCCCATGGTCAGATGAAGATTGGCATACACTGTATTCTTTTTGGCAACACAGAGTGCCTAGAAACAGGGACAAAAACATCACAGACCTATGTCATTAGTCTGGTTCACAGAAGTTGAGTGACTTTGTTTTGTTTTTAAATCTGTCTGGGTTATGTTATTTTTACATATAGTCTATACATGAACAGTCTCTGAAAAGCTGGAACTTTAGAGTTAATAATAAAATTAAATATAATTTTCTAGACCTTTACCTAAAATCCTTTGCAAAAGAGGAATCTTTACATTTAAAACCAGTGAAAAAATAATAAACAGTATAGAAGAGAGAAATTTTCTCCATCCTCACAAAACAGCAATAGCAAATCCCAGAATAATACAATTTCTAAGTGAGGATTGTAAGAAATAGTCAATTTGGAACTATTACAAGTATTTACTGTTATAAAAGTGATTTTGCTAAGTATCAACCTGAATTTGAGTACAGATATAGATTTTATATTAAATCTATATAATACTTTTGAAGATTAATGCTTTTGGGTTTGGACATCTCTTTCAAAAAGTTTCATAAGTGTTTGTGGACCAGTTTCAAAATGGTTTGAAGTCTTGAGTTACTGTTTTTATTGGTATAGCAAGTAATATCAAAGCCATAATTAATCACCTATGAATCATATTTGTAAGTTGCTTGAATATTTTGGGATGAAATATCTTTGTTTTCCTTAAGATTAGTTCAAAATACATCAGCATCTGACATTGTGTCCAAGTTATTTTGTCAAAGTTGGATATTTTTAGAAACAGCAAATATAAGTAATCATCAGCAACTATTGCAATAAGATGTGTTTTCATTTTTTAAGTGTTGAAAGGGTTACATGAAAAGAGGGAGGAGGGAGCAGGAATCAGTACATCATTCCTGGTTTGAAATGTCTTAGCTTTGTACTTTGACACCACACAAAAGTTTGACAGTGTCACTTCAATTGAGATGTGATTGACCTGTTAATTTAAAATATTTCTTTTTAAATTTCTACACTTACTAATAATCATTTTTGGAAACTAAATCAGATTTAAGTTTAGTTTTAGTTTTAACTAAACCAGTTTGAGTTTAAACTCCTGAATTGTATTTGCAGGACTGGAGTTATCGTATTCAGTAACTGTAGAGTGCCCCTTTGCTTTATTTTAACTGGCTCAGATATAGGCACTCTAATCTTTGTTTACAAGACCAGATTGAGATTGGCATTCAGACTGATTATTTTTATAGAGTGTGGCACATTTATAGTGTTTTTTTTAGATGCAATAGGATTGTGGAGTTGGCTGCAACTATATATATATATATATATATATATATATACACAACTATATATATAATATAACTACTTGCAGATATAGGTCTACTACTGGGACTTAGACAATGAAACTCTTCCCTTTTCAGGTGCCAGAATTGGACAGCTCATATTCCTATACAACGTGCAGGGAGATTCAAGTTCCTTAGGAAGATAACTGTGGTTATGCAGTAAGGTTTCCATCCCTGGCAATGAGTAAAAGGAAAAGGATGGAAGAGGGAGAATTGTCATCTACGTGAAAGATCACTTTGGTGAATGTAAGTGGGCTTTGGTGCTTGGGAAGTCTCAGATTGGTTGTTTAAACCTAACCATTGAGAGAAACCATGGCTTTGCAGGGGGTTTACAGAGCTGTGAACTGGAAAACAGGGAGTACAGTGATATCTTTAAAAACCTTTATTCTCTGTTGCCTGTTCCTTGGCAGTTGGTAAGCACCTCCAATATGAAATTGGTATTTTTGTACACAGGCCTTTGCATTGGCCTCTATTTTGCTTTAGGTGCCTGTATCCTCCCATGGTCCTCACTCTTAGTTTTGTCTACAAAGAGCAGTAAATTGTACTATAGAAATACTGGAATGGGTTTCTCTCTGAGAGGTAAGTTAGTCTGGCTGAAGTGTGTCCATAAAACAATTATACTTTCTCTCCTTATTTGGATAGTTTATTTAGAATTAGCTGTCTTTAGGAGGAACTGAGCCATAAAGTATATTCTGCTTTATCTAGATATTTGGAGATTGGAAGAAAATGCAGTTCTATCAGAACATCTAGAACAGTGCCAAAATGTCTATTACTTTGCAAGTTCAAAAGTTATACTTACAAAGTAGTTATTCGGTTCATAAACTGTCTGCCAAAATGGGCATAGCCAATGGAAGTTTTTACTATTGTTTCTTTTTGTTCCAGCAATGAATAATAACCAAAGACATTGGATTTAAACTTTTAATAATGCTTTGGGTAGAATTTTTCATTTAAAACATCTATTTATATGTAAGAAAGGCTTTTGTGTCTCATAAAAGTAGTAGTCATGAAAACCAAAGTTATATGAAGTGATGTTTCTATTCAGTTGCAGCTACTTTTACCAGTTTATTTATACACTTATTTTCAGTGCATTTGGTAAAAAAAAAAGTAAGGTATTGTTTTACAAGAAACAGCAGGACATGGCAGTTTGTGCTATGCTTTCATTGTCATGGGGGTGTTCAGTCAAAGGTTGGAAAAAGGAGATTATCTGGGAGATCTTTTCCAACCTTAATGATTCCATGAGTCTCTGACAAGTAACAGCAATAGGGATAAAAATATCTTAATCATGACATTTTATTGGAAGAAAAGGGCACATTACTTATATTAAAAAAAATGACTGCATTAGATGCAGATCTTTCAGTTTTGCTACTAGGAGGTAAAATTAGGAGACTCACATACTGTAATTCCTAATATGTTGATATTTTCCCACAAACTTGATTAACTTTGACTGAATTAGACTTTGTCCTTCAAATCAGACTAGTATTGCAGGTATTTTTAAAATTTCTAATGGTGTGAGAGCTGGTATGCACTTACCATCTAACTTTCATATGGTTTTAAATAATAAATTGGCTCATGAAAATAATAACTGAAAATATTAAGCAGTTGCTTTATTAAAGTCTTCCTACAATTGCTGCATAACAGTTTGGTCCTGTAGGAATTTATTTGAAAATGTATGGTCTTCACCTAAACGTGCTCCACAAAATGGATCCAATTAAAGCCAAAAGAACAACAAATTTTTCAAAATGTTTCTATGTACAAAACCTTCCTGTTTGTAGGAAAATGGTGACACTGACTGTAAAAAATTATGGTTTTGACAAAAAAATCCCAGGATCAATGTATGGAGTAAATGAGACATCTCCTAGTTACATTTTTAACTAACTGCCAAAGTAGGGCATAACTCAAGCATGTTAGTCTGAAAAGATATATACAATCTTCCTTTTTTTTTCAATGTTATTGTACTCTTGAAAGCATGGAGCTGTATGGCTCTGTCTCATCTGATGTGGTGATGTAGTTTAGCATCTCTTCCAAAGCTTATAATGAGCACAGAGGAAAACAAAGTGGTTGGAGCCTCTTTTTTGTGAGGGAGCAGTGTAAGGAAGGTGAAAGGGAAAGTGGAGACATTACTGGATTGAATGCATAAATCTCCTGAAAGTTTTGAATACACACAATGCAAAGGCATTTTTTTTTCTTCTGTTCACTGGTCACACCAGAATAGAATTTAAAAAAAAAAAAAAAAAAAAAAAAAAAGAGAGTTACCTTGCATTTCTCTCAGTTGTGTTTTTTTTTTTTTTTTTCCAGAAAGCAGTTTTGCAAACAATAGGGGATCAAAATAGAAGGTCATAAAGGAGCTAAGGAAAGGAACTCAGAAAATGCCCCTTGCAGGACAGCGGTATTGTTAATCGTCTCTCCCACTATAAAATTCTGGTGTCTGTGGAAAGCTGGAAGAGCTACAAGTAGTGTTATAATCTCTCTTCAAGCAGTGGGTGCCAGCAAGGGTAGAAGACAGCCAGCAGTATGGTTTTTGTTTTTAGACTTTCTTTTCTGACACCAGCTGGCACTGAAGCACTTGATGTGTTTAACAGGCAGGAAGGATAGCAGTGGAATGGTTTAAAATAAGTTTGAAGAGTACTGAAATCTGTGTAAAAACTAAACGTTTGAAAGATGTTTCTATATTTGATAGGAACTGTAGATGAAAAGCTGAGCATTTGTGACTGTTTAGAGGTTGAACATCCTCAATTTTGAGAGTCTGAATCCCTGGCCAGATTGAACTGCAATCTGGAACAAAAATCTCTAGAAAATATGCTATTGAGCTATCCAGAATTAACCCTTGGCAAAGAAAGTGCAGTTATATTCCTTGATGGTTTGGAGAAATAATTACAACATGTAGTTGTGCTTTGCTTGTTTTTTCGTTAGTCCTTGTTCACCATCTTTAGGCAAATATGAAAGTTTTTAATTACATTTGTGGATGAGATTTGTCCTCGCTTTGTTATGATGTCTTCAAATGCTGTGGAGGGTCTGTAAAAATTTACATTCAGAGAAAGACTTATTTAACAGTTTTTTGGGACTTGAATGCTTTGCTGGTGCTGTCTAGCTTTTTCATTATGAGTGTGAGAAGGCGGTTCTATGAATCTAAATAAGAGTGGTCTCGAGTGAATAGTCCCTTTTGGATGCATTCTAGTCTGGCTTTTACATTTTGTCTGGCATTGTGGTTACTTGTGTCTCTAATACAGCTAGCTGCAAATTTTGACCCTTGTACATATGCTAGATCTCTTAGCTGCTGATATGAGGGAAACTTTTTTTTTCTTTGAGTGGTTTTCATATGTACATTTGACTGGAAGTGTGCAGGAGACATACAAAATTGAGCTTGGATTTTTTTTTTGGCAGTAGCATATACTGTGCATATATATAAACTGAGATTTACATTTGTGTTGAAATAAAACATGCCCATAGTTCATGTCAGAGGTAATTCCAGATTTCCATCCAAACCAATGGATTTAGATCATTGTAAATATGGATTTACATCATATTTAACTGAAAAATCCAATCCAGAAGTCTAGATCTGTCTCTTCAGCTTTTAGGGAAAAAAAGGTTTTGGTTTTGTTTTCTTACCTACAGACACAATCAATTTTTATGCAATCTGCCACCATAATTAAGAGATCACATGTAAAACTAGTCAGATAGATGTGAAATGTGCAGATATTTGATGCTAGGCTGGACTGACAAAGCACTCCAACAGATTTTGAGCAACACTGGCAGCTTAACTGAAAAGATTAATGTGTAACAGATATTTTGGCTTGTAGTAGCTGGAAGCAGTTTGTGAAACATGCTCATTTGTTAAGACAGCATGCATGAAAGAACATCAGCAGGTGCACAGGTAAGTAACTTTCTATATGGAAGGAAAGTTATTGCATAGTGATGGGTAATCCTGTACTGTCAACTCATAAGCAGGAGACTGGAAATGTTATCCCACCTCTTATTTTTCTCCCAAAATTCAAAATAAGCACTCAAAAACTAAGGACAGTGAAAAAATTATTGTTATTATAAAAAAAATAATATGGGCAATTAATATAATCAGTCATAAGCATTTCTGAGCATTAGTTTTCTAAAAGAAAAGGTAAAGTAACATGCATTTCTTAAGTGCTTATTTTGATACTTGATAATTTCTTTTCTGATTCTTCTTCTAAGCATGACCTGAATTAAGTTGCATTAAAGATATTCAAACAAAAGCCATATTTATGCAATAAGTAATTCCCCCCATTTCTTTCATCTGCTATGTAAATAGAAGTATTTGGAAAAAATAAGGGATTACTGTCAGCTATGCCCATAGTGCTGTAGGGATCACTGATTGTATAGGCTTGTAATCATATATAGTAAAAACCTGGCTAAGAATTTTCCTCTCTTTGGACTATGGCCTGGTGAAAATGAGTGATCTGAAAATAGACTGGTAAATAATGGAGATTTTTAATTTTTAGGCATTCTTACCTGAAAGTGTCTGTTTTTTTTTTTTTTTTTCATATTAAGCATTGAGTGCTTTTCTGATGTTACTGCAGAATGAGTGTGATGTGTGAAAAGGGTGAAGACCTTATGTTTCAGCTTTTCTATCATATATTACGTGTTTATTTGCAGTCATTTATGAGACTGCAGTCATAATAGTCTTTGTCGATACCACTCGTGTCCTGTAAAAACCTGTAACTGATTTAGAAAGAAAAAATTTGAAGAGAGAATGTTTCTAAGGAGTTGAAACAATATGTTCATCAATGGAGAGAGAGAGCAAAAGAATATGCTGGACCTAAAAACCATGAAAACTGGAAACCTGGCAAGTGGTATAAGGCTTCCGTGTGAAGTTTTAAGTAATGGCATTTGGCACTACATGTTTCTGAACTTCAGAGGAAACACTTGCAAAAAGAGAAAATTACCACTTTTTGACAAGGATAGGAATTTGGACTTTGAATTAACAGTGCACTAAAGGAGGATAATAGGTGTGAATTGAAACTAATTGGTGTTTCAGATCATTGAGCAGCTTGAAAATAACGTGTGGTAAGAACTATAGAAGTGAAGTCGCTCTTAAATGCCTAATTAAGCACAGTTCTGTCCTGCACAGAAGAGAAAAAAATGTTATGTCACTTACTGCTTTGTTCTCAACTGACTGATCCAAATGGACAGTCAGTCAAAAGATTTAGCTTCTGTGTGATAAAGTTCTCTTGATTGGGCTGATCCACTGGTCCAAGGAGGTGTGATGCCCTGAGGCATATAGCTGTAGGCATAAAGATGGGCATAGGTAATCCAAGTTGTCTAGAAGACATTGTACAAATCAGAATGAGCAGGTGGCTGGCACAACTGATGAGTATTTTCAAGTGTGTGATTAAAGTGAATGCAGAAGTCCTGTAGCTCAGTGCCTAAATCAGCTCACACCCTGTGGCCTGATTTAAACACACACGTGTGAGTTAGAATATGACAAAGATATTAAAAATGAGTTTTTCACTGAAGAAATATCCATTAAAAGGCATGGAAAAACCTCACTGGAGAAATATCTCTTAAAAAGCATGGAAGAATTTCCCTTCTATTCATTTGAAAAAAGGCTGACAGATGATTAAACTTATGTAAAATAAATCAGGCAATTTGACATGTAAGATCCGTTGCTTTCCAACAAACTATTGAGTTCACTGGCTGCAATCCAACAGAGAAAACAAAATGTGCAGAATAAACACTGTCTATAGCAGGTGGAGGTAATGCCTTATTATACATAAATGCTGTTTTATGTTGTGTAACCTGGGGACAATTTAGCAGACAATTTTGTACTTAGAAAAATCGTGGTTTATGCAGAAAAGGAGAACCACGGATAATGAATTGTCTACATCTGAAAATACCACACTAGATGTGAAACACATGTCCTACCACATTGTCTTATGATTTCAAAAGCAGAGGAAGGAAGAGAGATTATTAAATTTAATTTCACTCCCTCATATCACTTTAAAACAGATGTTTAAAACCAAAAACTTATCCCTTCTTTCCAGTGTTTATTCTTACATATTTCAGTACCAATGTTTTGTAATTCAAGAACAAACAGTGGCCTTTATTCATCACGCAGCTAAGAAAGAACTTTTGTAATTTTGTTCATGCAAGCCTCAGGTTAACTGTAAAAGTAAAATAAAGTAGGATAATAAAATAAAATGTAAACAAAATGCAGGCAAAACACAACTATGCTGTGAGAGGCATGGGTTGCATGTGTACATATATGTGTGCAGATGTGACTGCCTGGGTGCAGGGGAAGCAGATCCCTGAGGTTTACCTTCCCCAATAATTGTCTACCTTCAATTCCACACACAGTCAAGTGCCAGTGTTTCCTAGGAGATATGGGTTAACTGAGGTGTGAATTATACTTTTTGAGAATCCAGGAGTTTGTCTGCTGTATTTGTAAATCTGATCAAAGGACACAGTTATTTTTTGCACAGTTTAGGTGGTTGTAAGCTAAAGGAAAACTTATTCAAGTTTTCAGACTTTTGATGTTTTGTGCAAATGAGTCAATTGTCTTTACATTCCTACAAAACTGGAAAGGCAAAATTATGTCAATACTGAGATAGGAGTATGAGTTCTAACAGCCTTAAGTGGAGTACTGGAGCCTCCACCACCACATCACCATTAATAGATTACTGCAGTTCTGCGTTTCTAACTTTGAGATGAAAAAAAGCAGAAAAAAACTGGTTTTCAATGCAACATGTTTTGCTGATTTCATCCAATTTCATATTTATCAGCAATACCAATTTTTCTTCCAAGTGATTTATAAATGCTGACTAACTTGTTCTCACAATTGTCACAACAATCTGGATTTTACTCCCTCAGACTAAAAAAAATATCACTGAAGACAAGGAAACAAAATCAGTCAAATATTAATTGAAGGGTTCATTTCCTCTGTGAAGTCAGTTTCAAAATGGCATTAAATTACATCTGGAAAGTCCTTATTTCCAGTGTAGGTCTAGTTACTAAGCACTTGTTCACTTGCTCATTTTCTGTGAAGCTGGTTTCTCTGGAATCCTATTGCCAGAGGAGAGGAAATTAAAAGAAGAAAAGAAGCTTTCCATTGTTAATATAGCTGGTTTTGTAAGTGTACTTCAGCTTAATTCCCACCCTTTTCAGTTAATGTTTTGCTTTGCATATATTGAGGCGGAAATATTTATAGAAATGATCTTTTCTTAAAATGTATGGGTATCAAGTGTGGCATGTGTAAGTATTATCCAGAACTTTTCATTCAGGCAAGTGCAAAATAGCTGCTTTTTTGTTCTCTGTGGCATCAAAGAACAGAAAGACGAAAGGAGTGAAAGAGACAATGGAGTCGTGCTTATCCCAAGCCCTTACTGCTCCTCAGATCTCACAAAGCTGTCCAAAGTTACCTTCTGCTTCACTGCCAGAGAGACCTGGGCTGCACATCTCGGGGGCAGAGGCTTCCCCTTGGCTTTGTCCTGCAGTGGCACAACTCTGCAGCTCCCTGAAAGGAGGTTGTGGTGAGGTGGGTGCTAGTCTCCTCTACCATGCCTACAGTGAGAGGTCTAGAGGAAATGGCCTTACGCTGAGACAGGGAAGATTCGGATTAGATATTGGAAAAATCTTTTTCACTGTTAGGGAGGTGAGGCATTGGAATATGTTGCCCAGGCATGTGGTGGAGTCACCATCCCTGGAGGTTTTTAAGAGGTGCCTGGGTCTGGTGCTGGGGATGGTTTAGTGGTTTAGGGGCTGCAGTGGTAGTGCTGGGTTGGTGGTTGGACTTGATGATCTTAAAGGTCTCTTCTAGCCTTGATGATTGTATGATTGTATAATTTATGACTGCACTGTCACATGCTGCAGTTACATCTGGCTGTCACAGCTGAACCTGCTGATGGAATGGGACTATTCATGGAGGAGACACTCTTTGTTAGCATGGCTGGTAACTGTGGACATGAAAGGTGGTACCAGCCCCCAGAGATCTTACCCCTTGGTACCAGATCAGCCTAATTCCCTTTGGTTAGTATAGACTCATGGAAATGTAGTGCAATCTATGACGAAAATGTTGAAAGTCTCAGAGAGCTTGGAGTGCTGTTCTGAAACTCCCAAGAGAGGTACTTCTTCCTCTGCCCTGTGTGTGGTGCAAATTAATTCTGTGAGTAGAGTGCCACACAAAATAAGTACTTATAAGCTTTTTTCCTTGGAAAATGCTTTCCATGTGAACTATCTTCTGTGTGTATATCCATGTGAATGCAATTTTTCATATTGTGTTAGTGCTCATTTAATAATCACAAAATCTTTACTTTTTAAACATTTGCCACTTGCATGAATTCAAATATTAAATGTTAGTGAGGTTTTAATCTGAAAAAATTGTTAAAGCAGTTCTACTTTAATTTTCCTCCAACCTTGTGTTCACCTTGCACCTATCACACAGGGAAGCCTGAAACGTTATTAGTAGCTATGATTTGTGAAAAGCTTATCTCTAAAGAACATTGCATGAACTCCAAAAATGCGACTTCCTATTTTCCACAGGACAAAGAGTTATACCCATTCACTGGGGCAACAAATGGGGATGGCTATTAAATAGCAATGTTTCAAGGTTTTATAAACTGCGTGTAAAAGATTGAAAGCAGCTAAAATTTTTAATACTTATAGGAGTTGTTCAGGGCTTTTAAAATGGAAGGTGCAATTTAATCAATGGCATACTAATACAAATTAGTGGTTTTCAACCATCCTTCCTGAAAAATGAGATATTCTTTAAAAATTCACTGAATTCTCCAGCACCTGCCACCTCTGAGACATTGTAGGTTATTGTCAAAAGATGACCGGAATACAGAGCCTCTAAATATTTCATCTTAATGATAATGTATGCTGCAGAAGGTTTGAACTTTAGATTGAGATTTGAATTGACTTTTGATAAAAGACACACTGAATTCTCTCCCTTTATTTTTCTTTTTTGTGCACATTAACTTTCTGTGAGGAGCAGGGGTCAAAGCTAGCATTTAAACTCAGACTTTTCTCTACTTATTGCTAGTAAAATGGGGATATCAGGGGATTTGTTTGTTTTTATTGTAATTTTTAAAAGTTGTCTGGCTCAAGTTAAACTAATTAGATGTGTTTTTAAAGAGGTGGATGGGATAAATATCAAAAAGTGTTGCAAGTCAGTTGTTTAAGTGAAGTATGCCCTACTATGCTGAAGTCAAAGGTAATTTTACCATCCCTAACACTTTGAAAATTTTGTGCTGTACTCAGCCATGCACCCAGCTGTGTCCTTCCCAGCTCTGTGCATTTATTAGTCATAGAATCAGCATTAAACTCCAGGGACATAAGAGCCAAATGTCTAGCATAGTCAAATGATCTGTAGTTCAGTACAGTTCAAAATATATTTCCTAATTCTCATGACTGACTACAACACAAAACCAGGTATTTTCCTGCATGTCTAGAGTTGTTTTTTCTTTCCTTTATTTTTCAAGTAGTTTCAGAAAAAAAAAAAAAATTGTTCAAGCTTAACAAGGACAAGTCTCACCAAGTTCTCTTTCAAGAGCATTTTACAGTCAGAATGCCATTGTCCAAAGTTGCTGCTGCATATGAAACAGCAATTAATTTTTGTGGATTAGGAAAAAAAATAAAGGTAATCTTTAGGGCTGTAGACATGTTTCCTGATATATTTATTTTTCCCCCTTTATTTTGCACTTTCTATTGTTGAATTGAAGTCTTACAAATATACGAACTGCTATGCATACTTTTTTTTTTCAGTGTGTAAGCTTTTTTCAGAATATCCTGTTTAATCTTACAACATAGCAATAATAACTTTACACTCACATAGTTCTGTTTTTTGGAAGGATTCCCAGGAAAACAGCTATTATTTCTATTTGCTCTTAAACTTCATTTTAAGGAATAAGTCCCTGCATTTGCCCCAAATAAGATGGTTAATTATGAGTGTTCTAAAACATAACTATTTTCAGGAATTTACCTTATGACTGATTTATAACTTAGCAGAATGAAAAAAAGCATACTTGTGTGTTGTATTACTGCAAGGTCTAAATGTTGATAATTACTTTTTAACTCATTGAACTGGCTGGTATAGATCTTCTTGTAAGACTGGCTCTGTTTGAAATGAAGAAATTAGTTCAGAGTTTAAAGAAATGGCAACCAACCATATGTATTCTCCATCTTATACATGCATCTTTTCAGAAAGCAGATATGCTTTGCTGCCACTTCCTTTAGTTACCCACATTGGTTTTGCACCAGAGAAATAGGGTGAGATGGCACTTTTTGTGCCCTAACCATAGATATATGGACCATCATGCAGTCATTTACACTCAAGAATCCATGAGAGGAAAATTCAGTATCTCAGAAGTTTGGGCCTTATGATACAGATAAAATTTGGGCTTTAATCCCACCTTCATTAAAGCAGATGTCTAATTGTTTTGCTGTCTGGAGTGGTACAGGATGGCTCAGAAAGAAGTTTGCAACTGAAGGATGATTTGAAGGTCCTTGAGAGGTAAACAGGAAGTCCCAATCATGGAAAGAGAGGAGAAATGGGAAAAAAAGAACCCAAACAAACAAACTCAGAAAGCACAAAATGCTGTTTGCTTTGCAATACTTAACTGAGTGAAGCTTGGAAGCTACAAATTTGCTTGATCAAGTCAGGAAAAAAAGAACGGAGAGGATGTCATAACACATAAGCTTCAGCAGATCAGTGGATGTGCAGCTGCAGCAATTAAGCTCTTTAAAGGGCATGCGCTAAGTTGTAAAAGTTTGAAGTCAGAAATGTTTATTTTGCACACTCATTCATTGTGCTGGGCGATGAACATATATAGCGCTGTGCAAACAAGTGCATTTTCTCTGTTTATCCCAAACACTGACATGAGTGCTGCAGGTGCTGAATTCCTTCGCTGCTCAGGGTCTGTGGGAACAGGGAGTGAGGGTCCTGCCTGTTCCCTGAGTGCTCAAAATGGAGTATTTTTTGCTGTTACTAGCACAGGGACAGAGACTACTGAGCTGCTTTCATGCATCATAGTGTATTAGTTGGGTATATGCATGTTATATTCAAAGTGTCTTAATAACTTTAATAAATTGTGAAATTAATGTAAAGCAATAAAGAATGCATTTAAAGCATTATTATATAGATTTTTTTTGTTCAAGTCTAAGCAGTAGAAAGGAGATGGAGGTGGAAGGCACCATCAAGGTTAAAGTCAAAGCTTCATTAAATGAACAAATTCTGATCTTCCAGATATTACTCAGATGTTTCATTATAACCATTGACAGAAGTCTCATTGCTTTTCTTGGGGTCATTTATGAGTTTGAAAGTACAGCAATGAAGCATAAAGTAGCAGGATGAAAAATGTAAGAGGAGAAAATAGCAGCCCATTCTTTCAGCCTTCTGGCAAATACGTATTTTCTGTTGGATATATTGAGCACAGCACAAAAGTGTCTCATGAGAACTTTGTGCAAGGAAATGCACTGTGTCAGTCACTTAAAGTAAAAAAGAAACATGTCATCACTCCAAGTGGTATTGATTAAAACAATAAGGATTTCCTGGTGCCAACAGTTGAAACAACTGTGTGAAAAGTAGTGAAGAGGTATTACCATATTGTTGCAGCTTTCTCAGGAAAATTCCAAATAAACTGAAGGATTCCTGTCAATATTTGTATAAGGAAACATGCTGCTCTCTGATTTGGAAGCACTTCACACACATGCACGCGCACACACACCCCACTGCATGCAAAATTCTAGAGAAACTTTATTTACAAGCACAAAAAAAGCACACATTCAGAGCTTGGTGCACTCTTTCTCATGCTAATATTTACAACATCGATCTCTTATTGTCGGTATTTGATATACATTTCTCCCAGCTCTGGTCAATGGAAGGCACAGCTGCTGAATCCCCATATTGTGTAGGCAGCGTGCCTTTGTGTTTTGCAGCTGGGGAGTTCTCATGTCCACAATAGCCAATCTGAGCGCACTAAATTAGGAAAGATTATTGTTTCATTTATTGACTACACAAGTTTAAAACAGCAAGTATATAGTTTGTTTCATGTTTTATTTGTTAAGGTCATTCTCACCAAAAGCTGGGCACATGGACACAACTATAGGGCAGCTGTACTTCCAGCCACCTCAGTAGGAAGAAAATTCCAAACATTATTGAAATGAAATTGGATGGTTAGTTTCTTTCATGTGGCACAGCCTCCCACCTGCTTTCTCCCAGCTATCCATTTATGAAGACTTGCTGCAGCTTTTTTTCATACTTTTGCATCAAGTTCCTTCCCCACAAAGTGTTTATCCTACATTACAGTTCATTTTAATCAAAGCTGGTTTTACAGTGGAAGGAAAGACAAGTGAGTTCAATTTTTGAGCTCAGTTCTCCAAATGTTTCTTTCACTGAATGGTCTTTAGAAAAAGGAAGGCAGCAATTTTAGCTGGAAGTAAATATCGCTTCTGTGTAACAAAAAAAGGGAGGGGAGAAGTGGGAGAAGAATCTATTTAACACTTTAGGATATAATGGTATTCAAATAATATATTTTTCTGCCATTTATTCATTTGTGAAGAAACTCAGTGAATAGTAATAGCTGCTGTCAAAGATATTTATGTTTAAGAGGGTCTTTATGTAAAATAATTTTTTTTTTTTTTTTATCAGGAGTGATTTTTCTCCAGGAGAAGTCTGCCATCTCCTAGCAACCGATATGGCTATCTTTTTTTAACAGACGCTGCAATAACAATGGGTGCCTAACCTTTATATGGAAGTATTTGCACATGTACAATCAGGCCGCTTACGAATTCAAACCGAGTTGTTAAAGTGCTCCAAGGGAGACTCTGGTTACCACTTTATCTTCTATGCATCTCATCTATCCAGGACTTTATAATGGCAGCCATTTTAGCTGTAGTTGAGTACCTCCCAGAGAGCTCCAGAACTAAATCTGGAAATGACTCACACCTTCACTTCCCTCTCTCTTCTCTCACAAGAAAGGAAGGGGCTCATTTCACCATTCAGGTATTACTTCCTTCTATGTCTTTCTGATTGTGTCACTCAGTTTTCAAAGCAGTAGCATCACTTAAACTTGCTGGATAAAAAATGCTTTTAATTTAGAGCTATAAACAATGGAGCACAATGACCTATATCTGCAAATGGGTAATTCATTTTGAAGGTACATGACTGTAAATTAAGTACCTTTGACTAAGGGTAAGCTCTTCCATTTTCTCCACTTGTCTGGTTTTGGAGAGTGCAGATTTAGATTTAGACAAGGAGAAAATCTGGCAAACTATAGCATGCCCAGGCTCATTTCAGTGATTCACACCTGCATGCCTGCCTGAAGACTGTTCTGGATCACGAACACCACATAAAGCCTGGGTAACACATAAAGTGTGTGTGTGTGGTACCCAGGTAATGTGAGATCTAGCTTCCAGGAATTCAGAACTCTCCAGCTACTGCTCAAAGGCTGTTCTGTAAAATGTTTCAGCAAGAGGTCTTCCAAATTTCCTCTTCTTTGCAGAAATAGAAACAACCATTGGCTGAGAAGCAGGAGGGTGCAGAGTGAGTGAAGCTTTGGGACATTTACCTGATACACGGCCTCTGCTTCTGCTCGTAGCGCTCTTAATATCTTTTAAGTATCTCCAAACATCCTTGAACAAAAGGTGGGAATATTGTTGGCCGGAAACATGCTGCTGGTGATAGGAGAAAATGAAACAAGAAACCATGTCTTTCTCATCAACAGCATGCCTAAACCAATAATTTCTTATCTATAAACCACAATGGGTAAACCAGATCCAAATCAGAGAGAAAATGAGGAACAATTACAAGTAAATTAAATGAAACTTTCCCTTAAAAGCTCTTCTATTAATTAGATACAACTAAACATTGAACTTTAGTGTCCCTGTGCCAAACCTGTAGCTCAGTCCCTTACTTAGTAAATACATAGGAATCTAAAAAATCCCCAAGTGTGATGACAAAAAGACTCTTCATTAAGCTTCAGCATCTTTCTCTGATCAGAGTTCATTCTTCTCCATTCTTCCATCAATTTCATTCAAAGAAAAGCTTAAGATTTTTCAAAGCAGCCTTCTGGATTCTTCCTTTAAGTCAGAATACAGAGTTCATTTTTCTCATTTTTACTATCTGTGTGCAGGCATTTCCAAGCTGATTTAGTGTGTTCTCTGCTTTTGCTACACATTTAATGTTTTCCGTTACTGATGCTCTCTCCACTGATAAGTAAGATGATTGTGCTTGTCTATCTATAGCTTTGGGATTGCAATTTAGATATTTGCCTATATGTATGTATATGTATATATATATATCTTTCATCATATGTAGATAACTTTCAGCAGAGAGACTGGGTGCTGCCTCCGTGGAGTGACTTGGGGATGTATCTACACACAGGGGTTTTGGACCCAGCAGTCCTTACTTTCAAAATATATTTTAACTTTAGATATTTTTGCATAAATACTTGATGCAAAATATATGCCACAGAAAAAGAAAAAGAAAAAAGGACTGCAAAATCTTGATGCTGGGGAACTAAATAGTAGCCAGCATTCTTTGAGAGTCTGACGCATGTCATTTGAGAGCCTAACCACAAATCTTTAAATTAGTCCTACTAAGAGAATTCATTAATAGTAGATGAACTTCATTCACTGCATGAGTTATAGAATAATAAAACTTGTGAATAATTTGCAGTGTATAATTTACTTCTAAAGTGCATTCGACACATTTAGCCTCTTTTTCTGTTTGTGGAATACCAAACCGTGCTGACTGGCCTCTCTGTCTGATGAGGACATGAGATGTGAAAGGGCATCCTGGGTAAAGGGGAGCAGCTACAACCTCCAACAGCTCTCTGCTGTTGCTGGCAGCCATAATTTCTTTTCCAGTTTGATCTTAGAAGTAGCTAAGCTGCTATTTTACTTCTCTAGCAATTAGAAAGCTCCTTCTAATTTTCCAGTATAATCTTAACCAAGAATACTTTTTTTTGATCATCCTTGGACACATTTTAGTTTCTCAGCTTTACTAGCTCTTTGACTTCTCTAGTGTATACTTGTTTCAGAGCATCTATTTTGTTAGATTAATCAAGACTTATCTAAATCTTCTTTCTATTCCCTGGACCATACTAGGAACATTTTTATTCTCATTTATTCAGATTTCTTACTTTTATTATTGTTCAACCTAATTCAGTTGTTTTTTCTTTTTTTTTTTTCCTAACTTCAGAAGCCAATCATGAACTTAAGTGCCTAATAATCAACAGTCACTGTTGATTTGTATCAAGTACTGGTTTTATTCATAATCTTTCTCTAATTCTTTCTTTTTATTGTAGCTTACTTAAAAACTATTGATTTTACAATATTCAGTGGTCTGAATCCAACTCATAATGAAAGGATAGAAAACATCCTATTGTTTTCTCTTTTGAAGAGAATACTACCTGCTGAATTACCAGATTAGTAAAATTAGATAATTTTAGAACCATTTGCAGATATTTTTTTTCTGGATCGTACCTGTCTTGCCTAGGGTTTTTACACTTGAAATAATCCTGGTTTATTATGAATTTATGATGGGTGATGATTCTCAATATATGCAGTCTACCTTCTGTGTCTAGCCTGTCCAATGTCTATTAAACCTTTGTTTCAATTCTGCATATTTATGTTACCTGCTATAAAATTGCTAGGCAGCAATGACTAAATGAATTATTCCTGACTGATTACAATAGTATTTTGGTTTTGTTTATAAAATTAACTTCTTTGCCCTGTTGCTTGCCTGTGTAGCTGCTTTGTAATTATCTGTTTCATTTTCAGGCATCCCAAGTGTCTCTACTTGATTTGAAGTTGAGTGAGTGCAGCACCTTGTAATAAACGAGGAGAGCTGCAAAGAGGAAATGTGATTTCTAGTGGTGAGTTTGTTTTTGGTAGATAGCAGACCCAGGCATGGTTTGCATTTGTCATATAGGGCTGCAGGACAGGAGAAGATTTTTGTGGTGCTGATCTGCAAACATATGAAGTAAAGACCTAATGATGACAAAAAATGAGGCAAAAAGCAGCTGTGTGGGCTTCTCTTGCTGTGCAGCATTTCTTGGATCTCTGACTTGTTACTGATGCTGTCAAAGCTCTTTCTCTAGCTGTTTGCTGTAGTTGCTTGCTGAACCAAGTTAGATGCATTTTATCAAAAGGCAAAGGTGAGAAAAGTTCATTTTTTTTCCTATATAACCCAACAAACAAGATTTCAATGATCAAGAAAGGGGAAGATGCAATTTAAAGAAAATTATTTGGCCAGTAAATGCGAAGGTCAGACTCTGCAGGTGAGAAAATTGTACCCTTTCCCTGCTGAAAGCGGTGGGAAAGCGAATCCTCCTTTCCCGGCTGTGCTGGAGCGTCCCTCCGTCGCTGGCCGATGTACTGAGAGCTCCCCCTCCTGTTTCCCTCTACATCGAAGGGCTTGGCAGATCCCGAACCTCTAACCCACACATTTCTGCAGTCTTCCATTTTTTTTTTTTTCTTTTCTGCGATATAACATGGCAGAGCAGAGGACACTTTTCAGTGCCTGTTAGGTTTCTGCACGCTTAAATTGTAAGCTTATCAAAGGGGATGAGGAAGAGAAGATGCTGCCCAAAACATTCAGCTACTATTTATTCCACATACAACCACAGTTTTCCCATATTTGCTTTTGGGTTTATGGCATTAACTTTCCTTTTTCTGTTTTCTAACTCTAAGATGAGAATCACATATCTTCCTCCAGAAGGGAATTTGACAAAAAGGGTCAATTTCATTGTTAAAATTTCTCATTAATTTTCAGATGCAAGAATACCTCCAAACAAGACCAAACCAAAAACCCCACAGACAAACAAACAATCAAACAACCAAACACACAAGAAACCCCAGAACCTGTATTTCTTGGACAATCAGATTTGGGAAACTTCCCCAAGTCATATTCAAGGAGAGCCATGGAATCCAATGAAAAAGTAATCAGAGGGTATGGAGGAGGAAAAAATTGTGACTCTGAGAGAAAGGACACCAAAAGGGATAGAATCCATGCTGTTAGAAAATTGCAGCTGTTACCATATCCACAATATAGAAACTGAATGATGTGTTCTGAGATTAATGTAATGATATAGAATGACACATATTTTGTAGAAAACTGTTAAATTCTGAAAACAAAACAAATTAATTATATGCACAGCTGCCTAAGATGGTATTTGCTTACTTTATTTAAAGAATAAACAATAATATTTTTCACGAGCCTTTATATTGATACTATATAGGTTCTTAATTAGTGGAGAAAAATGAATCTTGGTGTGCATCTTCTATAATGACTTGATTTCACTGAATACTTCACAGAAAATCAACTTCAAAGGTTGCTAAAGGAGAAGAATTCGTAGCAATCATATCAGTAATTTTTTCATTTCCTTCAAGCAGAATAGAAGATTCCACAAATAACCTGCTGATAAAATGAAAGGATGAAAGAAACAGATGCTCATTTCGTTGAACATTGTTCACTTTTGTGTAAGAAGTGAGGATTACACTGTTTGAATGCCAATGGAAAAAAAATCAAGATTAAATATCTGCAGACATATGTAACACTCACGTTACTTGTGGTAAGAGAACGTAAGAATTAAAAAAAATATTCAAAGTGCCTAATCCAATGGAGTAGAATATTGCATCTCTTAGTGACAGAAAGATACATCAGCAATTAAAAAAAAATAGTGGCTACTGAGCTTCTAGGGTGCATAAGTACAGAGTGCTTTTGATGGTTTTATTTATACAGATAGGATAAAGCTCTGAATGGTTAATACAACATTTAGACATTGTCCTTGAAAGCTAAAAGTTGGGTTGTAGCAAAAAAAAAAAAAAATTCTCTGCCATTTGATATGACAGTTCATAATTTCTGCTTCCTTCACTTTTATATTTTACTTTCTTCTGTTCCTTTACCTTTTACTCTTTTCCACAAAGATCCCCATTCTGCCTGTTTTTCTCTCCTCAACATCCTTCCTCCAGGTTTGTTTTCCAAATCACATCTCACAGTAAACACATTTATTGAAAGAAAATGCAATTGAGGCAGGAGGAAGGAGGCTACAATCAGAAAATCTTCCTTGCTGTGTAAGATATGAAGAAAGTTCCTATGGATGGATTTGCAATATATGTAACTAGGGTTAGTGATGTGTTATGGATTACCTCTTGTGTTTCAAGCATCCTTGCAACCCTTTTTACCCTAATGAAGTTCTTCCAGAAAATGACTGCATTAGTTCCTCATTCTAAGGGAGAAGACAACCTTTTTTTGCATTATTTTTTTCTCAGTGAACTTCTGTGGAAGACAATGAAATTTTGAAAAAGATAATCATTACTTATGTCTTAGGATTTTAGGTATACATACACATTTAAAGAAACTTGTGTGAACAAAAGTATATCCCATTTCTGGGGTATACTCTTAGCCTTTCTTCCTTAGCCTTTCTTGCTTGTATGGATTGATGTAAAGAAATAGTAAAAAAGGGGTTTAATTTTTTTGATTTGTTTTGTTTTTTTATTTTAAAATTTCCAAACCAACGCTGCTTTTCCTGTTCACCTCTGCTGTACCAACTTTCATAGCCTGGCAAGGGATGGAGGCAACCTTTGCAAAGCTGAGGGAATAGGTGGATTGCAAGACAAAGGTTTAGTGACATGAGAACTCAGCAGATCGTAGTCTGAGAGCTGGGACTGGGTGCCTGTGAACCACTGATGTCTGGAAGGAAGCAGGGCCTCAGGAAGGATACAATGAGGCTGGGGCTTGCAAAGCACATTGTGTCCACAGCTGCAATTAAGTTATTTCATTCATTTAAGGTTGTGTTTTGGTTTTGTCTGCAGAATAAAAGATTATTCATTCTGGTTTTGCTTTAGGACTGATACTTCAGGCTTGACTGTCCATGCGAATTTTTGACTCCTTCAGTGCTGTGAAGTAAATAAAATCTGAAGATGTCAGTGGATCCCAGGTGCAGGGGACCTTAAAGTCTCAGACTCTTAAGAGTGAAGCGTTTGCTTTAAAACCACCTTATTTGAGGATAATTTTACTTGTGAGTCACACAGAAAAAAGGTGTTCACATCTTCTGAATTGCCTGGCTTTTAGTTATGTTTCCCAGAGGAAGTGCTCTTACATTAAATGCTACTCTCCTTCTCTTAGACAGGTCACCTTTTCCCTACAACTCCAGCCTACCCACAGGCACTGCTGGCTCATACACAAAAAGGAGTGTTTCTGGAAGCCTCTGCTGCAAGATTGCATAATCACTCGTGCAATTTAGTCAGCAGGAGCAGGAGAATGAACCTTCTTCACTGCATTGTGCGTGGCATATGCAGGGGAATTATGGCTATGTAATAGCAGCAGCACAGCCAATGAAACATCTACATTTGTATGGCCACTCAAATAGAAAAAAAGGACAATTTTTTTCCTGCTTTTTTCCTGCTTCATGTAAGCAATTATGCATTTTATCTACTGATTTCTATATACAGGCTACAAATGACTTGGGGCAGAAAACTGTGAGAAGTAAGAGACTGTGAAGGTGGGGGAGAAATATGCTGGAAGGTAGCTTTGGGAGGATGAGAAAGTGAAAAGGGAAAGAGTGAGATCATCACCCTTGAAATCAAAGAGCTGTTCAAGACCTCTTCCTATCTGCCAGGAGGAGGATAGGAAAGGGACACATTGTCTGCTACATGTTGTCTGCTTCTTTTGGCTACTTCATAACCGTCTGAAATATTGCTAGGAAATAAACTTGTATGGTTTCAAAAGCCAGAACACAGGTGATGTAACAATGACAGCTCTTTTCAACTTTGTGCTTTTTTCATTTGAGGCAGATGACTAGAAAACTTGACTTTGGGTGTGTTGATCCTGACTCTGGTTTCTCACTGCATGTTTAATGATGTGAGTTTCACTAAGATGGACCAGCCCCATCTGTGTTTCACAGTTTTTGTGACAGCAGAACATAACATACTGATTTAAATTTTCCTTTAGCAAGGGTGCCATTCACTTTCTAAACCCTTTAAATCTGATGCACAGATTTACATATACTTTTCCAATAAATAATCTGTATTTTCATTTTTATTCTTGCAATTAGTCACTCTAAAAGAACATTTAGTTACTTTAGATGCATCTCAAATCACTTTCAGCAATTCAGATTAGCATAGTAATCACTGTGTATTACTTGAACTGGAATTTTTTATATTGAGAGTAAGGCATGACCGTATTAAGGCTGTTCAGTTAATATGTGACTGCTGTCTGTGTTTTTTTACCATAACTATTTTTCTTGTTATATGCAGCTGTAAATCTGGGTAGACACATATGCTTTTTTAAGAATAAAAATAACGCCTTAAAACCTCTAAATTAAGCATGTTAAATGGAAAATGTTAAGCACTTGTTATATTCCATTTTATTTTCCCAATACAATTCCCAGTGAAATAAAAAAAAAAAAGAACAGCCTTATTAATAAATTCCATGGTATTTCTGTATTGTGGGAACAATATATTCTTAAGCACTCCATGCATCTGAAATTTGTCTCGATGTGGCCCATTTATTTTAATTTAGATCTGTCAGCAGAAAAAAAGAAGTAATTAAACTTGTGACTAGCATGGAGAAACATTTTACATCCTAACACTGTAGCTTGATACGCAGTAGTTTCTTTATATTTCTTCCAGTTGTCAGATCAAAGTCCCTCAAGTACTGTAACTCAGCCATGCTTTGATTAATTACTTTACACAATGAATTTGCAAATTATATTTCTGAAGTGATTTATGTACTTCTAAACTTCAATCACACACACTCTCCCTCCCCCCACCCCCATTTTGTTGTGGGTTGTGGTTTTTTGTTTTTTTTTTTTTTAAATTCCAATTTTTTCCACTAATTCAGTTAGTCCATACCTTGGAAAAATATTTCTGAAAAATAACTGTTATTGTTTTATGCTTAAAAAATTGCTTAACTGTGTAAACACAGTTTCCAGTAAAGAATTAAACCTTACCTGAATAGTGCAATTTAACAGAACTATATGAATCACTTCAATTGCAGTCACACACCAGCAAAAACTAGTCAGGTCTTCAGCCTCAATGCTTTGTTCAGATACATGAAATCCTTCCCTAAAAATTCCCAGCTGCAGGTTTTGTTTAGGCTGCTGTTTTGTTCAGGATAGGTCTACTGGAATAGCTGAGCTAAGGCAACCTTTAAAATACATGTTCAAACCAAACATTTGGTTACTGTAGTTAGACATTGGTAAATACTATTTGGGGCAGTAATAACTTGCCTGTACCAGTGATGTGCTTGTCTGGGCAAAGTTTAATATTTACATTTGTGGTTTCTTTGTACAATCTCGCATCGAATACTGTTGTTCATGTTCAGCCCATTCGCACTACATAGTGATATCTAATCTGTTCAGTGGTATTGTGCTTATAGATATCCTTGCCTTCCCTATGACTTGCTCTGACAAGCTTCTGAAGGAATGGTATGAGGTTATTTCTCTCCTTGCCACTATCTGATATCCTAAGTTTTGAATGTTTGAACAGGGCAACCATTCGCATCCTTTAGTAGTCATTTTAATCTAGATGCTGCTCTGTTTTTCCTTCAGGTATGAACCAGACAAAGGCCATGTGGGTGGTGGTAAAGGAACAGAGGTAGAGTCCTGATTGCATGTGTGTGACTGGGACTCTGTCCCACATACTCTTGTTACTTTTCAAGGCTTCAATATAATTGATTTCTCCATTCATGTAAGGAACTGAACACATTGAAATGGGCCGAGGTCTTACAGGTTGGAAGTATTTATTGACTCCTGGCTTTCTTTTGAAGTATGCTAATAGCTCTCCATCAGAAAAAAAAAAAAAAAAAAAAAAAAACCAACTTGCTATAGCTTGGGGAATATTTCACTTTGTAGGTCCTTCATTATTGGAAAAATATTTTTGGAATATATTTCAATAAATTTGGTTATTTTATGTTCCTGGCAAGATTTTCACTCTGAAGCACCCACATCATGCCCCAGGTTCTGCAACAGCTTCCTTAGTAAGTGACATATAACTACTGTGCTGTGTACAGAAGTGTTGATCTCACAATTGCTTAAACTCCTTGAACTGGAATAAAACCCAGCACACCAAAAAATATTTTGTTCTAGGGCCACCAGCATGGAGCAGAGGGGAGACACACAGGAAATGCTATGCAGTGTGAGTGAGACCATTTTCCTCTAGATGGGAACAGCTGAGTAATGTATGTGAAAGGAGCTGCAGCACCTGCTCAGAGGTGAACAATCATTCTCTGGGACAGATGCATTTATCCATATAGATATAACAGTGGCAGAACAAGCTTTCTGCCCTGAGTAGTGTCTCCAATGACAGCTAGTAGGGGAGGCATGATGTAATAGGTATGCATTTAATCAAATTTAGAGTGATACTTCTCCTTGTATGCCTTTCTTGTCCTACCGTACTTGTGCTTTCCACATTCAATTTTAAATAGACCCATTACTTCTAGGTCTGGTCTTGGACATTGGCACAGACAGGTCTATTTCTCCTTGTCAGAAAACATTTTTCAGAAACGTTTTTATGGTCTTTCTGAAACTGTGATAGTCCAAAATTTTTTAGGAGTTTCAGAAGATTGAGACCTTTTTATGGCCCCTGTGCAATATAGTTTCCTATTATTTTGATATTTTTGCTACTAAAATGCTAATTTTACCTAAAAAATTAACTCGGACAATTCATTAGGAGGATACATGTATCGGAATAGCTTTTACAGACTGCTTAATTTGGTCACTAAAGCATAAGGAGAGGAAATGTAGTTTCTTTAGTTTAAGTACTGCCATTTCCCCATTTAATGCTCTGTTCATAGCACTTGTCAAACTACATTTTAGCAGTAAGATGGGCTTAGTCTGTGTGCAGCTGTAAGTGTCACTACAAGATAGGGCATAGCACTGACTCAATTTTTTTAAAAGCAAACACAGGTGACTCAGACTGAATGCACATGGTCATAAAAAGCAGCCTCCCTGTGCAGTTTTTTCCCATAAATCTCCTGAAAGGTGCAAAAAAGCCCAACAAAAAAACCCAATCAAACAAAAAGAACCAAACAGAAAAACCCCAGGCTACAAGCTTGTTTATATTTACATGTTCTAAATCAAGAAATAAGCATGTGAACAAGCTAAGTGCCAGTTTTACATGAAGTATAGAGTCATAGGAAGGATCCTTTAAAATTAAGTAAGTTGATTTTTATGTGGAGGCTATTACAAAAATGATTTCCTTATGAAAAAAAAAAATAATGTCTCCATTTCTGTGTTGAGACTTGAGAAACCAGTAGACCTGGCATATTAATAAGGCATTTTAGAATACTTATCATTAGGATATTAATGCCTCTTATGTACTGAAGCAGAAAATCCAAGTGTGACATTCTTCAGTACATAGCAAGTATGTCAAAGACTGCTATCATTACAGAATAAGTTAAAACAAAAAGAAAATAATACATTCCTGGAAAGTTCTTCTGTTTTGTAAAGTAGGATGGATTCATCTTGTGTTTGTCTTTCACTGTGCTTGTACATATCTGTGATGGTCCTTGTAAATAATCTGTTGGAAAACCTGAAATTGACTTTCTTACAAATAAAAAAAAAAAGTTCAAACATTTTTTTTTTTGCACCTGTTATTACCTCTGTGTGAACAAATTCCTCTCTTTCCTGTTAAATATTGTCAAATCTCACCAGATGTATTTTGTTCTGTCGTCCCAGTACCCTGAATAGCCTGGTAGACATTTCACACTGGTTTAGTTTAGTACTTCATCTAATTTATGTTGTCATCTCCACACAGTTTTCCTATTGCTTCTCAATAAAGGAGATTTTTTTTTTATAAATACCCCTGTCCCAAAACAAAGACAACACATTAACCCTCCCAAATCTTCATATGTAATTCATAGTGATAGTTGATCTAGGAAAAAAATGGATAGTGGCAGCAAAAGCCCCATTCGTATGACTTATCACATTAGAGTAAGGAATTATGATTGCTTCTATCAGTGTTGGAACTGACATTAAGACGTGTATTCAAGGAGTACTTTTGTCCTCAGTTTTACAATTACAGTCCTTTTCCTGCAACAGAGGCCTTAGCTCAACTTTTACACCCAGATTTGTCTATGACTGTAACATATCTGATGATGTGCATGTATAAACCTCTGGAGAATGATTTCTTGATAGTGATAATGTATTTTGATAGTTTTCAGCATGTAAAATTAAATTCTCATATCAATCTTCTCTGAGCTGGAGTGTGTTAACCCCAAATTAGAGCTTAGCCATCTTCAGCATATAACAGCAATCTGTTGAATTAATAGATGTTTATCCTCCTCAAGAAAATTTTATTTCTTGTATTCAGAAGGGAGTCTGATGGGATACCTATTGTCCCAGATTCTATTTGTTTATTTATTTAAAATAAAACTAGATAATATTTCTTTTGAAACGTTACCTAGTTATCTTTTTTTTGAGTTGGGCCTTTCACAAGATTTCCTTCAGCCGTACCTTCCCAACACTCTTTGGGGATTGCCACCTGATGGTGTGTAGGAACAACTCACTAAGACTAATTTCTTTATTTTAATATCAACATTCAAAGGAGAAGTGGCTCCCGCACTTTCATCAGCACAGTTGTCAAATGTGATGTGTATGGGAAATCACCCGGTTTTGCACATGAAGACTCTCAGTTGGTTTAAGTTGGAATGACTCTTTTAAATGGTTCTGTGGTGATTTAGGCAAGCGGATAATTTGACTGTTCATATCTGTAAGAAGAAAACAGGTTTAAAAATTAAAATTATGTGCTCATATATATTTGTGCTTCACATGTGTTTGTATAGTGAGTTTCCAAAATTCTGGAGGAAGGTTTGTTGGCTGTTCCCCCTACTCCAACCTTCTGCGCACTTGACTATCATCAGAAAAAGTCTCAGGCCATGATGGAGAAAGAAACTTATTGGCAAAAAAAACTCTTCTCTGGAGCACCAGAGAAAATAACACTAGAACATCTGGTTTCTCTTTAGACCGGAAGCCCAGAAAAGTTGCCTTCACTTAAGTTTGTCATTTAGGATATGCAAGCATCTATTTTTGTCTGGTTTCCAAGTGAAGTGAAGATGCTGTCACTGTGTAGCCTGTCACTCTGTTCACTCTCATTTTTCTCTTCCTAATAACTTTGGAAACCACTGGCCAGCTTCCAAATCAGACAGAGAGGTAGGTGTACGAAAGATAAAGACTTCTCACGTGGTTCTTGAAAATTGCAGCCAAGTAAAGAATCGACTTAATTCTCTCAGTGAAGATAAGTAGTGGTGCATGAACTCAGACAAAGATCAGAGAACTTGGGACAATTGTGTTATGAATGGCATAACTAGATGAGGGAAAAAAATCCCAAGGCAAATAAAAATCTTCCTAGTCATTGTTAATAACTTTTTTTAGAGATAAAGACTCTTACAAATGATGTTACTTACAGGCTGATGCTATGACATCTAATGAGGCACAAACACTGACACAAATTTTCCCCACAGTTAGGAGATATGTCTTTTTGCTACATGTATATAAATATAAATATTTGCTACCCCATATATAAAAAGTATATATAAAAATTAATTTATTTGAATTCAGCTAAAACAAAAAAGAGCTACATCTGTTGGAAATAAGGATTTTAGGATTGGAGTCTCACAATAGATCAATAGGTAAATGTGGCTCAAAATTAAAGGGGTTCAATGCATTTAAGTATATAACCTTGTTGTATGGTCTGAGGTTTGGCTTCCATTTCCTCACTCATATTAGGATTTTCTTTCTTTCTAATGAAAATTTCATTTTATGGGAAAATCTGTGGACATGACACCTATCTCTTTTGTCTGTTTTTGAATCCTCCTTCCCTACACCTTTTTCTGCAGTTTTGAGGATTTAAGCATTCCTTACCTTACTCTCCCTGCCTTTTTATTCCTTCCATACATTGTTCTCTGTGTTGCTCTACTACAATTATTTATGAGGCAATACACTAGACTAGGACAAAGGAAAAATAACTTTTCTGAGGATTTTGCTTGTATCTTCTAGTTTTCTTAGACCTGCATGGTTATCTGACCTGACTCAGTGTGCACAGCTGAAGGGACAGGCTGAGGGCAGCTTTATGTTAGGGAAGTGAAGAGACATTTAAGTGTAGCTTATTTCTGGGTGGGATGTGGCCACAATGTTAGATGAAGACACAAAGCAATGCAGAAGCCTATACTTGTTGAATTTACTGAGAAAATCACTGTGAAATTTCTCCTCTCCTATGGTGGGCAATCTTAATCTGGCCTTTATTGAACAAATGCCTGAGCTTTGGAATATGTTTATACAAAAGTGAGCAAACTGTGATTTCTCAGAAGATAACTGCAATTATTTTCTCCACTATTTATTAATCTTTAAGCTCATCCATATAATCTGTTTTGGTGTTCGTGGTTAAATATAAAAAATGGGAGTAATGAGTAAAATTTCCTGTGTATGGATAATGAATACCTGCTTTGAAGAAAGACCTCTATATTCAGATCCTGTCCCCTCTGTAAAACACTCCCCATGGCATACTATTGTGTTAAACCAATAAAGAGGAAAATGGTATTCCACGCACATGTGAGCTAATAACCACTGGCATGCAGAACATAAACACCACAGTGGGTCACACTAAGGCAGACTGGCAAGCTGCTGTGCTAGCTAAGTTTCCAAATGCCTGAAGATAATTGCCCCAGCATATCCATGCAAAACTTACAAAGAAAAAAAATAAGATTATCCCAAGCATGAAACTAGCTGGAAAATTACTCAGCAGTGTTATTGAAAACTCATTTTACTTGCTGTGATATTTAGCTAATATGATTAGCAACATTAAGATGGAGACTTCTGCTATAGTTTGGAAATAAACTCCAACCTACATGTCACAGTGGGAAATTTATTTTGTTCTGTAACATATCAGCATTTCCTGCCTGCATGAAATCTCTTAGACATCCACCTCTGCTTCCTTAGATCACTAGTGTCAATTCAGTACTCATTCACCAGCGATATATAGTTCAGAACATCCACACTCAGTGAGAATGGTAAAAATGGTAAGAGAAGCATTATTCCAATAATTAATTGCATGGAGCAAAAGTGAAAATATTTTAAAAAATTATTTACAAGATATTTGCATGCAAAAAATATTATTTTCATGCTGAGATAATTTTCAGGCTTTTGCATAGGTGAAGTCTATTTCATTTATATGAGGATATAAGAAATTGAAATCTTGATACCTATATTTAGTAAGATATAAAACCAGTTTTGCCTTTCTTGAAGCTATTTCCTTACACTTCTGCCCTCATTGACCATACCATCTTACTGCTTAATTTGTAATTACACCTTCCTCTTTCTTACAAAGTCTATAATAATTTCAATTTTTAAAATGAAATAATATAATGTAACTATAGCACCCAGGGCCCATGGCTGTAACAAAGACCTCGTGTGTTGAGGTCTATGAAAGAAAGCACAGAAAATGAAATTAGTTTTCCCTTTCATAGTTTCTCAAGAGAACACATTGTAAGGCAGGAGATAACAGATAATACACACTTATGGGTGGACTGCAAGAGAAGCTATCAAGTAAGGCAGATATGTATAAAAATTAAATTATCTGCGAATGAGGCAGTGTCCACTTTGATATTTTAAATACTGTAGCATCTACTAACTTGAAGATCCAGAAGTTAAAGCACCTTTTTGTAAAAGTGTATTTGAAATGAACTTCATAAAAGGTGAAATATTATGAATTTTTTTCAGAGAAGGCAGAAACTTTTCAAGACTGTTGATGTGTTTGCAGGAAATCTAAGGAGTATTAGGGAACAGTTCAATTAGAGCACCCAAAAGACTTGAGTGGGAAGGAGGAACAGACTTATTGTACCGAAGAATGGAGGAAAATAGTAATTTTGGAATGGAGGGAGGAAGCTACCTGGGTTAGAAAACATGTGCAATTCTGCCCAAGTCTAACCATTTGGAAGGCTGGGGATATGTATGAAATCCCACTTACTTTATTCTCATTTAAAATTTCTAGAGATGCTCCTCTTCATCTGGAGTTTGCAGCCCAGAATTCAAGCTCTGTATGGGAGACAGAAACACATGGAATTTTAAAAAGGAGTGGCTCGTTTGGCACTATTGTTTCTAACAGAGCTTCAATATCTCCCCATGTGCCTGTGTATACACACATATAAGTTGACATTTCGTTCTCGAGACCATAATTCAGATTTTCTCACGCAAACCAAGAGATTCCTGACATCCTCTCCCATTTCCTTCACAAACCAGGTTCAGTTAGATCAGCTTGCTGGGACACTTGGCCAGTAAACTTTTTAGTATCTGCAATTCCTCAGCCTTTCTGGGCAGCCTGCTCAGGCACCCAGTCATCTCCATGGTACATTTTCCTCCTCTATGTCTAAAGAGAATTTCCTCTCTTCTAACGTGTGACTATCATTTCTCATGCCATCAGTGCATGAGATCTTCAGTCCTGTTCCTCTGGCAAGAGCTGTTCCTCTGTTATCTCTGCATCTTGATATTTGGCAGCTGCAAAGATCAGAAAGGTTTCCCTTTCACCTTCTCCTCTTAAGGCTGAACAAACCCAGTTCTTTTGGCTTCTCCTCATATGTCACAAACTCATCTTGCTAGCCATCCTCTGGATTTGATCCAGTCTTTCAAAATCTTTCTTGCAGAGGGTTGCCTCTAGCTGGAAAGTGAAAACTGAGCCTCAAAAGTGCCAAATAAAGTGGAATAACCACTTTTGTTCTGCTACAATTATGGTGCACTGTGGCACTGCTTCAACACCATTGATGAGATAAATTTTGAGTAATCTGCATCCCAGTGGTTATGGCATTGTCTGGCAGACATTATAGTTGTTGGTTTGCATTGATTCAATAAGGAAGTCATCTGAATCTCCTTTCTACATCCTGACTGAACATTACAATCATTAGGTTTTGTATTAAAGGGAAACTGTACGCTTGGGTCCTGATGATGACAGGGGATACTAGGTGTGCTCTGAGAATGATTATTGGATCATGGTGTCAAAACAGGTGGAAAAGCATCTCTTATTTTTGTACTGATCTGGTTTAGGTAAGAGAAATGTATTTGTTGACTTAGTACTGTGAAGGCAGAGATACCTCTGTGTGTTCTGGACTACCACAAAAGTCCATGGATTTACCAAAGGAGTCTAGGTAGCTCCAGGATTAGGCAGGATCTGGAAAAGTCTATTCAGAATAATACCTCTTTGTCATGTATACTTAAATTCTGCTTAAATCTTGTTCTTGAGCTACTTGTGATTGCTTTCAGCTTGCATTGCCCTCAGGGATATCTCAAAACACAGCTCATGCACAGGCACCATCTTTCTCCTTGGGAGTGAGAGACTGAAGACTGACTCTACCAAACAGTCAATACGTGCAAAAGGACAGGAAAGAAAAATGCAGTATTTTATGTACTTTGAGGCTTCCCAACATTTTAGGTCACTAGACAGCATCTTTCCAAGCCCTTCTTGATAATAAGCTCTCCACGAATTTTTTAATATGCTGAACACCCTCAGCTGGTTTCTGACTGGGTCTCTCCTTTCCACATAGAGCAGATGTACTTGTGCTTACGGAAGCAATGTGCTGTTGCCAATGAGTTGCAGGAGAAAAAATGAATCTCCAGTTTAACAATTTTGCAATCCCCTTCCTTCAAAGCAGGGGTGGTCCCCTGCTGGTACATGCGGAGCCTCAGGCAGGGTTAAAAGTAATGGCAATGGTGCCTTGGGCGCATGTTGCTGTGCCTGGGGAGCCTGCTGAGCCTTGGCAAGCTGAACCACCCACAGAGCAGGTGCTTAGAGGGGCACTTGTGCCAAGGGCTCTGAGCTAGTTCAGCTAGCCACATTGTTGTGGCATTTAATGTGAGGTCAGACAACCTCTCTCAGAATGGATCATTATTTTACCAGTCCCACAGTCTTGCCCTCAGTCAAAGTCTCTCATGGGTATGGTTGATTTTCCTTTGGAATAAATAGGGTCTGACTTCAGTCACATGTTTTTAATTTACCTAAGACTTTATCAATGTTATCAGCTTAAAAAAAAAAAAAAAAAAAAAAAAAAAAAAAAAGCAAGCACGTTTTGGTATGAAATTGCATACAATTTAGTCCTTTATCTCTGCTCCAAGGAAAGTACTGACTAAACAGAAACACCGGACAACAGTACATGAGACTCCTGTTGCTTATTTGTTGCATTTGTATGTTACTGTCTGGGAAGATTTGAAGGGTGGACCTCCTCTTATCCCTCTGCTTCAACTACAGGCAGGAAAGTGCTTCAGCAGCAAGTCACGTTTCTCTTGTTTACTCTCATCGAGACCTTTGTGTTGCGTAATTCTTTTGTTTTCCACTGTTGTAATCTCTGATGCACACGGATCCCAGACAATGTAGATGACCCGTGTGGGATGCATGAGGTTCCCTGTCAAGATATTGTTGTTCCTCGCTGGCTGGCATCCAGGTTTAGTACTAACTAAGCTAAAAAAAAAAATAGAAAAAAAAAGAACAATGGAGATAAATTTAGATGCTGTTGGGAAAAAGAATCTAGGACACTGTCCATCCCAGCCCTTTGAAGCAACACCCACAAAGCAGTTTCCTGACTTTTTCAGGGATTCCCAGATTTTCACAGCAACTTATGCAATCAAAGCTGACATCACCTGACTAATATTTGGCTAACCCTTTGCAAACTCCTTCCAAATGCAAGCTAAGAAACAGAGCTTGGTGTCCTAAATTAGAGCCTGTGTGCATACCGTGCACAACTGGAAACAGCTGGAGCATGGATGCTGATACCAGAGGTGCCACGGCAAATCCACTGCACTGATTTCCTGAAGGCCATTACCAGCTGTGCTCTGCAGGCAAGAGTGACCTAGGCCTGATTTTAATTTTGCTAGAAAAGTGCCTAGTCTAAGTCTGAAAACCCTGCTACTAGGTCCTCTAAAATACTGTTAATCACTGACTTCGTACACCTATTCATTGTTTTGATTAATAGCTTAGTTACATGACTGTGTTTCAAAGGCCCCATTGAGGTATTACTAGCTAAAGTGATCACTATTCCAATTCTATAATATTGCTATTTCTATGTAGATGTGGTATTTAATTGTTTAGAAGGAGTTGGACACTGTATGTGCCCTAAGCCAGTTTCTCAAGTCAAATTCTGGGGGGTGAGGAAGGTCTTGCCCCTTCTACACATTGTGGTTTGCATTTTTCTTGAATGGCTTCTTTTTTTGAGAGTTCTTTCCCTATGTTTTGAAGATTCACATTCAGTCATTGATGAAATGTTTTCCAGTGCAATTTGTATTGACACAGCACTTTGCATCCAAAAGGATGCCATGACAATTTTGATCTGCTGACAGGGGCAGCCAAATATAATATTTACCAATGTAGTGCAAGACATTTAGTTCCATTTTTCAAGGTTGAAAAATTTTGCAGAATGTTGCTTTGGGTGAATTTTTGTCTCATTAATTGTTGCATTCAATTAAGTTTCATTTTTCTGAAATAATACAATTTTGTGCAAGATAAAATAACTTCAATTTTAATATCATGCAATTGAAACACTTAATTTTTAAATTTCAAATAATATTTTGGTAAAAAGGTTATCTTTGAGATTTTTGAAATGAAGTCACTCTGTTTCATGTATAAAACCCCAATCCAATTGCAACTTATTTTAGTTTTCATGTAATCACAAGCATATAAAAATGAATAATAAGTAAGTCAGAAATTTTCTTTCTGATTTAACCAGATAACAAAAAAAAAAAAAAATCCACAAACCTACTCTCACCTATCCAGTGATAATTTGTTAATATATACTTTCTTTATTGGCAAAAACTTTGAATTTGCATGATCAGATTAAATATTGTGGGTTTGTAGGCAGGTCGTGTTCTCTCTCTCTCTCTTTCTCATTATGATGTCAAACCATATCACAACACTTTTTTCCATCATTTAATGTAACTATATTGGGGTGGAGAGTTAAAATTAAGAGCTTGAATGACATTGCACTTGGAAAGTGAGTGAATAGTTATCAGAAGGATTTTAGCTGGAGTTCCAAGCTGGAAAGCTATTTCAGCCTACACCAATCTTCAAGGATTTCAACAGTACCATGAGACTCTCAAAATTATTTGATACATAATTTGGTGAAATTTGAAAGCTTTTCCTTTGCAGATATTTTGATTATCTGACTATAATAACTCTTTGACCTTAACCTAAGTAAATAGGTATTGCATGTTTCTAATCAGTGTATGCTTATGTCGTTTCGTTTCCATTTTATTTTCAACCTGAATGCTGTCATTTAATAAAATCTTATGTGTTTTAAAGTTCCAAACATTATTAATCTACTTAAAGGCTTAACTGTCTAAAAAAATGTACTATGTAAATTGGACTTCTTCCCTTCTTCAGTCATCATGGCCAAGCACATCAAGCTTGGGGAAATTTATGCATTTTGACCATCTCTAAATCGTTAGAGGCCAAATCAAGTTAAATAGCAATCAGTGACCAAGAACACCCTTTGCTCTCTGAAGGTTTGTTTTTTTTCCTTGGTATTCTAATTATTTAATTCAAGCTTGTTAGGTTCAGCTCTGCTGGATGCTTTGCAGTCTGAATTCATTCTGCCTTGTTTAATTTGCCTTTTTTCCTTTGCCATTAGATTGCTAGCCCTCAAGATGAGAACAGACAACTAAGTCACCACTGCATAATATGAACAGAAGCTGTTTCTTAAACTCTTATAAAAGATAGGACGATCCTTTGGATTTGACACTTGGGACTGAGTTTTTGTGCCGTTTTAATTGCTTTCCAGGCTGGGATCATTATTCTTAAGATTTCCCACTTGTAAGACTGAACTTCTCCCATTTTATAAAGAGTTTAGAGGTATTAAAAAACCCCAAACTAACATATGAAGTTTCCTTGTATTAATTTTTCAGTGACCTCGGCGGAGTCAAAGTTTGTCTCTAAGATATCCGGAGGTGATCACAATGGAAATGGGAAGGAACTCACAACAGATCTGAAGGTTATTTTCAGAAGTGGCATCTCAGAGTGGGCTGGAGGGACAAGCATATTATTCTCAAAATTTGTAAGAAACTCAGCTCACTGAAAGGCAGCATTTCCCCCAAGCTTTTAATAGTTTGCCACTTTGGAAATTGCACAGGTTTAAACCCTCCCCATCATGTTTATTCTGTTTGAAACATTGACAGAGGCATTTAACTCTGGTGTGGCTTTTACTGTCAATTATTATGTCCCTTATGTAAGATCTGGTCTCTGAAGTCATCATTGGGAAGAGGTAGAAAAAATCTAGTAGTGGGCAGATTTTTTATGTCTGTGTCACTCAGATTTATGCTATTACAGCTTCTATATGCAAAAGATGCATCTTTTATGGCAAGATAGCTCTTCTAATGTCTTGAAGTGTCCTGAACTCATTACAGCTTTTGACTTGTTCCAGCCTTCAGATTAAAATGGTTCAGGTTACATCATTTTAAACTGCACAAAGGGTCAAGAGACCGTATCATTTCGATGAGGCCACAGTTCATTTGCTTTGGCTCAGGAAAGCCAGAGGATGAAATACATATTAATGCTCACAGTTTGAAAGAAGGATTGCAGCCTTGGTATCGCAGTGAAGTGAAACATTTCATACATGATGCAGCAAAACAATCACTGGATTTTTGCCAGTTTGAAGGAGATGGAGAGGAAGAGACAATGTAAAAAACAAATTAAAAAAAGCACCTGGCACCTATTTTTTTTAAAAAAAAAGTTTTCATTATGGGGAAAAGCAATATTTGCTTTGTGTTTCATGGAGTTGAAATCAGTCCATTAAGAGGATGGGAGAAAAGATTAATAGATAACTTCGGCATACTGACTCCTTCACATAGTTAATGTGCTTCATTCTACCTAGGTGATGAGCTGCATTTACACTGACAATGAGTGGAAAGGGAGGAAGAGAGGTTAAATATGTGGTATGGGGAACAAAGTTAATGAAAGCATATTACAGGATTTTACAAAAAACATATATTACTGTTCATTTAATATAGTCCTTGGGACAAATACATCCCTGGTGTAATCTCATTAAGCTAATGAGATCACATCAGTGATAAATTTGGCTCTTGTATTTGAAGTTTTAAAGTGGTGGTGGTATCATAATTTTCTTCTCATTTAGAATGCAAAGGAGCATTGGAAGCCTGAGAAGAAAGAGAATTTTTAAGGGTGACAGAGACCAGTGAGATAGGGAGTATGGGAAATAGAGTATTGAGCTAATTTATTTTTAGCTAGCATTGTCCTTGTCCAAACATTTAAAGTTTTGAGTTTTGCACTTCTATATGTGAAGGAACCGTTGCCATCTGAAATCCAGAGTCTTAAGGATGTGAGGCACCTGCCTTTCTCTAAGTCGTGCTGAGGTTCACCTTTAGCCATGACACCTTCAAAGTCATCCTCAGCTTCTGATCTTAACTGAGTTTTAATACCTTGTCACCATTTGAGTGTCTAAGATGCACACAGCTTGGATGGTGCCTCAGGTAGCCACTGTGACTGCTGACCGTCCCACAGTAGATTTCCTAACTGAAACAAAAGATTCCAATCATCTAAAATATGGCTACTCAAATGCACCATTCATGTACTTATGTCTCCTGTGAATGTGTTGCATAAAATACACATAGCATACTCTTCCTCTGTTGATTCCTGGTCTTAATCCTTGACAGTGGCATGTTCAGCATAACAAGCTGTATCCAAGTCCTTTCTGTGATGGCAGGACTTCCAACTGAATGTTGTGAGAGCTCCAGCCATTAAGCTGTTGGATATTTATTTAATGTAATCGATGAAGCAATTGTTGGAGCAGTGGCTGGAGCTGAGACTTGCACCAGTTTCTTGGGCATGTGTCTTAAGGACTGGGGGACAGCAGCTCCTTCCATCTGTGGTCTAATGATGAGCAAAACAAATTCCTCTAACTGAGCAAAACAAATTCCTCTAACTGGGAAAATTACTTGGACCAATAACGTTCAGCGACAAACTGCTAAGGGTAATCTCTCCAAAGTGAGTTCAGATTACTGCCTCTCTAAAGTTACAAGAGAGATTAGATTCAAGTCTCTTAAAGCACAGGTGAATGACCCAAGAAAGCATTTGCTTGATGGTTTCTCTGTCTTCCCGTGGCTTCTCACTGACATAGAAAACTAGACAAAAATGCCCTTAGAGTAAATTCATGGCTGACAGTCTGTCTCACTGCAGAGGAACATCAACCCTGTGCTTCACATGGATCATGTCAGTGTGACAGGAGCATCAGCACTGATTTTCAGTATTACTCTGTAAAATTGCACATAGTTTTGCTTAGCTAGTTTTTGAGGTATCTAGCTATGTGCATGTTTAAGAGAAAAGAGAATATATCTGCAGTGTAGCACTCTGATTATTCCTGTTTGCCAGAACCAAGAAACAATCCAGAGATTTCTAAGAGTTATGCCAGCAAATCAAACCTAGCTTTGAGGTGAGCTCAGTAAGATTCCATATAAAATAAACTACACCTCTGTGAAATTTATCTTAAAACCTGCACAGTAATAATTCTTCACTATTTTTTAATTACCCTACATTGCTCCTTTTTTGTCTCAGTATACCTTTTAATGCTTTAAAAATACCTGCAGGTTTTTTTCCCCCACTAATATTTTCCCTTAAGTATTTACAGGAATTTTCCAGTTGAGATATCATAACATTATATATATAACATTATTTTCTTTCATCCTACCTTTTTGTTCTACTCCAGCAGTCTCACAATAAGCTAGCTCTCAGAACGCACACCCAGCTGTACTTTCCTTTTATTACTTATGACAATCTTCAGAGCACACAGGAGGCTTTTTTTTTTTTTTTTGCTAGACCTTATTCTTCACTTGTCATGACAATAACACAATGCTCAAGACCTTAATAATCTTATGTAATTTCATTTTTGCTATCAATAATAGATCAGACACATTCTCTCCCCCTTCCACCCTACTGCCCTTACCAAGGTGCTTTTGAATTTTTCAATAGGATATGTAAAAAGGTAATTATTTCGATTATTTTACCTGTTATTATAATTATCTGATGTTAATTTCTGTTTCACTTTAGTGTCTCTGCTATCACAGTGAGGGAGGTTATGTTATGTGTTTATATCTGCTCCCATTTTTCTGTTCAGCTGTATTTTGGTCTAGAGTGAGGCTGATTGAACTTGTAATGTCTATTCCTTGGCAAATGCTGAGATATATTTTTATTTTATTTTTAATTCCAAAATTGACTGAAGTTTTTACCAAATATTTGGAGACTGATGGATATGCTCTGCCTAAAAATCATTAAAATATTGTGCTCTGATTCAAACCTGTATTTTTTTTTATTCTGCTTCTAACTAAAAAAAAAAAAAAAACAAAACAAACACTTTAGAACTGGAATAAAGTTCTGAGATTATCAATATTTTCTATCAGAATTTTTAAACAAAGCAGTCTCTTTACCAGGGCATTTCCTCACTTTTTTTTTTTTTTTTTTTTTTTCCTATAGAAACAATATTTTCTAATGTAAGAACATAATTATTGGAAGCTTCTTACTCTACAATAGAGCTGGTAAGCTCTTGTAAGGTGTAGGATTCAGCTGAAATCAAAGATGCTCCTAATATTTTCAGGAAGAACCTTGGTCCCAGGGAAAACTGGGGAGCAACAGCAGGGAAACCCTGGTGTTCCTGTGCAGGCAGGAAGGCTCCTGCTGGACCTGAGTGGTATCCCACCAGCTCGTCCCTCCTGATCACTATGTCAGGTTTAAGGTACTTAAGTAAAGGAAACAAACAAACAGAAGAAGAGGTAAAAGGGCATTCTTGGAGCTCAGATAGTGATGAGAAGGGAAAAAGCATGCTATCAGATTCCCGAGGGACGTATATGGTTACCCAAAGGTGGAGGTAAACAAAAAGCCTGGGTGAAATTTGTCTCTCTTTGAAATGTGTTTCTTCCTTTTTTTTTTCCTTTTAACATGGGGGCAAGGGAGTTAAGAGCATGGGAATGCTTTATTTTGTCTTAAATTCAGCAGTGTTTGTGGATTTAATTTCTCCACATAATGGATGCTCCATTTTAAATCCTTTAACATCTACAAGGTTCTCAATGTAGATGAATGAACGCTGCTATCACTCCAAGCACATCACTTTTATATCTTGTCAGACGGTTGCAGTTATTAACAGCAGCATTTAAAATTCACTTTCTTCCTTGAAGAAAGCCCCAGCTATAAGACAGAGCAAATTACAAGTAGTACATATAGTGCAGCAGTGCTAAAACTGCTGTCAGCATCCCAACGTGGCCATATGTCTGACATAAAGTACACAAAAGAAAGTGTTGAGGATTGGAGCACAGGCTAATGATAAGTAGGCCGGTTAAACAATAAGCCTCTCAAGTGAGCAATATACATTCTGTTCTGTTTTTCTTACTTTGTGCTGCTTTAAATCAAAGTCCACAGGTCTGCTATTGCTGGGAGGTTGGACATGTTGTCTGCCAGTAAATAGGCACTCTGCCAAGAAACTAGAGCTCACTCTTGGTAAAGGAAGAACATTGTTCACTAAAATAGTTTGTCTTTTGATGCCAAAGGAAATCAAATTGTAATCAAGGGCTGAGAACGGACTGAAGTCATAAAGGCTGGCTTGCCTCAGACTTTGGCAGCCTCGCTTGTTCCCAGGCATATTAAATATAATTTACGTTTGCAGAGGGGAGAGGCCTTATTGCACTGGAAATTTGTTTTAAATAACACTTAAGTGAAACACTGTCAGAGGCAGCCAGGGTTACGCTTCTACTGTCATTTAGACTGCTGAAAATCCAGAATGTGTTCATGAGTCTTCACTAGATTTGTTCTGAACTTGCATGTGTGTAAATATTTTTTGATCAATGTTGGTGAAACAATCACATTTCCTAGGTTCTGGTCACCCATGCTGAGTAGAATGTTCATGATGAAAGTCTTACCTCAGTTAAAGAAAATATTTATATGTTTTTCTTCTGTTTTATCATGCATGTGAAAATTCAGATTAACTATAAATAGCAATATTTGGATGAAAATAAATTAATGCATATAGGACAGCTGAATTGATTATATCCTTGATCAGCAATGTATGGAGTGAAATAAATTTTACTGATCATTCATGTTTTAAAAAGTTAAAGTTTAAAATATGTACTTTATGGTTTCAGAAAGTAACTTAGGAACATTTCAAAATAAAAGAAAAATATGGCTTTTATTTTTCTGTATGAAATTGATCTTTTGGAACAATAAAACTAGCTTTTATTTCACCATGGATTTAAAAACTAATTTAAAAATAGCCTCTCCCAAGAAGTGATAATTCTACTTTTCAGCATCTTGTTCATAAGTAGCCAAGCTAAGGGAAAATGTTGTTTTAATTTTTTGCACACTTTTGGATGAGATATTTTTCTTCTAACCTGACACCATAATGTAGGTTACATCTGAAATGTGTTTTACAGATTTGTACTGAGTCAAAGCAATGGAATCTGCCAACTAAAAAGTAAAAAGTCTTCTATGAAGATCTCATTTACAATCACATTCACTTCTTTGTTTTGCAGCTTTGTCACACTGCATATAGCATTTGTCAGCAAAAATAGTTTTAGTTGCATATGTACTATGTAAAGGGAAACTTGGCCCTAGGGAAATCTTAAGGTATAATTAAACTACCAAAGAAATGGTTGAGTAGCTGCTTCTTTAAAATGTAGGGATTTTTTTTTTTTCTTTTGCTGTTTCAATCTTTCTGTTGGCAATACTATTTTAACAGCACACTTCCTCCTTAGACTGGAAATATTTAGATAAGTTTGAACAGCTCACCTCTCTTCAAGCAACAATTGACATTTGAAGCAATTTAAGGCTAATTCTGTCAAAAGACTAGGACAGATCATTCACCTTGACAACCAGTTTGGAAGTCTAACACTCTGCCTTGGTGCTTGAGGAACCAAAGAGGCGCCTGTCTGATATGTTCCTTAAAGCTCTGCCCCTGTCTGTGTACATATTTACCTAAGTTTGATGATGCCTGACATATAAAACACTAATTTAATGCCCAAAATCTGTCATCTCAGAGTAACCTAAAGCCTCATGACTAAGCATTTTCTGGAGGCTCTTTTGAAAGTGTGTGTTGTTCATGTCTTCTGTATAAGATAGCTAATTTAATTTGACTCAGGGCAGTGGGGCTTAATAAGAAATGCAGGTGTTTAGGAAATGTGACCTGCATTTCTCACCATTGCCTGAGTCTGTGTGTGAGTCTAACCTAAGTCACCTAAAAATAGCTTGATGGAAATTTAAACAAAACTCTCTTTTCCTGAAGATGGGACTCTCCATTTTCCAGAAAAAGAAATGGTAAAATTTAAATGCCTTATTTTCTGAACAAAATTACTTAGACTAGTACTATTGATTTTCAATCATTTTACAGCAAAATATTAGGGTTTTTTAGTAAAGAAATGAGACTAAATTGCAGAAGTTCTGGAAGTACCCTTTCTTATGATATCAATGGTTATATTTTACATTGCAGCATAGAGATACCAGGACAATCAGCTGTAACCCATGGCAGCCCTTTTTCTCAGCTGTAATACACTTTTAGAAGATATATGATGAGGGCCAAGAAACGACAAAAGACAGAAGGGTGACTGAAGAAGTAAAATGCTCTGACACTCAGACATGAGCTAAGTTTCCTGGCACTTTTGGCAGACACAGGCACTCCCGAGGATTTGACAAATTGGTGGGTGCTTTTATCTAGTCCATGTCAGTGAGCAATGCCACATGATATCTGAGCATGGACTTTTGAGACTAATTAGAGCAGGACATTGCTGCAAAATACAATCAGACTAGGAAGTCCTTCTAAGAAGTAACTGGAGAGACCTCAGTACATGTGTTCCCTTATGTGCATCCAGAAATTATGGTGCTCTGTGAGCTTGCACCTGTGGTTCCTGTGAAGAGCTGCAGCTCAGATTCTCTCTGAAGTCAAAGAGATGCTCTGAGACAGCCCTGTGCTCTCTGAAGATGTCCACACAGGGAACCTTCCACAAAATTGCTTCAGGATTCAAGCCTGCCTGTAATATTCCCGTCTCTAGCACAATACAATCCTGTATCATAGTTTTCAAGTGTTATCTTTCTGTTGCTTTTTTTCCCTTCCCTTTCAGTCAATGTGACATAGTATATTCAGAAGTTAACATGATCATTTGTGTATTTCTTGAAACAGACTGCTTTAAAAACTTTTACTTTTAAATCTAGATAGGTATATAGATATATAGATAGGCATAGAGATATTTATACTTTGGTTATGTTTTCTGCTTTCCCTTTGTATTGTCTTGTAAACACATCATGAACATGATCCTTCATTTTTGAAAACAATAGGAGCTGGATGCTTTATTCAGGGGAAGCAAATGAAAGACTCATCTCTATTGTTGCAGTTTTCTTAAAAAAAGATTTATGCTTTTGATAATCTTTGAAATACACATATTGCAAATAAATTAGGAACAGAAAGAATATTTCTATGCCTGAACTATCCCATCCACTCATAACCAGGCTAACACTAAAAAACTGGCAGACACAGCTTAGCTGAGTGTGAAATCAAAAATGTGCAAGAGGTTTGAAGCTTGCAGCCTGATTCTCCCACTGTCTCACCATTCATTTTTCTGTAGATGCTCACTGGCAAATCAATCAGCAGTATCCCATCATTTGTTTGGGAACTGAATGTGTTATGATGTTTCTGCAGTAGGAAATTGGTCCTGCTACTGCTGAAGAGACTGGGCAGCCTATTTCTGTCACATTACACTCATCTGTTGGGCTTCTCTTTTTTCTTCTCAGAAGATCCAAAGCCAGTCAGGTCAATGTCAGCAGCTGTTGAAATTGCTATATGCTTTTTAGAAACATGAAAATAAATGTGTGCTAGAATTTTGGTTGAGATTGCAATGAACGCATTTTGATAAAGAGATCCTCCCCCTAAATTTATTTCACATGCTAAGAGTTGGCGATATGGGAAAAGTAGGCTGATGGGGGTAGAATTATTAGCCTGTCACCTTAAGAAAGTATTTTTGGAAATGTATTGCCTCCTTGGGAAAGGGATTATCGTTCATGAAGTTTAGTGTCAGGTAAAGTAAAAAAGATAGCTAAATAGAAAAGTCTGTAAACAATAATTTAAGATTTGCCACAGTCATAATCATTATTCTGTATCTCTAAATCAATCATCATTCCTAAGTGAAGAAACAAATTTTCAGCAGTCAGGCAATCAGGTGACACAGGCCCTGTAGTCATCTCTCTAATTAAAACCATCCAAAATTCCTGTGTGGATATGTATTTTGGTGTAGATGGGCATATATCTATATTGTGCCTAAAATTAAACACTTCTCTCTATTAACATCAAGTATAATTTAAAATAATTTGTCTTAATTAAAATACCATTCAGACTAAACAAATGTCTGTTACTTCTGCTACAGGAGCAAATGCTTTCTTTCCTCGTGTTTGTCTGAGTTGGAATTAAGTGAAATACAGCATCTCAAATAGGATGCTCTGCAAGTAACCAGTTCATACAACCTATTGAAACCATAAGGGGGCAAATTTTGGTTTTCATCTACTGAAAATCCAATGCCATGAAACAGTGAAAAATGAACAGCCTTACTATTCAATAATACAGGAAGCAGTCATCCTGATCACTGATGCAAAAAATGGCATGATTTCAACCAAAGTAAATTTAAAGAAACAAACAAACAACTACAAGTTTAAAATCCTTACTCCAGACCAGGTGCTTGTTCAAGGAATGTCAGAAAAAAGCATCAAAAATTCAGGAGACTAATTTTGGAATATGCTGTCAAAAGCAAATATGAAAGACTATTCAAAGGCAAACATATCTGTTCACTGTGATGCATTATAATTCCGGCTATTCAATTTCTTGTTCAAGCTCAAAGGCCCTAAAATAAAAACCTAAACTCAATGCCTATTTCTTTGCCCACAAACATAAAAATAACTTTAAAGATACATATTGTACTCATCCAATCACTTTCCCATTAATATATTCATTTTTAAATGCTATTGTTTAATGGCTAACTCTTCAAATGTGATGAATCTGGGTGATAAATAGGAGTCTGCAAAACAAGGGAAATTTTAGCAAATTTGTCTACTTTTGCAGCCGCAAAGGATAAATAATATTAAAAATCCTTTTTAAAAACCTCTAACAATAAATCCTGTGAACCAAATTATAATGAACTATGAATGGGAGCAGTTTTAGAATACTAGAGTGAAACCCTTGAATGATATCCACAGATATTTTTTGCCTTTCTCTATGATAATATAGACTTTTGAATATCTTATTGTGTAGAAGACATTTATAGTTTGCCTCATGTGCTGCAGTTCCACAAGAAGACACAAGGAAAAACAAGCTCAAAATTCAAACAAAAAGCATAGTATGTTTTTTTCTACTTTATCAAGAAAGCATGAATAACTGTTGTGTACCTAATATGCAGAGACATCTTAGTATAACAAGATACAGCTTAACTCCTAGAGTCCTTGTTATTTAATCCATTTAGTTCTGCCCAGGGATCACATGAATTTATGGAAACCCCCTGCTACCCTCTTTGTTGACTTCCATCCCTGCTGGGAGATCCCCATCTGCTGGGAAGCAAAAGTCTGTTCTGAACTTTACCTCATTTAACAGAGTGCCACATGTAAATCCAACTTCTTCATTTATTACTTTGACAGAGCAGATGGCAATGGGCTTTTAAAACACTGTAATGTTGCCTAAAACTAGCTATATTTGTAGAAGTAATAGTTTTAGCTGCTTGGATTCTAGTGCCTGATTTTTAAGAAGAGAATCTGACACAGACAATTAAATTTTTGAGCCATCAGTACTTAGTGATGCATCATAATTTAGCTGTTTTCAGAAAATCATATTGTGACCAAATAATCGTTCATTAAGACAGAAAATACTTTTTTAATGGAAATTTGAGAGTCATGTTTGGTGGCTGATATGAGTGACTAGTTTTCTAATAGCCTTAATCACTGGAGTATTTCTTTACTTGTTCATTTAAGCCCATTAATGAAAACGTATGATGTTAAGTCTAATATCTTCTAACCCTTGATGACTGTTTTGACTTCCAGCATTGTCCTTTAAATAACTGTGAATGACATGCACTGAAAATCAAAGAGTATTATTTCACTGTGATTAAAGAGAACAGGTTCACCCAAGACTTCCTTTTCATCCAGTAAGACCACAGAGAAATTCATTGTTAGTTTGAGTCAGATGTAATGTACTTCAAAATGTCTTGTCCTTAAAAATCTTACCCTAAATGCATAATGCAGACTTTAAAAATAACTTGAAAACTCAATGACAGCCACTGGGTTTTCTTGTAGAAGGCACATAATGGGATAGGGAACAGCAAGCACAATCACAGTACCCTGGGCTTGAAGACTGTAAATAATATAAATTACTTGTCCTCAAGATCAAGTCTAGTGGTTGGTGTGTTTGTCTGTTTGTTTATAATTGGTGACACCTGAAAGTTTTTTAAGCCCTGAAAAAGGGAAGCAAATCTTACATGTCCAGTACTGACAGTACTTTTCCAGTGCTTTTCTAACTGAGAATATCAGCTAACTTGATGCTCCGTGAAATCCAAAGAGCCTGTATTCATCTGATACAACTGGCATTTTTAGTCATGTTCATGTTGGCTGTGAACCTTCTGATCACATTATAAGTATTATGGCCAAAGGGCGCTGGTTGTTTACGTGACATTTGTGGTCTGTCATGCAATCATGTCATCTTGTGTGGCTGCTTCGGGGTGAGACCTCATATGAAGTGAACAATCTGTGTCCTTTGCTCTAAATTAAACAAATACCTCTAATATGCACTTCCTTAGTTCAGTGTCAGGTGTTTTAAGGTACTTCTGTCTTGTGCATATGCTTAGGCTCTAATGTCAGATGCCATGACTCATAATAGGTTTTTGCTTTTCTGATGATAAATAACACTGTTTAGAAACAAGGCTGTCTGTCCCCAAAGGGTTTTTATAATGAACTGCACAGGCCTCCTCTGCAACTACTCTGGTCAAACTTCTGTGATACAACATGTGGCTTTTATTGATCATCTGGAGAACATTATACCAGGAGGGGTTTTCCTCTCAGTGTAATTTCCTTTAATATATATGGTATCATTTTTAAAATTTTAGTTCAGATAATGGAACTTTCTTAAGTTTTACGATCATGCTGATTTTTCTTGAGTTTAGTTGCAGATAATTTTTAAGATTTTGGGGTAAAAGTTTAAAACTTAAGATTCTGCTGCTGCAGGAAAAACTCTAGAAGATAACCCTGGTGGCAAATTCCTTTGCAATTATTTTCTGCAATGAAATATGCAGAAAAGTTGTGCATCAGAGTAACAGCCAGGGAGCCTCTGTCCTTATTTGATAAATCTAAGGAAAATTGGAGTCAGGTATTCCTGCTTTGACTATAACCTCAGGAACACACCTCACTCTTTTCATGCAGCTCCAATGGAAAAGGAGAACAGTGATCTTCTCTGCCAATAAATGTGATAGGAAATCACAGGATAATTAGTGGCTCTGTATAACACAATCCAGTTGAGAAACTGGGCTGCTTTGGGGGCAGTTTAGGTAGTATGAGGCACTGAGGCCTGGGAGAAGGAAGACATCCAAGTCCTGCTGGTGTGAGCTCTGCTGGTCCATACATACACATGGCTCTCACTGGTACAACATAACTGTGGTGTGTTTGAGACAAAATAAAAATACTCATCTTTTCTTGCATTTGTGAACCTACAGATTGAACGTATTAGAAAAATGTTATTATTCAGTAGTCAAAAAAAAAAAAAAGGTGAAATCAGGACTTTAGGTTTGTTTCCTGAATTTTCTAGGATTGCAGTTGTCTCTTTCTTTGTAATTAGTACTTAAAGCAAATACAAAAAAAGTAGAACATATTCTAGATATAAAAGGAAGACTATAATCACCCATGAAAGTTAACACTGCATGGAATTTAAAGAAAAAAGTAGAGAAAATCCTGAATGTGGTTGCACAAGAATTTGAAAAAAGCCCCATGTTGGTAAGCCAGATGCTTCCTATTTTCAAAGGTTGTGTGTAGGCAGTTTATGGTATTTCGGTAATACTGACCTTTGTCTGGCTATGTGGCTGTGTGTGAATAGAAGTCTAAACAAGGAAAGCAATCACTCTGTGTACAAGTGGTTAAAATTCATGGCTAGCAGGGAGCAGATTGCAACAGGAAAGCCGGCAGCCTGCCCATCTACCGGTACCCTACCACCAGCAGAGCTCCTTTTATTCCAGCTTCTCCCTATGGTTGCCTTCAATTCTTTTGCAAATCTTTCTCTCCCCTCACAAATTTATAGCCCATTGATGCCTTTCAGTGGGTGGCTTGAAACATCTGGATAACAATCTTGCAGTCTGTGTCCTGCACCCTTCCCTGGAACAATGGTGGGTGCAGGGCAGCCATCCAACCCAAAGGAAGAATGGAGCTGGTTAACTTGTACATGCACAGCCCGCCCCGATCAGGGGGTGAGGAGGCATGGAGGAGCTCGGGGGGTACTTCGTCAGTCTCAGAGAAGTGGTTCCAGCGATTGTTACACCATGTTTCGTTAGGTTAACTCAGTTTGGGTGATGCTGATGTCCTCCTCCTGGATGCCAGCCCCTTTGCTACCAGCAGCCACTTTCACGGGAGGTTTTGCAGTAGGTTCAGTCTGAGGTGGTTGAACTCACACATCTCTGGTCCCTCAGTGTGGCAGAGCAGGAAACGTTTCAAAAGGGCACACACAATTAATTTACAGGAGTTTTACATTTAAATTAATTTAGTGGGTTTTAATAGACAGTACAGTTTCTCCCCAGAGTTTAAAAAGAATTAGATAGCTGAGTTCAAGCTCCCTATTGAACTCTAAATTTAATTTTTTTAGAAGAAATGTCTGTATTTCATTTATCTGAAAAGCTATGTTGTTTACTAGAGATTCTTTTTGGTTTAGCATAATCAGGAGAGAGAAGAATGAGGGGAAAGAACCTTTCCTCACTTTTTCCTAGGTAGTACAGTCATTCTAGGAGATTAGGTTAGGAGTTTGCAGTTGCAATAAATATGTTTGGGGTTTCCTTATGGTTTTGTTACTCTTATATGTGGGTATCTGAAGGTTCAGTGAGAGCATATTCTTTCTTTGTATTTTTGTTATTCAGTGTGTAGCAATTTGTTGCTAAATGATACAAGCTAAGTCAGAGTTACTTAACTATTTAATTGAGATCTCTTGAACCACACTGATGTTTGTTTAACTTTCTCATTGTTAGACCAGCTGAGTACTGCATGTCATGTTCTTCCTTGCAACCTGTGAGGGCAGAAGTGCCACAACTTACAGACCTTGGTAAATTCTTGGCAAAATTTTACTCCCGGTCTAGACTAATACTCCCATTTTTGTATGTCAGAGTTAGGCACTTAATTTCCATAAATGACATTGGTTTTGTTAACATTATGTTCTATTTTATAGCTATTATGTTAATTTTTGGAAATTTTGCACAGATATAGAGACTCAAGCAAAAGATTGAAAGATGTCAAGCAAATTATTAAAATTTGCTCATGCAGATGGGTTCTCTGATACCTTTTCTGCAACTTTCACCCTTCAACAACAGCAACAAGAAAAAAATAAAAAAGAAAAAAAGAAAAAGAGGAACAACAAAAAGCTACATCTCTCACTGTATTTGATGGTATTCGCCCTTGCTGAGATTTCTTCCTGCCTTAGTAATACATCTACACCAGGGTGATATGCTTCATGCTGTTGTGCTGGGATAATAGGTCTGTGACCTCAAATGACACGCTTCAGATGCACCCAAGTGGCAAAGCAATAGTAGGATGACATACCAATCTTTTATTACCTACAGAACAGTAAATATGTCAGATGATGAGGTTGATTCACGGTTGGTATGGGTGGGACATGAACTTGTGGAAAAACATATAAACGTGTCTGACCCATTAAGATATAGCTGCTTTTCTTCTGTGTGTGCTAAAGAACATTGATGGCTATTAGTCTACTTTTATTGAGAGGACTACTGGCAGGTGCTATAAGTCTCTCCAGAGAGCCTTGATGCAAAAATGATTAACTGACTGAGACAGGAGTTTGAGCACACATACAATTAGTGTGTGTCACTGCAGTGAAGACAGTGTATGTAATATTATTTGTGTTGGAGAACTGCTTTGGTATCAAGCATTAAATATTGAGAACAAAGCATTAGAACTCATTCTAAAGTGCCTTGCTTTTTGGAAGAATGATCAGTTTTCAGTCATTCTCAGAATAGAAAAATTTACTGAGAAAATTGCTCATCTGTCTCTAAAGAAAATGTGCATGCACAAATATTAAGTGATGCATTACTTTGTGGAGAGTAGGATGCCATTATTATTGAACAAAATGTAAGTCATATTTAAGAACATGATAGAAAGTCTGAATTTTTAAATGACTTTTTATAGAGATGTGTTTTCACACTTCAATATTGTCATTATTTTGTCAAAAAACACCAAATAACAACCCAGACATGACAGGCATTTAAATGAGATTAAGTATCAATTTCCAGCCAAAACAACTCTGGTAAAAGCTTACTAGTGGTATATTTTTAGTGCTAATCAATTAATAAAAAATAGTTTTCAAGGTGATTAATTTATTCATTTAGCAGCCTGAAACTACAAATTAATGGATCCATCTATTAAGAGAAAGCAGAGGTGAATGTTCTAGTACTGTACGGAAAGTCTTCTCTAAATTCCTGCAGCATACTATTTCATTGATTGGCATCTGTCTGCACTTAAAACAAAGGGGAAAACAAAGGGAAAAGAATTCCCTGTGGCACATCCCCTGAGGACTGGGGAATTTCTTTCTTTTATCTATTGTGGATGTAAACACTACATTTCACCCTACCAAACGAAAGCTTTTGCTCCTGAAATTAGAGATGCTTCGCGCTTCTTGTCACATCCCAGTTCTCTGTGAAGAAAGGTCCTCTAAGGAGCTTCTGCTTATCTTGTTTTACTTTGAAACCTGTTCAAAGGAAAGAAGAAAGATCCCACTTAGCCTAGTTAGCCTGAGACTAGATCATTTCGTTTGCTTATGGAAAGGCTTCCCTTTAAAGATAAGAGCCCTTAGAATGTATCAGATAATTTGAGTTAAACTTTTGGGTTGTATGTCTTACTGTCGGTCTAAGTACTTCCGTGGCTGTCTGCTCCAGCATGTGAGCACATCACAGTTACTCAGTTTTGTCATTATAACACCCCAGTGAGATAAGAAAGTCTTTATTTTGTGCCTGGGGAACTGAATCACAGGGTAGGTGAATAATCTTGCCTGAAGTCAAATGGAAACACTGTGGGAAGCTCTGTGGTTGTTCCAGGGTACTAAAACTAGGTCTGGTGTCCCAGAGCTGAACTGTCTCCACAAAAATAACCTTTTTTTAAATTTTTGTCAGCTGCACCAAAACTTAGTAAATGCTTTTTATTGAGAATTGTGATCAAATCATACACAGACCTGAATAAGCATCAGTGCTGGTTAGGTATACAGCATTTTTAAGATACTACTCAGAGTATGTACATGCACATTTTTGTAAACTGTGCATTTGTTAATAGGTGACTACACATTTAGGACTTAGACATATGAATAAATTTTCATGGCTTCTAAGGCAAAATAAAACAATACCTTTAAAGTTCAGCTAAAAATGATCAATTATTTTTCAGATTTTTGAGATAAGAATACCTAATGATTTACCACGATTAAGTGGATTCACCTGATTTACATTGCAATAATGTGATGATTTTATTACTGAATTTGCACTGTTTTAATACATTAAAATACATGGTCTCTGCATTCTGGGACCAAAGTCGAAGCATCTGCTCTAGTGAACAGGAAAAGGATACGGAGTGATTACCCTGTCTACCTACAAAAGACAGTGATAATGCGATCCTGGACTAACCTTTTATGTACACTTAGCAAGAACTAGTACAAGCTAGGATCGATTCTTCAACAGAGCAGATTTGTGGCTTTTTTTGCTTAAATAGGACTTGGACATAATCTATGGCAATCCTTGAATTCAGTTAAGAGAAGGTATCTGACGCAAGTTCTTTGTTTCCCCGTGCCTGCTGCCTGCAGCTACAGGTAGCAGTGGAAAAGGGAACAACAGGATTTTTACCGAGATAGGTGACAGCAGAGCAGAAGCCTCCTGTCTGTGTAAGTGACACAGGGAGGGGGAAAGTGCAGTCTCTGTTCCCTCCTGAGGTGCACCCGGGCGGTCACTCTTGTCTCTGTGTGTTACTGTGGTTACTGCTGATGTCTGTACTTGTCACACTGCTTACACTAAGAGCCTGTACGGTGGAATACACAAAGTGGTACCCAAATGTGCAGACAGCCCCGTGGATGCGTCATAACATTGGAGGAAAGGCTTAAAAGCAAAATTATTACAGGCATTTCTGTTCCAGACTGGGGAAGGGTTTGAAATCTCCATCATCGGAAATGGTTGTGCCATTTGATAGAAGTAACTAACACAAGTGTATTGATACTGGCTGGGGTGTGCATAGGCTTCATGAACATGTGTATATGAATGTAAAATGTATATTTACACTCATCTGTATATTTATAAATATTTACATATGTTGAACTGTATTTTTTTCTTGTTCTGTTCTACACTTAGAAAAACAAATGAAAAATTTGATAGAATATTTCCACTGCCTTTGAAATCTCACTTGCTCAGGTTAAAAAAATTCATAATAATAATAATAAGATAGAAATTATTATTTCATAATATAAATAAGATAAAAGTTATTTAAATTGTAAGTGAAGGTGCTTACACTTGAGAGTGTAAGTCAAGCCACCTTTTCCCATTGTTTTTTCTGTCACAAGCAAGTTGTTGTTTTTTGCTAGTAGACATTCCAGTTTTTTAACATCCAACAGACTGACAATGACAAAGGGCATTGTAAATTTTGATTAATGAAATATTGCTTTCTTAGGCTATTTTTCTAACATTAGGCAATGCTGTCTTGTTTCTATCCTTGCCTGATGGCCTGAAAAATTTATTGATTTAGAATTTTATTGTCTAGTGTCTTATGTCTCATGTCTAGTGGCTCCTATGCATTTCCATCATCTTTCTGGGACAGTTAGGATGACAAAAGCTGAGTTTCCTAAGATGTTTCTGAATATGACTTAAACTCAGCTGGTAACTGAGCACCACACAGCTCCTCACTTCCTCCCCCCTCAGTGGGATGGGGTGAGAAAATTTGTGGGCCAAGATAAATACAGTACAATAACTTGCAATCAACAATAACAATAAGCAAAAGAGGCAAAACAACAAGGACAGATAAAAATAAAACCAAAGCAATACAAGTTACACAACAAAAAGGGTTTTTCACCACCAGCCAGGCCCTGAGCAGTGCCGCCCACTGCTTACCAACCTTCCCACCCAGTTTTTTTTGCTGAGCACATCATCATATTATAAGGAATATTGCTGTGGTCAGTTGGGGTCAGCTGTCCCAGCTGTGTTGCCTCCCAGCTCCTTGTTTCCCTGCAGCCTGCTCACTGGTGGAATGATACAAGAAGCAGAAAAGGCCTTGACTCTGTCTAAGCCCTGCTCAGTGATAACAAAAACATCCCTGTGCTGTCAACCTGTTTCCAGTACAAATCCAAGCACAGCCCTATGCCAGCTCTATTTCAGCCCCAACCAGCACAATGGCCTTTTAAGCAATATGGATACTCCACATCAAAAGCAGAGATGCTGTGACTGTTGCCTCAATATGCTTTAACTTTTGACACTGTTATAATTTCCTCCACAATCTCACCCAAATTCTTCAAAGTACCATGGACTGTGAATAGTTTATGATTGCATCATCACATCTCACAGTACTTCCCAGGTAAATAAACTTACCCACTACAGACAGTGAATAATTTTAACAGGTGATACATATGACTTAGCAAAGTCAAACACTTCAAGTAGCACTTCAGTAAGACACTACAATATTTCTGTGTACCTCAGGCCTCAGTTCCAAATTACAGCAATTTTTTCTTGAGAGTGGGAATTTATTTACTGAATTAATTCTGCTCTGGCTTCCTGATTGTTGGTGGTGTGGAGAAATTCACAGTGCTGTCAATGAGTGCAGGAGATTCTTATCATCTTATCCTCTTATCAACTTGAAACATTTGTGTAAGCCTTCAAATTTTTAAACGTATACTTATTTTTATCTCCTATATCTCTACTATCAAAATAGATATTAGACTATGTATTCTATACATGATAAACAAGACCTGAAAATACAACTGCAATATGCCATTTTTTCACCAGTTAAGGATCTGATTCAGCAAATAAAGTAGAAAACATAGTCTGGAGGTAATACTTGGAATGGTATTACTCAGCAGAGATATTTCTGAACAGATTTGTTTAATGTGTCTATTTTGTATCTGCAAACTTTGCATAAATGTTCCAAGTTTCGGGAAGATGGAAGAGAAGAATTAAAAGGAAGGCTTACCCAGCACAAGAGAAAAATGACATAAGAATTCCTCCTGTGCAGCCATTAGATACCAAAACCTCTCATGCAATAGTGATTTACTGTGGGAAAGAATAAGAAAGATCGTGTGTATAAATCAGAGTGTTAGCTGAGTAGTGGCTTAACTTCAAAGCCTTCACACTTCTTTCCCTCTACTTTTTACTTTATTCTACAGCTTCTTTTCCCAGTGAAAACTGCCTTTCTCCTTCATCTGTGTTTTACTCTCTCTTCTTGGGTACTTTAAAATTCCCAGATTATAACACAGTGTTTGATCTTCTGTGTTAGATTCCATGTAATTATCAATGTCTTGCATGGGACTGTTACAGATCTCTGCTGTGCTGGACTGAAAAGTGCTGAATTGCTTTCAGAGGGTGATCTTCATTGTCCTGAAATAACAGAGAGTCATATGGTAGCGTAGGCATGAGAAAAAAACACTAACGAAAACAAACTTAAAAATTAAGCAAAATAAATAACATAGTTTCATGTAGTAAATTTGCTGCTGCAGATGGACTTGGCGGGATGCCCAAGCAATAGTCACCAAAAAGATTTTTCTAGCTTTTCTGAAGTCAAATGAACCAGCTACTGAAAGAAAATTGTTCACTTGTTAGAGAATAACATCAGAATATTAAAGTGGGTAATGTCGTGATAAGCAAATATGATTTTCCCCCCTATTTACATCTTAATAGACTTCAGTATCTGTAAGGTTAGCTTAGGGGAGTTTTTTTTGTTGGGGGAAGAAGCAAGTTGAGAATGACTCAAGCCTTTTGGAGATGTGAGAGCACTTTCTGGTTTTTATCAGTGATTTTTAGCAAAGAACAAACTAATGAATGTGTAAGCATGCAACCATGACAACAGTGCAAGAAGAAAAAGCCTCATTACCCACAAAATTACTGAAATTACTGTTCTCATAGATTTCAACTGAAGAGATGCTGTTTTCCCTAGACTCAGTTTCTGTTATTTGCCCAGACTGTGGACTTTCAAAAACTTTTCTTCACTTTTCACTTTTCTAATAAACAGTTACCCAAGCAGCTATGCCCATCACTTGTGGGATTGGAAGGAGTAGAAACCTGCCTTGAAAACTTAAGTTGTTCAGCTACTAATCCTGAGTTTTGGCACCATCTGCAAAACTCACTCAGGATGCAGTGCCAAACTGGGAGCCTTGCTGATGTTGGTTCACATTAATTGCCAGACTAGCTTGGTGGAGTTGTTTCAGGTAAGTCTGCATGGTGACGTGATGTCTGCATTGCACTGCAGTCATGTGCCTTGCCACAGGTTCTGCCTGCACTCTAACCACTTCCCAGTATGAATGTGGAGTCCAGTACTAAATGTAGCGCTTCTAGGAAATTCTATGAGGATACAATTCAGAGAAAAACTGTTTTCTGTCTTTTTATTTTCCTTGTCTTTTCTTCCTACTTGTCTTTTCATTCTATGTCCACTCCATCTCCATATTTTTGCTCAGCTGCACTGATGTTAACAAACTTTGGTATACCTTCATCCCATCCTAGTCTAATAATTCCCTGGCTGCCTGTACTCTACACCTGTGAGCTGAATTAAGCACGTTATCTTCCAGGCTATAATTCAAAATCTTAAATAAGTCTCTGAGTAACAGTGATCCCTGCAGTAAATCACTGTCTGGTCTCTACAGGATAACACATTGTCATTTAGCATTAGACTTTGTTTACTGTATAGACTACTCCTCATTTGTACCTTAAAAATCTCATAGTTCAGGCACCAGCTGTCAGTAATGAGAGTTAAGACATTTAGCTCATTGCTGGTCATTTCAGTAACTTCATGTCTTTCCTGTAAGTGGTTGCCAAAAGAAAAGGTTAAGAGCTGCACAGTAATAAGGTCATAAGACACATAAGGACAGCAATACAAAGGGGAGGAGAACAATAGCAAGGGCAACTGGGATAGATGAAACAGTAAAAGTTTGCTTGAGAGAATAACATCAGTGGCGGTGACATCAAGAGGAAATGGGAAACAGTCATGAGAAGAGGAAAATAGATCATTAGAAGAAAAAGACAGTGTTGGGCAAAAAAAAAAAAATCACGGTGCAATGTTTAATTAAACCTAGGTTACACATCTAGTCCGGACACCTCTTCAGAAATTAAAAAGAAAGGAAAACTGTTCAGATATCTGCATTTCACAGCTGACATTTTTTTCTAGTTAAAATTAAAGTAAACAAACAAAACAACAACAACAACCAAATAAATCTCTTGCGTTATTGTTCTGCATTATAGGTTCTGAATTACAGAAGTCCACTAGATCTCAAATGGAAGAGTACCAGTATATTTTACCACAGAACTGAGCCGGGGTTGTGATTGCTTAATGCAGATAATCTAATACTGTGAACTGCATAAAAGGTATCTTGGGATAGGCATTTAAGGAGAAGTTTGTGTAATAACATTTGTCACTGTATTCTGCAATATTAAAGAAGAGGTATATTTTGAGTTATTATGCTGTAGTTCTCTCTTGAGATGCAAATCCACTGAAGTTTCAGTTCAAATAAATCTTGTCCGAAATCTCTAAGGGTTTCTGTGTTCCTCCCATACTCCTCCCAATTCAATTCCATTCTTGATTACCCTCCAAAACCTATTCATTTATGCTGATTATTAAATATCCTTTCCCCATTTACACTAACTAAATCATTATCAGCCTTACCACAGCAGGACCATTTATGTTGTCCTTTGCTGTGCTTTCATATTACCATCCCTCCTCTCCTCTGACCACTGACCTTCACCTCCTCCAATGAATGACTCTGATCTCTTTTCTACTGTCAAAAGCTCCTTCCCTGTTTATTGCTGCCTGATGTAATTTTGATTGGATTTTACAAAACCTCTGAAAGGTGTCAGGTGAACCTGAAGATTTTCTGCCTTTAGGAGTTCCTGAGTTCTTCTACAGCGTATTTTGACTTGGAAACAGTGAGAAAACTTGAGGAATTTTCTAATTTTTTATGCTATTTTGATAAGATCTGGAATGAGGATTCTTGAGAGGGGAAAAGTACAGGAAAATAAGATGAAAATTCTAAGATAAATGAAAGCAGGAGGACATTTACTTAATTGACATATTTTTCCTTAAATTTTATTTTTCTCTCTTTTCTTTTTTTCCATGTCCTCTCAATTTTCCTCACAGATTCTTTTTCCTGCCATAGAAAGTCTGAATGAAGTGATGTATCATCATTTGGTAGGTCACAATCTTGGGAATCCAGATCCTATCAGGTTGCAAGTATACTAAGCTACTCCCAGAAGTGAACAACACAGATTTTCCTGACATGCTGTTCCAGCAAAGGGGTTTGGGGACATCTCTGTTGGATGTAATGATAAGTTTCTCTTCCAAATAACTGTCTGAGGTTTTAAGCAGTCTTGAAAAGTTAAGGATGGTTTTGTTTAGGAACAAAAATACTGAAGATTTTTTTTTTTCCTGCTTCCATTTCTTTGTCTCTGGACAGAGAATAGGAATAACTGAAATTTTCCTATACATTGGACAGTATGGAGTCACAGAGAACCCCTAAAGCAAGAAGATGTGCAATAGACTGGCATATCCAAGAAGGGTGCTCCTGCTCTCCAGCCCTCCAGCATGGAATGGGAACCGGATGGTGCAGGAAAGCATGGGAAGCAGTTGTGCTCACCCTCATAATAAGAATGGAAATAAAAGAGCTTTGCTTAATCCTTTCACCTGTATAGGGACTGGCAACAATTTTGCTTTATATTTTATGCTCCTACCAGTGCATGAGAGTCCCTTTACTCCTCTGTTCTGCTTAAATCAAGAAAATCAAGAAGCCAGGCAAAGGTCACCAGTTTTATGAACTGTATCACTCTTAGAAGACAGACCTCTTAGGTAAAAAAAAAAAAAAAAAAAAAAAAAAAAAAAAAAAAAAAAAAAATTGAAAGCCAACAGGTGAAAATAATCAAGATTTAAATCCTCTCTTAATGTGGTAAATTCTGTGGGTCAAGGTAATGCAGCACTGAAATGGGCAGGCATGGAAGCTCACATTTCCCCAGGGTGTGACTAATGCAACTCTAAAACAACACACATGATCCCAAAGTATTAAAGCAGTCATAAAAGAACACTCCTCTGAGTATAAGAATATTGTGTGAAGTGTTTGTCTACCTTATAGGATGCTGTTTCTTAGTCAGACCGCTTCACCATGGAATATCCTGGTACTAATGCACTTCTTTAGTTTTCTTCTGTTTTGCAATGCAAGTTTACTAACATTAGTGGATTATCCCCTAGCATTTCTAGATCTAGGGGACAATATTTTTATTCAGCTGTTTTCCCCCTGGAAATAATGGAAAAGACTATCTGAGTGCTCCTTCTTTAAGTCTATTTTAGTGCTGACACAATGCAGCAATATACTGCACAATAAATAAGTTTGTAACGGGAACATGTGGTACTTTTTTGTCTCTAGATAGGTGGACACTGGTTAATTGACATGATATTTCACAAGAACCTGTAATTACCAGCCAGATTTGCTTCTGACCCATGCACTGATGTTTCAGGTTTTTCTTTCAGGTACACTGAAGCTGTGCCTTTGAATTAAACAGAGTTAGCAGTGTGTGCATTAAATTCAAACAGCAGTCATTCATGTTTGAGCTAAAAGAGAGAGCACAGGTTGGTGGGAATTTTGTGTATCAAGGAAATTAAAAAAAAACAAAGAAAAAAGAAAGAAAAAAACAAAGCCTGGCCTTGCTGTATAAAATTCCACTTCAAAAAAGAAAACCCAGAAAGTGAGTAGTTTGTTACAATCAAGCGGAAAGTCAACAGAGACTCTTGAACTTTTCCTGTTTTTGTTGTGTCTAATGTCCAGCAATTGCTTGAGACTAATAGTCAGTTTCTCAGGGTTACATTAATACTTCAAAGAATTTGACCAAGCCACAACTGAAAAATGGATTTTCCTTTTGAAAGTGTTGATGGCAAGTTTGATTAAAACACTTCATTCCTCACAAATAACTTCTGCAGTTAAATAAGCCTTTATTTTAGACTTGCTTAATTTATTAAAGTCTCATCTCACCTGTTTGCTTAGTGAAACCATTTCTTTGCAAGCATTTGATAGAAAAGGGAGTCTGAGATGCTTAAGGGCAAGTAAACATCCGTAGCATGAAAACCTCTACATCTTCTCAAGAATGAACTATTATTTTGACCTGAACATTTACAAGACGTTTAAAGGAAGACAGGATCCTTCTTGTCTATAACATTTTTATAGAACTACTAGTGCTGGAGATTATTTGTACATAATGAATGTAAGATGATTCACTTCTCCTAGCATATTATCTTCTCTGGGCAAAGTTGGTGTTTTAGACCTGTCTCTGGACTTCCCTGTGCATGCTCTTAACTCCTTACTGCCTTAATATGTAAATATAAGATTCCAGTGCTTCTCAAGGCATTAAATTTTTCAGGAAAATGGTTTTAAGTTGCAGGGAAGGAAGGAAGGAAGGAAGGAAGGAAGGAAGGAAGGAAGGAAGGAAGGAAGGAAGAGAAGAAGAGAAAGAAAGAAAGAAAGAAAGAAAGAAAGAATAATTTAACCTGTAACTTACTAGGTGCCTGAATAAACATTATGTTACCACAAGGAACCAAACAGCAGGAGAGTGCAAAGTGGTGACTGGTGATGGGAAGTAAGGACTATTTTATTCTGTGGAAATACTGGCTGAAAATGACAGCTGAATTGCAGTGTAGCTTTATTCTGGTTTGAATATTGGCTGTCCTCCCACAGTCCCACTGTAAATCTGCTATGGTAAAACTCTGTACCAATATATGCTAGCTAATTTAACAGAATTGTGTGCATAAATCGACTCCTGATCTAGGTAAACTAAAACAATATGTGACCTGGCAATACAGGTCTGATACAGGTGGTTTTGCAGCCTCAAACTTTCTTTGTAATCAGTGTCCTCAGAGATCAGGAGTTTCGGACACACATTTGGCAGTGGTCTCTGTCCCTCTGCAGGCACTGGGCATTGGATGAGCTGAGCATCCTGCCTGCAGTTTTGTCTAGAATCCCATGCTGTTGCTCTAGAGCTGTTGCTCTTCATCCATTAATGCCTTAATGACAAGTGATACACAGATTCAATACAGAGCATAAATACTGAAGTTCAATTTTTCTTATGCAGCTATTTGTCACAAAATCATTCCTTTGGAAGAGCATTTAGATTTCATCTCTCAAGTCTCATGGCAAAACAGTTTTATACTAGGATAGTATACAGCTGGCTTAATTTCAAATGCTAATTCCATTTTATTTAAGATCTTGTCAAGCTAATTCTTTGAGAAAGTTACAGTGAGTAAAGGAGAAATATAAAATCTAAATATAAATATCCATGTAATAATAGAGCTGTCAGAATGATTGGTTTATGAAAGCAAGCAGTCTTCCTGACATTCCTAGACATACCATTCACTTTGTTTAGAGTTTTCTTTCTCATGCTTGTGTCATTACAGGATTTCTGCAATGCTGAGAAAAAAGACCTATTTTTTTCTGAAGAACAGACACTTTAAACCCCTCATACCTTATAAAATGGACATAAATATAGGTCTGGTGGGAAATAGCTTTGGGGTATTTAGATCATATTTGCTGCTTAAATTTAAATACATTCTAGTGATCTAGCACTCTGCTGACCTCTGGATAGAAAATACCTCTGTCTGAATACACCTTATTCCCAATATTGTGAACAATCATTTTTCTGTTTCTTACAATTTTGCTTTCACCATACTGCTCTCCTTTGATTTCCTCCTATTTTTCATCTTGACATACACACATACTAATGGTTGTTAATATCCTTTCTAGAAAATGATTCCTGGTTACATTGCTCTTCAGGTAATAGCTAGGGGTAGGCAGGCATGGGACCATAAAAATACAATCTTTAATCTTAAGGACTTCCTGTTCAGGAAGGACTAAGTGCAGACCAAATGGCACCAAGCAAACAATGTGACCTGCTCTGACTTTTAATGTGAATAAACAAGTCTGATTAAGAGTTATTCACTGCTAGATATTCTCAGCAATTCTGAAAGAAAAATAGTAGCTCTGCTAATACTAAAAATCTTGTTTCCAATAGAATCAAATAAGCTCTGTTCACTGGAGAACTGGAGTGTTGAATTTCCTCTTCATGGTTAAAGGAACAGAGTAATACCTTCTCACTCCTAGCACTTGCACCTCATGGTCTCTCTGGGACAGTCACAGATGCACAAGCAGCACCACTTTGCTTTCACCTTCTATTATTAGGCATACTCACAGAGCCAGAGTTCTGCTGGAACCATCTTGGGAAGACCCTCCTTTGGAAGCTCCTCCTCCAGAAGTGGCATTTGAAGAGCTGGATCTTTAAAATTCAAGCCAATTTTTTTTTTCATTTCTTGTGTCACTGAACTTTGCCAGATATAATGCTGGGCGTTTTGTTTGGAAATCAGCTGAAGGCAATACTTCTTGTTCCTGATGCTCCGTTGAGGTGATGAGCACCTGTTTTTTTGTCAAGGGAAAGCTGGTCTGGGTAGCATGAGGAGAAATCTCTACTTTTGTCCTGAATAATGCATAGGTTGCCCTAATTTCTGATAACAAATACAAATTCCTACTGTATGATTATCGTATTTTAAGGGTTTTTTTTAAGTCTGGGTTTTCAAAGGAAGCAGTAAAATGTGGACAAACCTTTATCACAATACAGATTTCTTGCCTCATTGACAGTTAAGGATAGGTAGAATATTAAAAACTAATTTGGTCCCTTAATTTAATTTTATAGAGCTATCTTTCTAACCAACTGCTGGTTAACCCATCAGTTAAGAACTTAATTTGCTCAGCATTTAGCTAAAACATTCAAATACAGTGTTTTTATTCACACTGTCTGTTATTCAGGATAAAGCATAAAATTTCTTTTCCCTTTTTAGCTCAAGTCTGTCCTGACAATGTGACATATCTTGGAAATATGGTGAAACTATATTTTTTGCATAGATTATTAAGACCTGTTTTACCCCCTGCTCCCCCTTTTTTATTGTAAATTACAGGGTTTCATGTAAGTTCAAAGAATTTCTGACATTCCTCTGTGCAAGGGTTGTGCCAGCATTATTGCTTAGCTATCTTGCCATATTTCAGGCTACAAAATAACCAGGAAGGCAGTTACTTTTCTGCCTGCAATTGATTTTGTTCAGAAATAAAACCAACTAGTTTTCAACAGGAGAAAAAGAAAATCTCAACAAACCCCCCAAAGAAACAAAAAAAGTAAGGTCCTCAGAAGTAAAGTTGGATAGAAGACTTGAAGGCTGCTACAATTTGCAGGCATACTGAAGGCATGCTTCTGGTCATTCAGGGCTGCACACACACTTCTCAAAGGAGGACTGGATTCATAGTTGCTTTGAATTCCCTTGGTTTTTAAGGGATTAAATGGAACCTAGGCCTCCACAAAAATATTTGCCCAAATCTCCCTGCTCTCAACCATTTGTATGACATGGAGCACTAGATTTTGTAAAAATTTTGTTTCCTATTTTTCTTTTTTTAGTTAATTTAAAAGGCCTAAACTCTCAGGTAAATACACAGTCCCTATGTGCCATAGTTTAAATGATAATAGACATAATTTCAGGGACTTAAATACAATCAGTGATTTTACATTTCATTAATTCTAAATATTCCCAGGCTTACTAGGTAGTTTCAAATCTGATTAGTATCTCAAGGAAGTGGAAGGATGTTAGCAGAAAAAAGGATGAAAAGTGCTTAACTTAGCTTTCAAACTTAGACTCACACCACTATTATTTGAGCTGCCTTTTTTGTTTTTTTCTCTCCTGTGTGTTTCGTGTTAGACAAAACCGGCTTCTTTTAAAAATAGACTGTCCTTGTTCAAGTGTTCCTTGATACACTGAAGGTAGCTTCCTCTCAGTTTAGAAAAGCCAAGACAACACTTATGAGAAAAGAGTTACTGTTTGTTTTTCTATTTGGTTGGTTTTTGTGAGTTTTTGTTTGATTCTTTTAATTTTTCCTTTTTTTCTTACAAAGAGCTTGCTGTAAACAAGAGGTGACTGTAATGTCTCTGACAGGGAACAGGTAATCACAGGGCAGAGTAGATTTGGTCAAACTTAACAAGATGCAAGGCAGTTTTAAGACTTTGGAATTAACTCAGTGAATGAGTTTTACTTCACATAAACAGAAGAAATCTTTCCCCATGCAAACCACTGTCCTGATGCTTTAGAGAAAGAGGAAGCAATTTTCACAGCTCATTCACACAACCAATGAAATGTGAAATAGGTTCCATGGTTAGGTGACAATCCTGGATGTTCCCTCTATCTCTGGGTAAGGCAATCTTATTTCCAGGGCATTAGTGTAAGGAGATAAACGAGAGGAAAAAATATTTATTAAGAGCAATGTTACTGTCTGAATAATAGAGAAAAAATGAAGGATTACCCACAGGTCTATATTCTTATTTACATCTAAAAAGTGTTACTGAACAGCTGTATTGCCAAACAAACAAACAAAACAATTGTTTTGTTTCATCCAGAATCTGAACAACTAATTTGATGTAAAATCAGTGGTCATAGATATAGCATAGAAGATTATACCAGTTATCACCTTCTGTATAGGAGAGATAATCAGAGGACTATAAAACTTCATGCAAAAACAGAGGTTGTTGTTAGTGCCACTACAATATATAAATAAGGTGGAAAAATACATTTCTTCTTACCAGAATTTTATTGACTTAAATGAGGCAATACAAAGCATACAAATGCACAGAACAATCACAGGATGAAAATTAATTAAATTTTAAAAATTATTCCCCCCACTCCCCGCCCTTATAGTCAGTTTGATTGACACGTAATAGTTAAGCCAGTCCATTTGTTTCTTAAGAGTGAAGTTCCCACAGCAAAAAACCCCACAACACAATAGTCTGTGCTGGGAGTCTTGTGGGCAAGTGCAGATAGCATGGAGTAGCTCTGATGAGTCTATTGAAAAAGCAGCTGTTTCTGCCTTCACTTCTGACCTGGCAGTGCACTCCAGTTATAGCTGTGTTCAACCCTTTCACTTCTTACTCAGAGCTGCTTGTCATTCAGTGGGACAGAAACAAAATCTTTACATTGGTTTTAAACTACTTCAAGAAGCAGATGCAGCAATTACCTTTAAAAGCAATAGCTAGATGGACTCTGAATGGTGGCAGGTTTTTATTATTGCTGTCTGTCCAGGGAGCACTTTTATTGCTAGCAGTCAGTGCTAGATCTTCAATAGCATTTGATAATTTTTGCTTCAGGCTTTTGTGTGTCCATATGGCCATGTGTGGAGAGTGCAAAGACTTATTGGGTTTCTGTGGCAAGGCTTTGGTAGTGGGGGGGCTGCAGGGGTGGCTGCTGTGATAAGATGCCAGAAGTTTCCTTGTGTTTAATGGAGCCAATGCCAGCCAGCCCCAGGTTGGACCTGCTTCTGGCCATGTCCAAGCCCATCAGTGATGGCTGTAGTTCTTCTGGAGTAACAGATTTAACAAGGGGAAAAAACTGCTACAGCAATGACAGCTGGAAAAAAGAAGTGAGAATGTGCGAGAGAGACAACTTTGCAGACACCAAGGCCAGTAAAGAAGGAGGGAGAGGAGCTGCACCAGGTATTGGAGCTGAGATTCCTCTGCAGCCTGTGGTGAAGACCATGGAGAGGCAGCTCTGGCCCTGCAGCCCATGGAGGTTCACAGTGGAGCCTGTCAGAGCAGGTGGAAGTCCAAAGGAAGCTGTGACCTCCATGGGAAGCCTGTGATGCAGCAGACTCCTGGCAGGAAGAGAGGAGCCTGCACTGGAGCAGGTTTGCTGTCAGGACTCGTGGCGCTCAGGTTGCCCACACTGGAGCAGCCTGTTCCTTAGGGACTGCACATTATGGTATGGGCACACACAGGAGCTCAGGAAGAACTGCATGGGAAGAACTCATGTTGGAGAAGTTTGTGGAGAACTGCCTTCATTCTCTGTCCCCTTGTACTGCTTGGGGAGAAGGAGGTAGAGAAAATCAGGAGTGAAATTGAACCTGGGAAGAAGGAGTGATAGAGAGATTTAGTAGGCACTTGACATCCAGCCAAGCTCAACCCTCAACAAAAGAACAATGTTGCTACTGAATAAATAGCAATTTGAATTTATTGAGTAGCATTGAATATGTAGTTTTTGCCTTGACTTTTAATTCTACATTATGGTCCATTGTGTGCATACCTCAAAATAAGAAAACAATCCATAAATGGTAACCAAACTGAAGGAGTGCCTCAATCAAATCTCTGGACTCAAAATTATTAACATGACAATTAGAAGGTCCATAGAATTATAAGGTCTCTAGAATTTCTGACACAGATGGCTTGGGAAATAATGTATAGTCATTAAAGTATAAAATGGTTCCAAAGAGTAAACAAAGGGTGGTACAGATTTTTTCACTTGCTAAATTTGTGTATACAATTGTTTGAGCTCAGAATGATAGGGTTATAAAAGTAGGACAGGTATCAACAAGTGTACAACCTTTTTCCTTTGGCAATACAGCTATCACAAGCTTTTAGGTAGTCAAGTATTCACTGAAGATACAACATACTCACTTTAGGCAATGATTTGTTTTGGAAGATTTCATAGATAAAAAATTGCTGTGTCCATGACCCACATATTCTCAGACATTTTGACTGTTAGTTTTTCAAATGGCTGTAAACATGTAAGGATTGAAAGATTCAGGACTACTGATATTTAATACAGAATAAATTTGGTGGTAATTAAGACCCATGTAATTAGATTGATTTAAGTGAGGTTTCTCAGGTATGCAAAAGGCTGTATGTGTTGTACTATAATTAGCTTTGTCAATGCTCATTGTTAAGAACTATGATATATCTTTTTATTTTAATAGAAAAGTTTTGGAGGGGTTTAAAGATTTTTTATATAAAAGATAGTTGCTTTGTTTTGGGTTGTTTTGCAAGTGTTACCTGCTAAAATAATGTGGGTGATGTGTAATTAATCAAAGCCTAGCTCACTAGGAATTTACAGGAACAAAAATCCAAACAAAGACTCCAAACTATACTGTTTATTTTATTCTGTGACTCATCTTATAAACTGCTACTCATAAAATATCTCCTCCAAAGAACTGATCATCCCGATTTTATTGTTTTCCTTCTTTACCATTAGCTTCAATCTAAAATAAAATGACATATGCTGTAAAGATGAGCAGTCAAGAACAATTCAATAATGACCTGTGTACCAGTGTTGAAATCATAATGACAAATGGTTAGTTGTGGAAACACGTTACCTTGCAGATGTTCAAACAAAACATAGGCATGGCATTATCTTGAATTACCTGTGACTGTGGAAGAGATCTCTTTATAAACCGGAAAACATCTTTTTCTCTTAGAAAATAGTCATTTTGAGAATGAACTTCTCAGAAAATAATTTACTGAGGAACAGATGGGATCTCCCCAGTTATATACTGAGTCTTTATAAATACCACTTAAATTGCAGATAATTTTACTCTTTCAGAAATGCTTGAATTGAAATATTCAGATCACTCCAGTCTGGTGGAACAATGGTTTAAGAAGCAACTGAAAGCAAGCTGTGAAGACTCAGAGGTTGCAAAGCTGTTGGAGGGAAAGACTCTTGTGGGGTATACTTTTCCATGCAGAGGTGTAGCATGCACTTGTGGCTGAATCAAGGTATCTTTGCAAATAACCCAGTTTACAATAGTTGTTTTTGCAGTGTAGTGAAAAACAAATAATTTGATAGTGGTCCACATATTGCACATATTTAAAGAGACTGAACAGTCTGTGTTCTCCACCAGTGTTGTCCAAATCCCAAACAGGGCATAGGATTTTAGACAAATGAATGCTTTTTTTTTGGAAAATCTTTGAATTATATTTGTCACAGTGATGCTTAGTAGTCATTGCTTACTAAGAGACATGCCTTTAATCACCATTAAACAAACATTACATTTGCAATGCTAAAATTTGCTGTAGTAGAGTCACTGAAATCATATGTGAAGAGTGAGGTAGGATTATCTGAGCTATTAATGACTTGGTGTTAAATTATTCTTTTGAGTTTCTGGGAGTTAGTTAAAAATTAATATTTTTCACCTGTAAATTACACCCAGTTTCCAAAATTTTACATCTTTCAGGAGGTGATGCCAAGCAGTAAGCTTTCCCTAGTTTATTTGGTTTAATGTGCAACTTACTGCACTTTGTAGTGAAAGACTGCTTGGGCTCTGAGTTTAAATAACTACTTCTGCAAGTAAACTTGCATTATAATTAACCCATGACAAAATTCTTGCTAGAACCATGATTTTCAGACTTTTAAAAATCAGGACCCTGCTGTTTAGCAGAGAGGACTGATTTCTTTTTAAAGAAGCTGTATTACTTTAACTAGCTAGAGGTCTGGTCTGTGGGGGTTTTTTGTATTGTAATAATGTCTGTCAGCCCAAGCAACTTCCAGTTGTGCGAGAACAGCTCAAAACAATTAGTTATACAATGTTCCTGCCTTGAAAGTCTGTACTTCTAGATAAGCAAGAGAATTAAAAAAACTACAAAACCAGGCATCTGGATTTTTCAACCATTAGGGTACAAGCTCTGGCTATGATAAGAAAATGAAATTCTCAAGGTAATTTTGGAAGATAATAAATCAGAATTTTTTTCTTGCAGGTTGTTCTCACTAGCATATTAATACCTCTGTAACATGCAACTCCTTTTTTCTCAGAAATTACTTTGGCAAGATGACCCTTTCCTCTCCTGTGGAGCTTGACTGACAGGCTGCTGCCAAGGAGGGAAAATGATTTTCAAAGTCTGACCTAAGTAAAACCATTTCTTACACTCTCACTGGACTTTTATTGCTTCAGGTGTTACAGGAAAAACAAATCAACTCAACTGCTCTGGTTCTTAATAAGAATATTATTAAGATCCCCAAGCATAGCTGATACTACTCTTCCAAACAAACCGAGGAACTCCTTTCATTTATTGATGCACTCTCCATGAAGGGATTATGTTTCACTTTGTTTGAAGGACCTGAGAGCCCTTATTATTTTTGTTTGCAGAAACACTGTGGTGCACATGAAAGGGACACAGAGGAAAAAACCCTTTTTTTTTTGTTGGGGGAGAATGGCTGGCAGTTGATTGCCTCTTTTTTTTTTCTTTTCCATTTGAAAAAGCTTCTTGGATGATTGATTTTTGATTTAGATTACCACATCCTCCCTGTTGTTCTCTGCTCTGTTTACTGAAATTTTCTATCTGCCTTGCTCAGCTGACATTTAGGATATTGATAAGGTTAAAGATAATGACTGAGTTGATTTAGAGGCCAGGTAAAACTCCAAGTCTATCACATTTTGATATAGTTCTTCCTTTCTGTCATCCAGTAAAGACAAATATTAGAATTTAAAAAAACTAAACCAAACCAAACCAAACCTAACCAAAACCCACCAGAAAACAAACAAGAAAAACAAAAAAAACCATGAAAAAATTCACCCTCTCTATTTTATATTTCCTTTCACTGCAGCTTTCATAAGTCCTTGTACAACAATGCTCACCATGGAAAAAAAATGTAGACCTTGGTGGGAAGAATGTGGATTTTAATGAGGCATCTCATACATGTGGCAGAAAACCCACAAGGCAGCCATCATATTTGTCTTTGCAAGCAAATATGTAGTTCCTGGGCTTTTCTGGTACATGCCCTTCCAGCATCCAAATACCAAGTGAAATCTGTCGGGAATGGGTGAGAAAAGGCTTACTGAAGGTTTATGGGATCTAAGAGGCTGCAGCAATTAATCAGGTTGGGTCCACTGTGCCTTCAGTGAGCCTGGTTGACTTACTAAGCCTGAAAAATTGTCCTTTCCATGTCTCTGCATGCCTATACCCTGATTTTTCATCCCACTTTGAAAGCAACTGAATGGAATATTTATGGCCTATTCCCTTTGTCTGCACTGAAGAATTGAAAAATCCAAATTAGGGGCTCCATTTATTTGGGGTTGTCAGAAAACCACTATAATAAGGAGAATGCTTTTCACACTAGTACTACTGAGGTACAGTAGTTTGACTCATCTTTCTTATATCTAATTTTAACTGTAATGCTTTCCTTTGTTCTGCCTTATTTCTCAGTGTGAGTCAGCCCTGGACAAACAGTTAATGACAGCTGAGCAGGATTTAATGTAACTGGAGAATGACATGTGTAGCACAAGAAATTATAACCTTTGCACTGTTCCACCTCTGTGTCTGGCGTGAAGAGGGATTTACATTTTTTTGCTGCATGTCAGCAAAAGCTATGGTCTGCTGACAACTGGGGAGGGCTAGGATGCTCCTGCATCCCCTTCAAAGGCACTCACTAGTTACATCCAGCTGTGGATTCCCCCATGGATACTTTCATGCTTGCTTTCTTTAGGGCGTAAATTACCTTTACATGCAAACCAATTTGCAAGCATGGACTTGCACAGTAAAGCATGTCCTTTTATTTTATTTGATAAGTAAAGGAGATGCTAATTATATCAGTTGTGCTAGATCCCCTAAAAAAAGTGAGGTGTAAAATTTTCGATCTCTGCCACATACTTCTAGTGACAAATAAAATCAGAAAGGAATAGATTTCATTTCACAGGGAAAATGCAATAATTTGACACATCTCCTAAGACTTCACTGAAAAACAAAACCACCTTTTGGGTTTTCTGTATACCACTTCATTTATAGTGCAAAATGTAAGCTATTGAAATATTACTCAACTTACTAATACTCCAGACCTGCTTTTTCCTTTATTTTCTGTGCCAGGTTTCATAGTTTATCATAGCTTTCTTCTGGATTTACAGTGTGTAATATAGTATAGGGTCGTGACTTTTGCTGTGAAGAGTACATTTGCATTTAAAGGAAGTCTTTACAGACAGTTATTAAGCTAAAGGTTATAGAGGAAAAAATATTGAGTCTGTTGCTTCAGCTATAATAGGACCACGGCTAAGTGGAAGACAAAAGATATTTTTAGGCTCTGAACTGTTTGCTTTCTTCCTGTGTCATGATTCCTGCTACTCAGACCTGATGTTTTAGACTATGTGACAAAGTGTTTTGCTTTTTTTCTCACTGCCATTTTTAGAGGGCTTTTTTTGCAAGGTAAGGTCAACTTATTCTTGCAGTTACCAATTTTGATACCAGCCTAGAGAAAAGCAGTAAGAGATGACAGCATTGTAACCTCACTGAGATTGTTGAGGATTCTTATAAAATTAAATTTTTTTTTGCGTATAAATCCAAATGTGAAACACCTTCCCCAGTCTGGAAAAAGTGTAGTTAGTTTTGGCATTACTAAAAGATAATATTAACAATAATAATAATAAAAATGATAAGAAAGATAAAGCTTCTGCTTTTCAGATCAGGTTCTGCAGTGCTGAGTTGCCCTAGCAATTATTGAAAACTTCTATATTCTAATTGACATCTAATGGAATTTAAGGCACTTAAAGCTCTTTCTGATACCTTTAAAGACCATTGTAGACTGATACTGATTCAGAAGTAGTAACATTCTGTTCCAGTTCTTTATTCTTGATGGCAGGAAAAAATATCAGAGAGATCTAGGGAAAATTATATAGAAAATAAAGATTTTAAAATAATACATGAAGTACAGGATGTCTTTTATGTGAACATTATAATGAAAAATATCAACTTTCTCAGCGAGATGTATCAATCTCTTCAAAGCTGTGACAATTGTCTTAGATCCTGTCATATCAGCAGTATGAGGCTAATATACAACAGTTGAGAATATCTCCTGAAAGAAAAAAACCCCACCCTAACGCTGAAAAATTAACTTGAATGATGTTTAATAGACTGTTGTTTAAAGACCAAGCCCTTTGTTTGAATCATATTCTGACTTTTGTTAGAAAATATACTGTGCAAATTAACTTTCATATTGATAAACACTTAAAAGAAGGTTCTCATTACTTGAACAACAGTGAATTCTTTTTTGATCTATCTCCCCCTTTTTTCAAGACTAGTTGTGTTCAGAATTTATTTTTCAGACACAATTAATTTGATTTAATTGTATACCATTCAACAAAATTTAATATAACTATAATTAAAGAAAAATAATTTCATTTTGGGCTCTTTCAATATGAATATTTTGCCATCTAAAAGTTCCAGCTGATGCAGTTATCTATGGTTTTGTGTTCAAAGAGTTTTGATTATTTGTTGCATTAAGTTTAACTTCCATAGCTTTGGTTGTAGGCTTTTTTCATTAAGCAGTAGCACAAAGAAAGAATTCACTATGAACAAACAAATCTGAACCCTATAAATCATGTCTTTCCAATGATATTATAAAAAAATCAAAATTTGCCTGTTGAAAAAGGGGCCATAATTTCTGATATAGAAATGATATTTAGAATTAATAATTAATAGCTACATTGCAGGGATCATTGGAGATGACACTGCAAGGAGTTGTTCTGCATCAGCTGCAGATGGATGTAGATCCTGAATGTGCTGGGGACTTCATTGAAGAATATATGATACATTTTCTGCAATGGTTACTCACCGCTTTCAGGGCTGTGGTTTATTTTCTCTAGAAGGAGTATTAAACCAGCTGATTAAAGTCCTAGCACAATCATGTCTTCGTATAGAGAATTCTGTTTACTGGTAAGGTGTTTCTCGATAAGTATTCACCTCAGATCCACTCAACCATTTATATGTATTGTGCCCACTGAGCTTGAGAACCACTGAACACCTTTAAAGATGAGATTAGTCCAAATGATAACTTTTACAGAGAAAAAACTGTTATTATCCAAAAAAACATTGTATGACTAATTATTATTTATAGCATTTTCTTAAAAAAACCCAAACCAGCTCTTTTCTACAAAATACCTTAAATGAGATTTTAGATTTTTTCTTACATGGGCAGTCAGAAGATTTGAATATTCTGCAGTGGTTTGTTCCTCTTGGAAAGGAAGTTTTATAATTTTCACATTAGAATAAGAAAAAACCAAACCTCCACCTCTCATAATTCTGGTTAAAGACTAGGTTGTGTTTAGCAGAAAAATTGGTGGCTAGTACTGGCACAGTGGTGGAGCATAAGAAAAGTAGGAACACAGAGGAGATTCCTCTCTTTATATGTCAAAGCAAGGCTGCAAAAGGAAACCAGTCCTCTTCCTTTCATGTAGCTAGCAGTTTATAAATCAGTGAAAGGGGGTTGTGGCTATTGTATTTTCACTCTTTCTGCTGCAGTGGTTTTTCTTAGCTGCACTTAGGAAAACCCATCTGTAGGCTTCCTAAATTAGATGAAAGAAGGTGGTCTGACCCTGTGCACAGAGGATGTGATGGTGCAGCATAAACCAATGGCAGAGTGATGGATAAGACTCAGAAAAAGTCTTTTGCGTTTACCACCAGGAAAGTGCACTGTCAGAGAAAAAGAGATAGATTAGCTGGACCACTGGTTTGATCCAGAAACTTCCAAAACACTTGCAGTACAACTCTGATGTAGTAATTTTGTAACATCTGCTCTGGTAAATCTGCTGATGGCAGGTCATAAAACCTGCACATCCTGGCAAATTACTTCTGTTATAAAAACTTTACATAAGGTTGATAACTATCATGAGTCGTAACAAGGTAGCAAACTGTGTGTCTAGAAAATAATTTTCAAGTGCATATCTTATGGCAAGTGTAGTGTAGATGTCTGATAAGTATTTCTGAAGGGATAAGAAAGGTGCAAGCACAACACAAACTCCTTAAAGACACAACTTAGGAGAGTTTGGATGTTTGTTGGGAAATCAGAGCCAGATCACCTGAGACCTGCTGGTAGGGGATTTTACTGCTAAATAATAATTTTAAAGAATTGTACTAAAATGTATAGCAAAATAGGAAAATTTTGTAGAGATTATAAAATCTGAGGATCTTCCCACAAAATTATGAAAAATTATTTTACCTCAAAAAATTCTTCATTTCTAAGCACTTTATGCCTGTGCTTTTAAGTCCAGAGTTTCAGGGAGGCTAGAAAGTGAAACCAAAGGGATGAATATTACAGTCACCTTTTTTAAGGCAAATCTCTGACTCATAGTGCTCATTATCTTTCAACATTTTTTTTCCTGGTAAGTCTGCCCAAAGGAGAAGCAGTAATCTTCCTGCATTGTGACAACAGCACTCCAAACAATGTAATGGACAATTTGGTCACCAACTGTGTGCTCAGGGAAGGAAGAGCTCCTGTGTGATGGATCTGAATGAACAGCCTACCCCTCCCCAGCTGTATCTTCGATGGGAGGTGGTAGATGCTATAGAGTGTGCCTTTGCTGGCAAACACAGGAATGAATGCAGCCCCTTAGCCACCCACCCAGTCAACTTAAATGTCCTCTGGTGGACACCATAAGCTAAAAGAATCTCTGTAGAAAAGAACTGTCATTAGAAGCATTCAATTCCTTTTAAAGGAATATATAAAAGAAGACCACTCTTGGCCGAATGCAAAAAAAAAAAAAAAAATTGACTTCTCTCTTGGAGAGTTTATCTATTCATTTGATTGTCCCTAGCAAGTAAGGTGTAATTAGAGCTAGTCCTCTTCTAACCCTCGTGCTAATGAGGCTTTGCTCACTTCTATTAGTGACAGTGCATTGTATTTTAATAAGGATCCCCTGGCCTGGCACGACAGGACCCATAGATAAGGGGAAGGAGAGCAAAAGGAAATGCAAAGAAGAGGGATCAGCAGGGGTCCCCTTCTTGGCACTGGGCTCCACAGGAAGGCTCTGGCTAACTTTGTCTTAGAACTGTCATTTGTATTAACTTCTAACCCATCACCTTCCCTGGTAGGCTAGCTTTACTCAATGAAGCGGGATAGATCCTTGGCTTGGCCTCTCTATCCCCTATTTCAGCAAACTGAATACAACACAAAAAGTTCACAGGGGAAGCATTTGGGGAGATGGTGTTAAGGATAGGGTCAAAAAGAGCTTTTAACTCATCTTAACATTACTGTCCTTTTCCATTTCAACTCTAATCTGCCCATCAAGGCTTTTGGTTTGTTCATTCATCCATTGCTAAAAGAAAACCCCAAAACATAAAAAACTCCAAGTGGAAATTATATGTGCTTTGAGATATGCAACACTTTGGTCTATACCAGCACACTTGTTTGTGTGTTTTCTCTCTGTATGGTTGTTTCCTTGCTGATCGATTCCTGGTTGGATCAGGATTCTTTGGCTGCCATTCACTAAGTTTAGAAGGGAAAAGGGAAGCCTTTTGTGTCTTTTGTGTAACAGTATTACATCTCAACATGAAAAACCCTTTCTAATGAAGTCTTTTTAGAGATACTGGATCCTGTTAGAATGTGACAGATAAACCTCTCCCTGTATGGCAGAAGGTAGAAAAGCTTTATTCTTCTTCTTTTTTTTTTTTTTTTTTTTTTTTTTTTTTTTTTTTTTTTTGTAGTTTCTGTCAGTGACATCCCAGAAGCCCTAAGCAAAATATATTTCTTAAAGTCATTCTTTTCAGAGCCTAGTTTGGTATTATCCAGATTTCTAGGGACATGATTCTGTTCTGCCTCAAATTCCAGAAGATTGTTTACATGTTAGTGAAGTGAATGAAATACTGTAACTTTTTTTTTCAGTTTCATCCACTTCTCCTTTTATGCATATCTGTAAGTGCTTCATCAAAAATGAAGCACTGAGTAATCAAGCCAAAGGTCATCCATGAAATACCAAGATAGCAGATGCTATTTAGCCCTCTAAACAACATGGTATGCTCAGCCAGCATCCTTTCTCATAGGTCATACATTGTTGACCACATTCTTGAATGGTGTTTGGTGATTGTTTCTGTTTGGTGAAAGGGAGTTAAACAGAATTAGCAACTCTTTAGTCCATTATTGATATAGTAGAAAATTAGGAATTATGGAGATATGAGAGATGAGTTTATGCTAGATCAAACACAAGTTCATCCTCTGATCATCAGTTAAAAGCAATCTGGCATACAATTTCTGTCCCTACATTGTGTGGACATGATGGAGAACAGAGTGGCTCCAGGTAGCTTGAACACCAAGTTATTCCAATAAGCTTTGTGATTTCATCTATTTAATGAAAGTGGTTTATCTGGCATTGGTTATGTTGCCACAGAAACTTATCTTCAGTTTAGAATCTGTCTTTTGCATGCCCAGATTTTTTCCATAGGCATAATTTCAGATGACTGGGACAAAGCTTCCTGAGTCACCAAGTAACTGAGTGATCTCTCTGAATATCACCTGGCTGATGTCATTAAAGGATGACTCATGGCCTGTTCCTTAACATCAGCAAGTGAATTCTTAATCCTTTATGTTTTTCTTTCCCCGTCTGACTTTCAGGAAGTTCACAAACTCCATCATCACTTGTCCCAACCCTCCACTGCTGTCCCAGCAGACCTGTCCTTCCCTAGGCACCAGCGTAGTCTTCAAAGAGGAGGAGAAGTTTCAGACTTGACATCTGCATCAAACATGAGAAAAATTAGGCAATCTTAATCTAGAAGATATCTAAACCCCCCAGATATGTCTTTTACCATCAAATCAGAACATATTCAAAGCACGTAACTGTTCTGGGTCTTTCAAAATTTTTCTCTTGTCTGCAGCCAGCTCACAGAAGTCTTCTTTTCCTTTCCCTCATCTGTATGACTGATCTGAGTGCAGCTGCCTCAAACCGATGGTATGTATTGTCTGACTGGAAAGCAAGCAGGGTGATCATTTTAGCTCCTTTAATGGAAATGTCAGAATGCAACGCAGACCTGATGATGGTGCATGCATCTCTCCTCTCCCTTCTGTCATCTCCCTAAATCTCTCACATCATGTCTCCTCTAGACACCACTAAGTCTATCCTGGAAGACAGCTCAATGGCTGTACCATGGTCTTTTTTCCTGTTCAGATTCCTTGGGAACAGTGGTTGCAAGGGATACTGAACAGATGACAATGTCAAAAAGGAAGTTGGGAAAAGTAGAAGATAAAAGAGAAAAAATTAGACAACAGATTGTAAAACAAACTGGATTTTCCCTGAGGTTGTTATAGAAAAACTCCGTTATATCTCTTGCATAAACAAACCAGCAATATTTTGTGTGCGGTTTTTGCTGTTGCTGTGGATTGTCTTTCAGTTCATTACATTACTGTATCTAGGCCAATAACAGAGGAGCCAGAAGTAACAAGAAGTGATAGAATGCTGTGTAGTAGCAGTGAATCTATAATAAAGCTGCAGTCTTCAATATCGTGGCCCCTGAACGCCTTAATATTTTTTACATGCTTACCCCTCTTGATTTTCTTTTTAGTTCACTTTTTCTTACAGCTGAGTAACAGTTAAGAATTTCTTGGGAACACTCCAGTCAATGAGTGTGGCATGTTAATTAAATGAAGAGGGTTATAAACTATGTTCCTTTGTTAAGAAAAAATGGTTTCTTATGTCCAATAAGAGAAAATACCCCATCCACTCACACAGAAGCAAGACTAAGCTTGACTTTTGTTTCTTAGGTTTCGGTAGGTATCTGAGTGCTGGTCTTGTCCTAAATATTACACAACATTTCTCAGATTTTCAGTTCCTTCAACTTCAAAAAGGAGGAAGACAAGATCTTGCCTTGTAATTGCCAAATATACTTAAACACTTGTGTATTCAAAAGAGATGCCAAAAGATAGAAGTGTTTGCATATGCAACAGCTACTGCCCAAATTGGGAAGAATGTGTTACTCAAATATGTATATTTAGTTCAAGAATAATCAACCATTTGCTCTTTTCAAGTCCTTTATACTTTTCAAGCTTTCTTACAAAGTTGGAGATTTCAATCTTCAGAACTCATTTTTTAAGAGTCAGTGAAATCTCAGTTCTTTGTTTTTGTTAGTTAAGTGCAGGCTAAAACCTGTTTTTTGAAAATAAACGTATTGTTGTTTGACAGCAAAAGTACAAAAATATGTTATAAAGTCTATTAACTTAAAGACTAATATCTCTTCAAATTTTTCTCTCAGTTGAAGTGTCACAACTGTATTTTTATTTCCATCAGTGTAAAGTTAGATTAAAAGGTTACTATTTATTGAAATTTTAGTTTTCAATATGATAAGAAACACTGTATTTCTTAGTTTGTTCCTAATCAGTGAGAGCATATGTTAACTATGATGACTCATCATATACAACTGAGTTTAAGGTACTAAAGTGTCTAGTGAAAAGACTTTGGGGAAATTTTATAACTTTTTTTTTTAGTCCTTAACTTTTATTTTAGAATGTGTCTCCTCATTAGCCAACATCTGCTGTAATCTAATATATTTGATACTACATTTTCATTTTGGAGAATCAACAAAACCTGGATTTGCTAAATGCAGATATGCAGTTAACAAATTATGAAAATGTATCGTTTTACTCTGTTTTCAGCTGTAGAAGTAAGACAATTAAGATGGTTTAGTGCAACATTTGACAAACTGCAAAGTCTATCAGCAAAGACTTTTTGCCCTTAGGTCAAAGTTGTGTTCTTTCTTAAGTATGTTTTTTGTAACACTTGTTCTTTTTCAGAAAGAAGAAAGAAGGTAACAATGAAGATCTTTGAAAAATCGTTTATCAGACTACAAGTTCCCTGGTGTGTTGAACAAGGGAGAAATCATGGAGGTAATTTCTGCCCCAATAGATCCCAGATCCAAAATCTTCTTTGTAAACAGAGCCTTTCGTTTAGTACAACTAGATCATAAAGTGACAAGTTTTCCTCTAGAATTTAGCCTAAAGCCTCTTCTGGTCAGATTAACTTCTTGTATTTAGCTGCAGACCTGGATTAACCCCTAAGAAACTCTATTGTTTCTCTTCATTGCATATATCCCCATGTCTCCTACTATCTTCTTTTTTACATCGGACAAAGTGGTACAAAGTTTAATCCGTGATAATCTTTTCTTTTCTTTTTTTTTAAAGTTTTGCATATTTGTTAAGACTTCTTTGACAGTTGTTTCCCCTTTTAATGCAAACAACACATCCAAATAGAAAACCTTGTCAATAGAATTTGATAACCTGAAACAAGAGAAGATAGTTAGCAGGAGAAGCATCCTTTTTGCAAGGACAAAGATGCCAGCCCTAAATCCATTGTCCCTTATTTTTGTCACAGTTGTGTGCAGATTGAAAACACACCCATGTACAAGGCACACAGCTCTTATGACAGACTTACTCTAGATTTTTGTTTTCAGTGAAAGTGTTACTGTTGTGAAATGTAAAAGTATCTCTCATTAGTTTTAGAAATTTTTTAAAGATGTTTTTTAAAATGACTGTCTCTCTGACAGAACTGGCAGGATGAACTAGACAGAAGCCCTGACAAAAGCAGTTTTAAAAGTGAGAGCTAAAGCAAGGAAGGATATGTCCCTACCTAACTACCTATTTACTAGGAAAAACGGGCACAGAAATAATGTAACAGGGTCAGAATCCTGAGCTGGATAATAGAGTTCTCTTCAGTTGACAATGACCTTTGTAAGTAAGAACTTGCTCCAATATTTCTTTTATTATATGATGGTAAAATAAATTAGCAAAGGCAGCACTTTTTCAGAAACAAGCTAGGTTTCAAGGAAGCTCCTCTGGCCTCATCACATGAGTTTTGTTGAAGTGTCTACAAAGCAGTGTTCTCCATGGGGTAGGGTTAGGGCTAAACAAAGATAATCCTGTCAAGACTTTAAGATGTTTTCAGAAACTCAAACCAGGGCACACTACAGCAGATTATCCCCTGGCCTTTCACCTCCAAGGAAAGCAGACATAGTACTGAGAGATGAGACACAGCTTTTAAAAGGCATATATTAGAAGTTTCTAAACCGACTGGCATTAGCTGTATTCCGTCAAATGTTTCCTGCCACGTTTGGATGGCACTGTTATACACCAGGAACAGAGGGGCTGTATTTACAGTCTTTCTGACAATCCCCACCTCCATATGTTTGGAGAATCACTTGTAAGAGAGGTTTGTTTCCTCTGACAATTTCAAAATGGCTTTGTTTAACTTTGTTTTGGTTTTGCATTATTTTTTCCCGTATTTTCATTAAAAAAAAAAAAAAAAAGAAAAGAAAAATTTGAAACTTTTGCTTTTGCTTTCAAGGTTTTTTTTTTTTTTTTGTAGATTGTTTTCTTTTAGAAATGGAAATAAAATATTTTGAAGTATGGAGAGGCTGTAATTTCCACTATTTCAGACCTCTGTTTTCAACCAAAAATATTTTGTCAAAATTCTTTTAACTGTTGGTAGGTTTTAGATTGAGTATGTTAATAGATTTTAGAAACAGAATCGAGAGATCTAGCACAGGAAGTATATTCTGAAGCCCAGAAAGCAAGGCTGTAATATCTCCTTTGCAGTTTGAGGTCTTATATATTGCCATTGCCCTTTTCTACTATTTCTAAAGCATTTACAAAGCCTCTGGCACTCAGTGAGGAGATAAGGTAGATGTGTGAACACACACCTTACATACAAAATACATGGTAACAGGGCAAAAAACCCAAACCATATTTTCCTCCCGACTTGACACTTCTGTCTTGATTACTCCTCAACTACAGTGCACTTTCTCGAGCAGTCCTGTTCAGGGACTTCAGGAGATCCTGTCAGTGTCAATAGGAGTTTAAAAATGGCCAAGTCTGGGTGTGAAGCATATTTCTACCTGAGCTCTGGAAAGATCATGTTTCCTGAACAGAAGGAAAGCCACACTTGACACATCCAGCAAACAAGATAGTGATGAGATGAGGTTATCACTGACACAGCAGTGGAGAAGAATAAGGCAAAGTTAGATCAACAAGAAGAGGTAAAATTGTACAAGCTTTTAACAGTTCATTGTAACAGTGTTGGTCTGGCATAGTGAGGAAAAGAAAAACATGTAACATTTCCAAGGAGATGGGTGTGCTGCTCGACTGATAAGCTGGTCTCAGTTTGCACATATTCACCTGGGAAATACCTACCTTAGGGAGAGGAGAGTGCTGTAGACATCAAGGTGTGTCATGATGGTAGCTTCACTGCGAATGAGGTGGTGGAAGAAAGCATTATAGAGGTACTGAGAAAAAGGATGGGTGGCTGGATTTGGAGGGCACATGTAATCCTTTCAGGTGTGATATTCTCATAATAAAATGTGTGAAAATCCTCTCTTTCCTTGAAAGAATTTTTTTTTTGGCAACTAGCTGTTCTGTCTCTTTCATGTTAGCTGCAAAGAAATTAAATAACCATGCAAATTTATGGAGCTACCTCAAAAAAATGTGTTTGTACTGCAGCATGTACCTCCATATTGAATTATAGTAATGCTGTACTTCACTTTTTTCTAATTGTTGTGCTACTGAACTTGATAATAGGGGTTTCCTGAACTTTGTTGATGTCAATATCAATTCAGCTGTCAAAAGTTAATACGCTAAAAATGAATAAAAATGCATTTGTGAAAAAAACCCAAACACCCAAACACCAAAAGCTGCTAGGCCCAGCTCTATGTAAACTGTGTCTCAAGAAATTCTGTACCCTTGGATTACAAGAAATTTGGGTTGAATTTTACGGTAAGGATTATAGCTAAGAGTATTATTCTAAAAAGATATTATCTACTGGTGGTAATTGGTAGAGACAGGGTACCTATGTTAATTAATCAATTGATATAATCCAGTTTTGCTGCTTTTATTTTCTTACTCAAAAATGTGGATGATATATGTTGTGATTCATATGACCTATGATTCATACAATGCTTTGGTCACGTAAGGAAGTATATAAATTGATTTAATCTAATTTGTAATAGGACTGTGTTCCACAGTCTCTTTCTCCTCTTATTGATTGCTGTGTTTGTGTAATGATCAAATGCAACTAAAAATTAACACTGCTATATTTACTAGTCAATTAATAAATTAATTTTTTAATGTATCAGCACTCCAGACCTGTCTACTTTGATTTGTGCTTAAATTGGAGCGAGTACAAATTACATTACTTTTTCACAGCAAGGCTTTTCAAGATCCAAAGTCTCTGCAGAGACTTGTTTTGCTGGACCAGCAGCCATGGTAATCTTTGTTTGTAAGTCAAATTAAGTTTCTATGATTAAGCATTTTCGTGGATTAGGAGCCAGAATGCACCCATTTTACTGGATCAGTCTTCCAGTTGTCATGTCACGCTTTCAAAAAAAGATTCTGAAACATATAATTATTTCTACACTTCTTGCTGACATTACCAAGTATTGATATCAACCTGAATTTTGGTGTTCTGAAATATACGTCTGGAACGACATTCAAAAATGTCCCACAGGGCTATAAAGACTATTTTTGGAAATTAAGTTTCCTATCACTAGGTCAGTTAATGAAAAAATGGAAGTAGCATACATGTGACTTGGAGAAAAATATGAAAAAATGCAGGAAATGTATGTTCAACTCCAAGTGAATCAGTGCTTCTGGAAGTTTACTCTGTTTCTCTGAGACGTGATACTACTCTGTTCCTCAAGGAGGAACAACATTAACAATATATTGAATGAAGTCCTGTTTTAAATGCATAACTTGTAGATACCATTGAAAATCCTTTGGGAAACAGTGAAAATAAACTGTAATAGCTGCTCAAGTAAAAAGTTGTGCAAAAGTACCTATCAGTTTTCTTGTTAATCACATCAAAATATGGACCATATTCCTCATATCAATGTAGTTCCGAGTGAAGCTTCCTTCATAAGAAAAAGATGTTTCCTTTAATGGCAATTAAATCTATACAGTTTCCAGATGACACTCCTCTAAGCAGCTCAGGATTTGTTTATGAAGTTGAAGTTTGTCTCCAAGCTGATTGTTTTTCTTTCCCTCAACTGTATTCCTATCTATGTGTAACTTTCTTAGTAATTTGTAAATTTCCTAATTAATTACACATGAATAGTAGCAAAACAATACACTTGGTCTTATCCAACACTTCTCTTGCCTTTCACCTTCTTCATTCTCCTTTACTCAGAGTAGTGACCCCAGAATGAAAGTTACTGTTGTCTTTATACCATCATTAACTACACTCATAATCAGATGAAAAATAATGTCTTTGAGGACAAAGTGTAGATTTTTCCAGTCAAGAAACAAATCAGTCTCATGAGACCAATGAAAACTTAAAGACCAGATTTCTGCTACATCTCATAATTTAGTAGTTTGACAAATATTAGCAAGGAGTTGTTCTTTGCATATATGTGTCTTGCTGGATGCATTATATCCAGGCAGTGGATATTTGTCTGTAGCATGCAATTCTGATCCTTTTAGTAGTTATTTCTTCATACATTTACAGTAAGCATAAACAGCAGACCCTAAATAAACATGACAGGCATCTTACTCAATCCAGTGATGGACATAAAAGGGACAAGAATTTGGCATCTCTCATGCAATTGGTAGCAAAAGAGAAATGCACGGGTCACTGAGAGAACAGCAAATTTGAATTATTTTAGTTTGACAAAAAGACTTGCTGCCTGTGCCAGGCAGATTGCTACTTTGAAACACTTAAAGCTCCTCTACAGTGAAAAAAGTCTCACAATAGGTGAGAAAAACACTCACTATTTTGGATAGCAGAAATTATTCACACAGAGATTACTCTTGAATATGAAAATTATACAGCAACATGTTCATTGTCTGCAAATCAATACAGAAGTGTAACGTCAAATGAACATCACACCATTATGCCATATTACAGTGAAATGGGTCACATACATAGAGGATTTTCAGAGGTGTTCACTCATGTATCTGTATATACGTATCTGTAGCAAGGTGGTTTCAGGGAAGAAATAGGGACATATCCATCTGCATGTAAATCAGGTGTCCATAAATTCTATGCATTTGTAAAGTTGCACAGCAGTAAATAGTAAAATGAAGTGATAAAAGTTGCTCTCTGATAACATAAGCAAACTAATCTTTGATTTTACAGCCATTTTTGAGAAGAAAATTTCATTAATAACAACGTCATGCACAACTATTATACCACTATACTTACTGAGAAAATATGGCTTTATACTGCTACATCTAAAATTTTAAAACCCATTATTATAATGCACATGTCTATACTTTTTTATGATGTTCTCCCTTCACTATTCCAGTGAGAAATTTTTTTTTCTTTTTTGAAGTACAGACCTGTTGGGTCTTGTATTTCCCTGGGAATGGTTTAGAGCTAAGTCAAGATGTCAGAGGAATGTAGCTGTGAGGAAGTCAAACTTATGAGACAGTGTAGCACAGGCCATTTTTATCAGCCTCAAGATTTCCACACTAGTAGATATTTTTGAAAGTGGAAGGAAGGAAACATTTATAAAGGGCAATATTTCTCAAGACACATTTTGTATTATCAAATCTTTCACCTGGGATACTAATCCTGAGTTTAAACTTTCTTATTTTCCCTTGGCTGATGAAACAAAACCTATCCACATGCCTGCTCAAAGGGAGTACTAATATACACCTTACATGCAGTCTACTTATCTTCCCCAAACCAGACTTGTTTTTAAACACACTTCAACAGATTACATTATGTAATTTTCTACTGGTCCATTCCTTTTGCTTCTGAAGCAATTTATCCTAGATGATAGCCGAGCAATACGTTGTTCTTTATTTTATGACTGTTTCATTGAGAGTAACTTCTCACTGTCTGTTTCTGTCTCTGACATGCCACAGATACAGTACTGCTGATGATTGCATAGAAGGGCAGGGTTGATTAGGAAAGTGAGGAAACCAAGCTCCACAAGCAGGACTGAAAGAATGGAAAGGGAAAGGAAGTCATTCAGAAAAAGCAAAAGAAAAGGTGAGGAATGTAAAATGGGAGAACAAAAAAAGGCCAGTCTATCTCTCCTTCCACCTCTCTGCAAATTTCCCTGGACCCTTGAAACTTGTATGTCTGCCGAGAAAGATGGAAATTATTTGATGCAGAATTATTAATTAAAAAAAATAAACAAAAAAAAGTTTTAAAAACATAAGTTAAATGCAAAAATGAGCAGAGATAACCCTGAATGCTTCTAGTTTAGTCCACAGGCCTGAAAAGGACTGGGTATTTGCGTATCTATGCACATCATGAATAAAACCTTTGACATATACGGGACTAATTCTAAGCATGCAAACCTCTTTTTTTCAGGGTCACAGTTTTTTGCAAAACTACAGGATGGTTCAATTATATTCTCATTTCAGTAGAACATCCAGGTGTGAGAGATGCTACAGATAATTTGTGGTGGATACTTTATGTGTGGAGATGCCAATTTTGACTCTGTCTTTTAGAAGGTCGGCTTATGATATTATGATATATGTTATATTACAATGCTATACTAAAAACTATTCTAAAAGAATAGAGAGAAAAGGATTCATCAGAAGGCTAGAAGGAACATGAATGGAATGCAATAGCAAAGGCTTGTGACTCTCAGAGTCCGATGCAGCTGCATCTGTGATTGGCCATTAATTAGAAGCAACCAACATCCACCAATCACAGATGCACCTGTTGCATTCCACAGCAGCAGATAGTTATTGTTTACATTTCTTTCTTGGAGCTCCTCAGCTTCTCAGGAGGAAAAAACCCTAGCAAAGGATTTTTCATAAAATATCACAGTTACAATAATTCAACTTTTGTGCTCTTATAATTTTATGAATCCTATCACTAATTAATTTTATTCAGCAGGATACTTTTTTAGAATACAGTGCACTGTATGCTGCACAGTGTATTCTCAGCACAGAATTGGTGTATTTCAAAAGAATTGATACATTTCTCCATATGTAACAGCAATTCTATAAGTTTCTTGTACAAGAATTGTGGAGATTAATTAGTTAGCTCTCACACTGCACACTTCACTGCTGATAGCTGGGGTCTATGCTCAATCCCTTTTCAAGCTGTTTTTTTTTCCTTCTCAGGATAATTTCTGTTATCACAGAGGATATATACAAAAGGCACCGCAGCCATATGAACTTAATGTTATATCCATGAGTATAAGCCCATAACCGGATTGTAAATTCACATTGTAGGAGTTTTTCTTTACACCTCTGATTCCAGCACTTCTTGGGCTGGAACATCTTTTTCAAAAGGCTACTTTATTTCTGATCATATTTAGTAGAATTAGGAACTTTTTCCTCCAGAATTAAGTAAATTTTTGTTTTATCTGAGAATTTCAGGAGTGCATTTGGATGAATATCCTTTATTTGCTCTGAGAGGTAGGCCTTGGGGAGGTTTTAACTGGGCTTGGTGCTACACTGAATGTCATCAGCAGTTTCTCATGGCAGGTAGAGGACTAGAGATTTTGTCACTTGAAAGAAGTTATAAAGTTCTTGGTATGATACATTTTTAATGGACATCTATGTTCCAGTTAGAACTGGATTTTAAAAATATATTTGCATCAAAAAGGAGCATGTTATTGTAGTAATGAAAACCATCTGGGAAAGGCTTATGGAGAGAGCTAATATCTTCTATTAAATAAAATTGTGTAATTGGAAAAATTAGGCAAATTTTCAGGCAAAAGCCCCCTTTCTGTTCAAAACAACTTAAAGATCACATCACTAAGTACTGCACTTTATTCACCATACTCCCAAATTATGTTTAGTGCATTTACTGTACTTGCAATACTCCTATTTAACTTGAGTCATATACTTTGTCCTGCCTGAAGGGAGAAAAATAGAATAGATTCAGGTCAGTTTTATTCAACAAAATATTAGCTAAATGACAGGAAATGCAACATGGATAATACTGTCAAGCAAAAGAGCTTCTCCTTTTTATATTCAATATAAGAAGAGTTAATTTGAGGGTAAAAGGCCAGTAATCCTAAAGTGGATACTTATTAAGCCATGGCTCAGCAGAGCACTAATAACATATGCAAGCTTGCTAAATACTACCTTGATTCTAACATCCATTTCCCCTGTGATTTAAACAGAAGATTGTACAGACATGAGTCTAACAATATTCTGCAATGTTCAAGTTTCTTAGATGGTTTTGGGTGGAGTAAGGGTTTAGGATGGCTTCATTTAACCATACCATTCATTAGTGTTGGGGAATTGAGATTTTTGTCTTGTATAACCATACCATAAAACCTGAACAATAGAATCAGGTAGAAACAGACACAGTTATTACATGGTTTCAGAGATCCCAAGAGCTTCCCAAATTTATTTTCATTTCTCATAAATTAGTCTATTGTATTTTGAAATATATTTTATACAGTGATTTTGAAAAGTCCTTGAATTCCTTTGGCCAAGAAAAGTGAAAATTAGATGAAGAGGATTTATGAATGTATTTTTCATTTAAAGTTAACTCTATATAAATCAAAAGATAGCAACCATTTTTTTCATAAAGCCCAATGCTTCTGTGGAGATTTCTTTCTTTAACTGTTATCTATTGAAAAGGATGAAAAATAGACCTCTTTGTCCATAAAAACTTACTTGGATTATATATCCTTAGTATATATTTAATGTATTCTCATAAAAGAATCATAGCTACTCTCAAATTCTTTAGCTAAACTTAACTGATCCTTCAGGGAGATCAAATCTGGTATGTGAGCTTCCACAGAAGGAGGCAACTCCATATCTACAGAGAGCTGCAAATCCTGGTTGGATATAGCCCTTCTGTCATACAGAGAGAGACCTATTTTTCTCATTAGGGCACTATGATAAATAACGTGATTTTACAACTGTGGAATATATAAACACTCTCCCAACCCCCTCGCTGAAGTTCAATATCTCAATCCCACGAACCCAACCTAAACCTAGAGAAGTCAAAGCACTCCATTAATTTCAGAAAGATTTGTCTTATCCTTAACTAGAACAAATGTACCCATTCACAACAGTATTGTAGTCTGGAAGCATGCTTTTTTTATTTTTTTTTTTTTTTTTTTTAATTTTTTTTTTTTTATTAACAAATTTGTGCTACAGTTAAAAAGAAAGAAAAATTCTGCAGCAGGAGCCTTAAATTCTTGCTAGCAGACTGAGTAAACTCTCACTCTTTATATTTTGACCATCACTTTTTCATTTTCACTTTTTCTTCCTGGGACTTTTATTCTCTGTTTTGCAGATTAATATTATTTCTTCCTCTTATGCCCATCTGTCCACCCATCTGCTTATTTTAGCTACATTTCCTTTCACCCTGCTGGCTCCTGTATATCCTCACCACACCCCAGGCATGTATCCTTCAACAAGATTTATAATATGAATCATTTTGAATACCTTCAAAACAGTGGTATAAGAAAATTGGATTCCTACTTTTGGTGAGTAATATAAAATTATTTATAGGCTTAAAAATGAGCACAGTTGCCCTAAGAGAGCCTTTAGGCTTTGGGTAGGATTTCAAAGAATAATAACAAAGGTATAGATTATATCTAGAAGTTTAAGTACCAACCAAAGCAGTTCTAACTGGTATGTACAAAGTGTGTCCTCCTCCTTGGCCAGTGCAAAGAAAAGGAAGCTGCACTTTTGGGCCAGATGGGGCCTGGGGGCTGTACACCACACACATCATCTGCCTGAAGGGGTGACCAGAAGCTGGGGATGTTCTGGGCCAGCAGCCACAGGGTAAGTGGGAGCATACATCAGCGTGTGACAACTTTCTGTGCTAATAGTGTCTCTAAGGTAATTCTCAGGAGACTGAAAAAAAAAAAAAAAAAAAAAGCCAAAAAAACCCAAAAACCACCCCAACATTTTCTACTGTGTGATCTTATTGCATATGCGCAGTAGTAGAAGACAGCACTAAAACTAGGGAAGTGGGGGAGCAAAGAGAATGCAACCTGATCTTTGTCTCCTCCCTTAGATAATTTTAGGTCTGCTGGCATTAACTTAGTAGAACCATGATGAAGAGCCATAAAAATATTTCTGCTTGTCTCTTGCTTAGCTTGAGGAGTGGTTTGTGGCATGGTACCTGCCTTAGGAAACACTATGCAGATGGAAAGTGCTCCATCCCTTCGTGCCCCATGCTCCCATATAGTTTGACTTGTTTTTTTTGAAGTTTTTTTACAGCTTCACTAGGACAATATAATCCAATTTGTTGTTGCTGAGGGGCCCTGGAAGGTCTCTTCTTCCAGGACTCAGTAGAAGAAGAGTGGCAAATGCCCTGTCACCAGGCTACTTGCTTAGGGATGGCTGGTCAGTGAGGAAGCCTGGCACAAATCCAGGTGAAGAGCCATTTCTGAACATAAGTGAGAAGGAAAACTACAATGCAGCTTTAGACAATAAGATTTTTATTACATACACCTGGTGCTGCTGGCCTCCTCCCAGCCCACATCTGTATGGTGGGCAATGCTGAATGCTGGGGGGGGGTTGTGGAGGTTAAAGGACCTGTCTCCAGCCTTCTTTTCAGGGCAGTATGCTCCATCCCTAACTCTAGGGAAATGACTGGGTACCACAGTTTATACTTTCATGCTTCTTAAGGCAGTTTCACTCTTTTGTGCCAATAGCTATTTCCAGAAAGTGCTGATGTTGATGGGAAATTAATTATATTGATGATACAAGAGATGTTCTGTGTTGTAGATATATATGTGAATTTTTCTGTCTATTCAAGGAAAAGTGTATATATACATATATATATATTTATATATATAAATATATATATAAAGGTATCTGTTTCTTTTTCCATAATTGCTGATAGAACCTTGTTTATTTGTATTTACAATATATATTTAAAATACATTCCTCAATAAACCTTACAGTATTGATCTCAATCAGTGAGAAAAAAGCAGTCATGTCTCCTTGCAGTAAAAGGAAATTTCAGCCTTGTCTTATTAGCAGAGTCTGCCTATGTCTAGATACTCAAAGCAAACTTTAAATTCATAAGCATGACTACAAAAATTTGAATGACAGCACATCCATTTTATGTGCTGAAGAAAATGGAAATTAAAACAACAGAAATCTTCTCTGAGAAGGAATTCTCAATGACTATTTGAACAGTAGGGGTTGCGTATGTAACAGTATGTGATGTAATTGCCTTGCATTTTAAAAACTGCAGTTACTTTCACAAAAATGATTTTGTTTCCTCCCTTTAACAAAAATGTTCTTTTATTCAAGTTTATTGACCTTACTTGCTTTAAATTACCACAATCTCCCTTCTCTAAGTCATGGACTCATTTAGTAACCATTACATGATCTTTTTCACACAACTGAAAGTGCCTATAATCTATTTTGGAGCAGGCCGCTGTCCAGAAATATGTTTTACTTTATTATTTTCTGCTCTCTCTGGGGATACCTTCACAAAATGGTAAAGCCCAAAGACTTCCTGAAGGGTAATCCTTTTCTGGGTCATATGATTCTTTTCAGATTCCATCTTGGGAGAGTTTTCTTATAACAATATGTTCTGCTGTCTGCGAACTGGACAAAATCCTGTTGCTTTAGCACTAACAATGAGTGGAATTTTAGTGCAGGAGGAGTGTTTGCTTAATACAATAGAAGTTGGTACAGGCTGGACTTGCAAGTGTCAAGTAAACAGTGTGGGAAAGTCTGTAGTACTGCAACTGAGTCAACAAGGTGCTGAACGCCTAAATGTGACTGAACTGTAACTGCAATAACTATCTGGTTGACTTCATCTTTTCCTCCAGGACAGGACTTGACACATATCTTATTGAGAAAGAGTAACGAGAGAACAGGCTGCTAGCAGGGAAAAGATGAACAAAGCAAGCATTCAGTCATGCGTTAGAAACGCCGCACGATGTGCAAGAACAACTGTGCTTCAGGATCAGATACAGGTCTGATTTCCTAAATGAATATGATGGGAGAAGGCTGTTCAGACCCTGCCATAACCACATAAATTCTCTCAGAAATATAAACCAAACAGTGCCCAGGTCACAAAAGGGCAGGCAATTGTCTTTTTTTTTTTTTTTTTTTTAGTCCAGTTAAATCTATTTAAAAGAGCCAGAGAAATCTGAGTTCACTTGGCAGTAATAAAAATGCCAGTACTCTGACTCTGTTCATGTTTGGACTGAGAATACAGATTGACTGAATCCTTACCAGAGGCAAGACAAATGAGACAAGAAATATATATGTTCAATACTGCAAATAGAAAAACTGATATAACTTTATCTAAGTAAGAAAGTACCATTCAACCTGGACTACTACCTCTTTTGAAATGCAGAAGTAGTTTTAAGTTAGGAAGAGTTCTCAAAAAAAAAGTTTTATATATTCACCTTTTCAAAAGCAGAGTTTTCCAGGTGTTTTCCCTACACTTTGCTCTCATTTACAGCCTTAATCTTATTTAAAGTTCTGTTTGTATTCAGGTTTTGCCTATAATTTCCACAGACACCTAAGACTCCATTTAACTAGCATGGTCACAAAACTCCTGTCTTAAGAATAAAAACAAAAAGTCAAATTAGTGTCTTTCAAACTTCCTTAGATCAGACACTGAGCTACAGAGATGTGGCATAGGTCCTAACTTGCCTACAAATTTTCCCCATGCAAAAAGCACTCCTTGCAACATTACAACTTTCCCCCACTTGGGTCACCACTGAAGCATCACCAGTGCTGATTTAACCAGTAAACTCAGAATTTTTATGGGATCTAGGCTGCTGAATTTGCTTTTAGCCTGGATAAAAATGTCTGCATACTTCAATACTTTCATAGGTATTCCATGAAAACCCATTTCAGGGTTAGAAAACTCCAGCTGCCTCGTGAGAGCTGCCTCTGGAGGAGGACTTCTGTGACTCATAGTCAGCTCAGCCTTGGAAAATCTCTAAGAAAGTTGCTGCCTTTTGTGTCAAACCCAGGCTACCACTCCTGCACAGTTTTGCTGCCAGCATCATGTCATGTTCCAGTTTTGTTGATATACAAGTACATTAATGTTGTTTTGTCCCAGGCAAACCTGCTCTAAATGCAGAGCTGCTTCAATTTTCTGTAACTGATTTGTGTACATTTACAGTACCTTTAAAAAAAATCGTTTTGTCCAGACACATGCAAAGATGTATTATCTGTATTATATCAGTATTATATGATCTATACACACATAAGTATTTATACCTATAAAACACATTTTATGGCTGTATATATTGACTTACATATACATCAATCCAATAAGATATATTGCTGCTAATTAAGCCATTTCTTTTATTGATTGCTTCAAGAGGAAGAAAAAGGGGGAAAGAGAGTGAAATATTAGCTCTTATTTTTATTTTAGAATTAATTTATTTAGAATATATAGGAAATAGTTTGTTCACAGGGGGTACAGTAGTTAGAGATAAGTGCCTTGCAACAACAGAGGTGTTCATTGTATGTGCAGGTGTGTAAGTAAGAGGAAATAGACTTAGCATTCTCTTACCTTTTGGCATCATTCTGGATATGCCTATAATCTACAATATTTCTTGAGAAAATGTCAGAAATTTCCAATGATGGGCGATTGTGCCTTTCAACAATAACTTTTTAGGGCATGACTCCTGACTGAAGGGACCTGGCTATGTGTTGTGTTTCTCCATGTACAGCCATCCATGAGCTCTTTAGTGTCCAGGGCAGCATGTGTGCCCTTCTTTTCAGCTGGCCAGCTGAAAGGATAATGTTATGGCCCATTCTTCTTCCCACCATTCCTGGTCTGGCTTAAGATGAATTTAAGACAAAGTTCTACAGCTGGTAGAGAAGAAATGGACTCAAGCATTGGGAAATTCTTTTCCTATCTTCTTGTTATTTCCTCAGACATGATAATATAACCAAGAAGGAACTAGAGGCAAACATTTTTGATAAATTAAACCACCATTAATAGCAAACAGATATGTTAAGTAGGTTTTTTTCTGTACAGCTCACTATGGACTCTCGTCTTCTCTTTCTTCTTAGTACATTTCGTAAGCAGCTGATCAGCCTTGCACATTGTAAAGCTTAAAAGTAAGATAGGTATAGGGAGGGTGGTGCTTTCTATGAATCCTTTAGCAGTTCAGTGACCTTGACAGGAACTGCAAACAGTTTATTCTGACGTTATGGATTACAGGAGTTTGGTTATTGGCCAAATCAAGCAGCTGCCAATCTACCATAAGTACTTTTAAGAACCAACACAGAGGAATTAAGTCCCACAAATCTACAGATTGCTGCAAGAGACTTATCAACCTCTCTTGAGGAATAATAACAATGTTCAATTTCTTCTAGGTGCAAAATGAAGCACTATTTATGGCATATGCTGAAATAAACTGATTCCATTTTCCACTTCGTAATAAGACAAATAGTAGAAAGAGGAAAAAAAAAGAGAAAGAGTGAAGTCTATGTACACAAAGGGATATACAAATAACTGTATTTAAATTAAACTTTCCATAACTTGGAAAAAGTAAGATAATGGTCAGCAACTTATGGAGCATCAAATAGACAAAAATAAACAGCAGATAACCTCTAAGGGAACTTGGTTAAATTTGTTTCTCACTATTATCTGCATTCTCCCAATATATAGAATTGGCTATGAGAACACATTTTATTAAAAACATTTTTTATTTGTTTTCTCCTAAGGATGCCAGCCATCCAACTTAGAGTTAAAACCTAATTATCTCTTCTCCATGCACCAAGGATCAGGCTGACATGAGATAAGAAAATGTTATCAAACTTCGAAGGGGCCAGCTCTCCATTTTGCAGAAAATAATGACCTATAGTTGCTGCAAATGAATGGAGAATTTGGCCCTATAGACTTTCCTAGTTTGCCAATAGCTTAAGACATTTCAATGACCTTTTCATGAAATATGTTTTGAAACCTATTTATAAACACAAAAAATATTTGTTACTGTCGAGCTCTTGAGTGTTTTGGCATATTAATTTAATAATACCTGTATTATCCATACTTTTCATGGTTTTGTAAAGCATTGAACAGAAAAATTTACATTAAACTCTATAAGAATGCATCATAACATGTAATGTGGTTCAATCACCCTTAAGCCACTGCACTGTGGTACCTACACTGCAGTTTGCTTCATGAATGGGGGATTTGCAATCTTGTTGAGCATTATCCTCTTCATACACAGCTTTGTCATAAGAGTAAAGTCTCAGCACAGCTATGCTGCAGTCTTATTCCCTTTATTACAGTCTTTTAGTGAAAATTTGGTCTAAGAGTTCTTTGCAGTTGGAACAAAATAGCAATTTTGAAGGCTTTTCTCTTTGAAAGTCTGCACTCTGTCCCCAGTCCTCTAATTATGTTATTTGAAGGGACCATCAAAAGGACCATCACCACCATTACCACTGTCTTGTGGTAAACATTTCAAATACTTGGAATTGGTTTTTAATATAAGCAGTTTGCAGAATGGATGTAATTGTATTTACTTTGAATACAATAATGCTCAAAGAGAACTTTCTAAGAATTTGAATTCATTGTATTTCACCTCAATTCTAAGGACACTAGGTGTTGAACTTTGCCCACCTAAGTGCTTTAAATCTCTCCTCTGGCAGGATAGTATATGTTTGTCTCCTACACGTTTATTCTGTTATTCTTTCCTTTTATCTCTGTGCATTTCCTGATAGAAAGACAAATGGCCAATGAGATCTCATTCTTTTTGGGTTTCAGGGTAATGATAGATAGAAACAGTTAGGGGATATAATGAACATTTGGGGAAAGAGAAAATAGATCAGGAAAAGGCAGAGTCATTCTGGAGCTGTGTTTTGATAATGAGTTAAATTGTGAAAGTGAAAGGTTAAGCAAAGGTCTTTGCTCTCTGTACTAGGCAAGGTGAAAATAGGGGCTAATTAGATTATGCAAACCAGAAGATAGTCCAATTACAGTTGATAGGCCAGATGGAGCCCAGGGGACACTTCCACCTGGAGGAAATGGAGGAAATTGGTCAGCAAACACAGCACAGGGAGCTAAAGGCTCTCTGTGCCTGCCAAGGGGTGGGAGGCTGATGCTGTCCCAGCCCCCTGCATTCCAGCAGGGGGGAGATGAGCAGGTCACGACTGAGAGGCAGATGTTCTCCAGAGCTCATCCATACTGAAAAGGGCCCATCTCATGAACCTTGTTTACCTGGTCCACAGAGGGAAGGATTTGGCTGAAGTCATAGATATCATTCAGAAATCAGGGGTAACCTCCTGCCCTTTCTGGACAACCAGTGATTTTTTGTTGTAATGTAGGAAGTTTCTCTCTGCTCTGTGTTTGGGGAGCTTCCTGGTGACTTAAGTGTAAGCATATGTCTACACTGTCAGGCTTAGAAAAATATCCTGATGTCAAGTTTTGGTTTTAGGGCCTCACCATGTTCTGACATTACATTAAGATGACAGTTATTGGCAAAAATCCAGCAGTAAATACCCAACATCTTGTTGACTTTATATAGGCAGTTACAAACCAGAGATTTCAGACTCAGCTGATAGCTTGAGTTTTTCTGTGGAAGGGAAAGAGTCTGCAAATCTTAATGTTTCACCAAATAATTTCATGATGTTTTGATTTTTGGACAGATTAAAGAATGCTGCATAGATCTTTGATATTTCAAACTCAGTTATGCTGATTTAGCAATACAAAACTATTTCCACTTTGTGAACTTATGTATGAACTCACACATCATTGCATTTTAAAATTTAGTATTTATTTGACAAAGTAATTCAGAATTTCTGCAGACTAAAGATGAGATCATGTATTAGTGTGATGAGATCATATATTAGTGTGGCTACTGCTTCTTTTCCTTATGATACATAGAAGGAAGAAAGACGAAAAAAGAGCTTGCATATTTGTACATAGCACATACTTAAGACAAATACAAAGAACTTGAAACTTTTGATTATATATTTCTGGTATGAGCATCTCACATTTAAACTAGTTTTGTCGGGTGTTTTTTGTCTTTTAGATTGTACTAAGTACTATACTTCATGTGTTTATGAGTCATCCTCAATGAGTATATTGCTTGTGGAATAAGCAGGCTCAACCATATGTTTCGTTTGCATATGCTAGTTTGGATAAGTATTCCTTCCTTCTCTTTCTCCCTTCTTCCTCCCTCCCAGTTTGCTTTTTTTTAGCAGTCATCTGCATTTGTGAAACCTTGTGATTTTGCTTGGTTCATGGATGAGAGCATTATGTCTTCTCCATTTAGCAGGAATATCAGATTTAAAAAGTAAAATTTGAGCAAAATATGTCAGAAGTGGTAAGATATAAGGCAAGAAATGAGTCTGAGAAGACGTAAATCTTGAAATTTTGGATTTTTTGTTCACATATATTTTTTCATGTCTGAATCCAGTCACAGTCTGAAAATCTGCCTCTGTTATTTTCTTGACACGATGAATCATTGTGCACCCAGAAATTTGTACTTTTATAAAGGAATTAATTGTTTTCTTGTTTGGGCTTATTTTTTCCTCTCCAGGCAACATAACAGAGCATTCTTTTTTTAAATTTTGTTTCTGTCTGTCTGTCACGTATATCAATACAACATGAAGCTACTAAATTGTGGAGAGGGAGGAGGACAAAATGTACAAATTTGAAAGAGGGTGGAGACCAGAGGAAAAACATGCATTGTCAATACTTGTCATACAGATATGCTAAATTGAAGATGGTTAGTTTGCTGAGAGCTGTGTGCTACAGAGACACTTCTTCACAGTGTCCTGGATATCATTCATTCCCTTTCAGCTGGCAGCCTTATAGGGGTAACAGCTTCAGAAGAATGCCTGCTCTTGACTATTTCTTAGTTTTGGCACCAGTGTGGCTTCTGTCAGCAGTCAATATGCTTGGTATTTTCCTCCCACCATCATTATTTCTTGGAAATTCACATTCCTTGCACCAGCATGCAGACACCCACATTCTCCAGCTGTGTTTGAATTCCCTTGTCTTAAGATCCTATCAGGCCCTGACAGTTAGGGGTCTGTGACCCACACCTGGGCAGAAAAGGTAATCCTCAGCAGGCTCAAAGAACACTGAACATTCGTATGGCCAGTTACATGAAACTAGGCTGCCTTCCCCTTCTTTGGCAGGACATCAAAGTGCCTGGACGTTGACAGGGCCACAGCAGCAGTGACGCACCAGAATTTGAAGGGTCCAGCATTCCAGGGAAAAGTAGAGAATGAAGATCTAAACCAGAATGTAACTCACCCATGAGAAAAGTGGGGGGCAGATATTTGAGTAACTTTCCTGAACAAGTAAATTCCTGTAGAACCAGAAATTTGACTCTAATATATTCAGTAATTTCTTATTTTAGGACCAGTATTATCTTTTACTCCAACAGTTGTCCAGAGGCAATGGAGCAACAACACATGTGCTATGGATAATCAGCTTAGTAGCACTGATGGTAGAGTAGAAAATCTCTAATTTTTGTTGCAATTTGCTTCATGCATTTTAAGAGCTGTTTCATAAATGCCATTTTATATATGTGATCTTCTACAATGTACACCTGTACAGAAGTGTTGCACTATAAATATATGATCTGAAAACTAATTAAAGTGGAAAATTTTCCTGGGTAATGGGTTTCCATTTACATCAGCAGCAAAACGGTACTTTGAATTGTATGAAATTTATTTTATAAGCACACTTTGTTTAAACACCACTAAATGGAAACAACTTGAGCAGCTGTATGTATGTGTTTTTGTATTTTATGGGTTCCAAAAATATTTTGGCATCTGACAGATAGCTGTCTGCATGAAGATCAAAGTCAGTCAAGGTAAAAAATATTTCTCAAAATTTTTTTTCCAAATTTCAGTTGCACTAAATTTAATTTTTAATTGATAATTTATTTTAATATTTATTCTTAAACTTCTATCAATATTTTAGAGGGATTTTTGCACTTTCAAGTTATGAGCAGTATTTTAAAAAGTTCTATCTAAATTCCTGTGAAATGGCAGTTTTCATATGATCTTTGGTTCAATCAGAAGCAAGAAATAGATTAAATAAACCCTTACTGTAATTTTGATTAGAGTTTATTGTGTTCAAGATGTTCAGATAAAGATAAATAGGTATCTTACTGGATGAATATTTTAATTATTATTCTTATTTAATGCTGGTATTTGGATGGAACCCAGTGGTTTTGAACTTCTTTGTGCTAATCAGTGCACAAATCCAACCTTATCCAGTAGTTCTCCAATGTTTGCCCATTATTGTGGCACATTATTTTACAATGTTTTCACTGCATTTTACTTTTAAAATGCTGCTAAGTAATTTTCCTTTCTTTGTTTAAAATTTTAGTAACAATAAGATTTTGTGCTCATTGTTACCTAAGGTAAATGTTATGTTTCATACATAGGGCTTAACATCCTTCGCAAGACTACTCAAACTAATGATTATGATATAAAACCACAGCTTCTGCCAACACAGTCATAGTTGCACATCTCCTTTCCCCTTAGTTGTGGTCCATTGTTGACAGAGACAACCAAAAGAGAACCCTATCCTGACTCCTGGAAAAGTCTCCCCTTGGTAATGCAGACAAACAGAGGTGGCAGCTTTCATGAAATGTTTTTATTTCTTTTTATGGAAGGTTTATAACATGACCTGGATGAAGATAACCTGTAATTATTCTCAAATAGTATTTCCTAGATATTGCTTTTTCAGATTTTTTCTGTGCTACTGGAAGTAGAGTTTTACTTTCATATGTCTTCATATGTTCTTTCAGAGTTAAAAAAAATATGACTCTTTCTTGAAGAGAGTGTTTATAATAAATTAAAGGTCTTTTTAACTTAATTAGGGGTGTAAATTATAAGTAGAGCAAAGAGCTGTAAATGGAGTCCAGTGTGACATACTTCACAATATCCATCCTGTCAGTAGGGTATGGTGACTAGTTACTCACCAGTTTCTTCAGCTGATGAGAACGTGTGCTTAGCAGCATATTTAGCACTTTGCAATAAAAGTTGAGAGATGACAAAGTGGAAGAGACATTTAAAAATATGCTCAAGCTATGAAAGTACAAACAGTGTCCAATGAAAATGCATGAGATACTATAGTACAGTGTTTGAAATGGCTTTGTGGCTGGAGGCTAACTTCTAATATGCAATGCATAATTCAGTGGGAATAGGTCCTTTTTATGTCATTACAAACACAAAAAAAAAGAAATGGTTATTGGTAAATGATAAATAAACTTGAAGAAAAGAAGTAAATTATTTTTATAGGCATGTGAGTACCTTACAACTGAGGGGAAAAAATTATCCTCTTGAACCATCCAATGTCTGCCTTTGAGCTTTAACCAATAAATATTTGCAGAGGTCTGAGAAGCTTTGCTTAAAAAAAAAGTCTAAAAATAATCCTCAGCAGACCATGACATGTTATGAGGGAGGATCTCCCAGGGGGGTTAAAAATATCTGCAAGGACATGCACCTTTACTGAGAAGGAAAAAATTATAATTTTAACCTTCAAGTTGTGCATAGATTAACTCTTCATTACAGAATTCAACAGAGCTAGAGGCTAAAGAAAGTTCAGATTGATCTTTTGTGACATCAAACAAAAGAGGATCATGTTCCTGACACCTGGTAGAGGCAGCAGCAGGTTTTGGATAGTGTGAGAACAGAAATAAAGAAGCAAATTAAAGCTTAACACTACATTTGCATGCAGTTAACCATTTGCTTTTACCGCACTGTAGTTATCTCACATTAACTTCACTGTGTTTGTCATTCTTGTAAAATGTAGAAGGGAGCTAAGGATATTACTTTCTTTCCTATGTTTAATCCAGGAGAGATGATGAAAGCTCCCCACTGATCTAACTTGGTTTACTCCCTTCATCACCACCACCCCAGGCTGAAGGCCTGCTTGCTCTTGAAGAAAAAGAAATACAGATCTTAAAATACTGTTACCCTGTCCCTTTCACTCACCCTGTTACTGTGTTAATTGGCTGATTGAAAACATGCAAAGCGTTTCTTTTTAAATTTTATTAGCACTTCCTACCTCCTTCCTTTGAATATCTCTGAAGAAATTCAAGGTGTCTTGTTTCCTTATTAAAAGAAAAAAAAAAAAGGAAAAGGTCTTTGGATATCCTAGGCTGTCTTCATTATGCTGTATATATTTGACTTTGCATCCTTTGATAAAAATGTAGTAGTATGTCTCTGAAGGGAGGAACTTTGCAGTTGCAATTACAGATAATAGTGTTGTTCTCTAAACCCCAGTGTGGTGTGAACATCAAAGTGCTGTGGATTATAATAATCCAAACAAATAACCTTCTGTAAACTCATAAGAAAGAAGGAGCTAGATGTTTTCATTTAGTGAGAGGCAATTCATTTAACAGTTGTTGCCCGTTTCTATGTGGTGAAAAGTCTGTTCATTTGAATAAGGAAATAACCACCAAAGAAATGTAAATGATTGAACTAGGCTCTCATTAGCAAAGCCTCTCCAGCTACCTGAAGAACCTACCTCTGTTGGCAGTAGATCGAGTTTCAAGTACTTTCCTACCTTTTAGAAACCAATTATCTTCAGGCATGTCCATCAGCTCAGGCAGGGGGAAGGGAACATAGCAATATTCTTGGCAACAGATCTTACAATTTAATGAAAGGATTCTCCAAAATAAGAATTTGAATGATTTGTCTTTATGTAATTTCTTGAAAATCTATCCATTACACTACTACATGTAAAACGCCTATGCTTTTTATAGAGTAAGGGAGGAGTGTATAATTTTCTGAGGGGGAGAAAAAACAATAAATTCCAATCAAAATATTGCAGTTTGGAAGAGACAGATAACATCAGAAGTTTTTCTATCAATAACATAGCAAAAATGACTAGGTACGTGGAAAAAAATGGTTACTATTTAAGTGAAGGAAGAGGAAATGATTACTCCACAGTGATGCAGGTGACAGATACAGGACCTTAACTCCCTGAAGAGACAAAAGAAATAAATTTAAATAAATAAATAAATAAAAATATTAAATAAAAATTTAATAAAATATTAAATAAGTAACAATATTTCAAACTAAATTGGTTTATTTCTACTGGAGTCAATAGATATTTGCTTGTCTGTGTCAAGTGAAAGTACAGTTCACAGTATTTTCTCTCGATCCAATACCTACAGTCTGTGGATATTTGATGTATCTAGGCACACAGTGTTTAGGAAAGAGACCATTCAGTGCATAAACCCAACAACATTTCACCTATGGAGTCCTGAGCTCAGCCTGACTGATCAGGTTAGAGGCAGCAGGAGTTTCATAATCTCTGCTTGCCTGCTAATGGAGGTTTCCAGTTTATTTAAAATAGAGATATTTCATTCTGAATTCTGTCTCAAGCAAGTGTTTTATGGTGTCTTCAAAGACATGCTGAAATATGGAATGCTCATTTGGGGAGAGATTTTTAGGCATTCAGGCTAAGATGTGCTGCCAGATTAGTAAGTACTTCCAGGGTCATGGTGAAAAGCATGATTTTGGAGGCCATGTAAACAAGAGTGGATAGGGACAAAAATAGGAGGAGCCTTATCTTGAGTGTAGTGTATTAATCAAAAGACTGTGGAAATTTTTGAAAAAGTCTTTACTAAACCTAAAAAGAATGCAATTTTCTCCTTTGTTAAGATAAATTTCTCCTGAAACTTTCACATAATTTTATGGTTCATGTCCCTTGTGGGTTTTTGCCTGGCTGAAGACGACATCCTACCCTTCTCTGTTTTTCACCATTTCCTTACTATGTGCAGCTTCCCAGCTAGCTCTGTTGATTGTGATGCTGATATTACTGGCTCTTGCCTCAGCACAGTCAAGATAACTGAGTTAGAAAAATCCTTCTGTGTTTTAAATGACGAGGAAACCCAGATTACTTTAATGGAATGAGTAAGAGAAGTGAGTTGTACTGTTGTAATTATTCGAATGGCCATGTCATCAGAGTATGAACTAGCATTGCTCCTATACTGCATTGTTTGTTCTGCCATTCCTCTCCATATTTAGGTTTTCCTCCATCATATTCACAGGAGGCAGGGTGTACAAAGAGACCTAGATAGATATGTACCATTTCAAATTCAGAATCACAGAATGCTTTGAGTTGGAAGGGACCTTAAAGAACATCTAGTTCCAGCACCACTGCCATGGGCAGGGACATTTTCCACTAAAGCAGGTTACTCAGAGGGTCATCTTGGAACACCTGCAGGGATGGGAAGTCCACAACTTCTCTGGGCAATCTGTTTCAGTGCTTCATGACCCTTGCTGTAAAGAATTTCTTCCTAACATCTAATTTAAACCTACCAGTTTTAGCCATTCACCCTTCCATATGACTACATGCCCTTGTGAAAAGTCCCTCTCCAGCCTTCTTTTAAGCCACCTTTAGACGGACTTACATAAAATATACAATATATTTTGTTTTCACACCTGCTTAGCCTGTGGTAAGTGGTTCCTGTGATTTTCTAGGCGATTGTTATCAAGCACATATAAACTAACCTCTCATTAAGCAAGAAATCTTGTGGCAGACAAGTGCATGTAGGTAGACATGAACAAGCAGAGTCAGTGAAGATGACTGTGGGGCAAGGAAGTGTCTGTACTCAAAATACTAGTGCTTGTTCCAAAGACAGGCTACTGTAAACATAATTATTAACTAGAACATTTACTACAAAGTTACTATGAATTCCTAGGGGAAAATATGACCTCTCTGTCATACTGTTTAAAGACCATTCAGTGAATGGTTCAATTATCTCTGAATTGCTGGAATATTTATCCACAAACTAGAAGTTTTGGGATGTGTTTTGGGCACCATTTATTTTTTCTTTTTCTTTTATTTTTTTCCTTTCTTTTTTTTTTTTTTTTTTGACACCACATTCAATCTTCTGCTTACAGAAGATGTATCAGACATATCTTTGACCCCAGTTACATGCAACTGTTGAATATTTCACTGTCTTTAACTGCAGAATCATGATGCAGAGGTCATTGAGCAGAAATAATATGAGAGTATTGTACTGAAGAAGAAAATACTTGGAAGATACCAAAGTGAGATTGGGTATTTTAGTGTTGGCTGAGCTCCATCAGCACTTTCCCATTCATCAGTGAAACTTTAATCTACTGTAAAGTTATAAATGACTCTTGGGAAGATAAAGACCTATTTTTAGAAGTTTATCTCTTCTGAAAGAAAGATCAGTACATAACAGGTCAAAAGCATTGTAACAGAGACTGGACATAAAATGGAACATTGGTCAAAGGCCAAAATAATATTGAAAGCAAAATATTACTATTATTTAGAGGCACTTGTGTTAAATATGGCGAAATTGAACTGTTTATAGAAGATACTGGATTTCCTCCAAACAGACTCTGGTTGCACCATCCCAGTGTTGTTTTTCAGAGACAAGAGATTCTTTTTCCTTTATAGCAGCCATAAATGAGAAAAGAAAAGGGGAGTGTAAAGGAAAGAGTGGTTCTAGATGCTGGCTAGATTACAGCACAGCTAAGCAACTGGGGATGAGGTTTGAAAGTGTGACCAACCAGCAGCAGGACATTAAACCACATCACCATCCACACGCACTGATCTGCAGCTCACCACACATTCCATTTCCCTGCTACAGCAGTGCAGAGGGTTTGGGCTGAAAATGTGGGATGGCAAGCTGTTTTGTAAGGAAGTCTGGTCATCTGTATGCTCCAAATGCTGGGGGAAGGCATGTTTCAAAAATGGCACTACTGCCCACACGCAGCTTTCAAAATTCCTCCAAGATGCTGCTCCAGCTCTTTGGTACAATTTGCACTTCAGGGGAAGGGGGTGTTAATATTCTGCCAGTCTAAATTCTTCAATCCAGCTCACTGCCAATTTAGATGATGCCAGAGCCTGTGCAAGAGCAAGTAGAGGGCAGTGGGAGGCAGCCGCCCCTCTCTTCAGCAGCAGCTGTCAAGGGCTAACACAGCTGTATTGCTCATCTCCACCCTCAGATTCTCCACCAAGCACTGAATGCCTCTTTTGAGCACACAAGCAAATACAGAAAGATTTCATGACTTGACTCCAGGTATTGCCCATGGCTAAATCACCAAGCAACACCTGTTCCTCTTAACAGGTTTTACTGCTGACTTCAAAATCCATGCAAACTTTTCATGTTATGAGTTGATCTACCATTTTCAGTACATTTCCTGTCATTTCCCTCTCTTTGCCCTTCTGATTTCAAGGCTCATATGATCTAAGAGACTTCAATAAGCTAGTTTAGCAAGTCAATACTTCACTATTACACTTAATTTACTTTAAATTTCTTCCTGTTCCTCCTTGCAAGTCTAGTAGGGAGGGGAAAAATAGCTCTAACATGTGGCCTTAAATACTTCGCAGCTGAAAAAATACAGTTAACCAGCATGAGGCTAATGAGCTGGTGTACAAACTGATGATCCACACCAGTTCCCCTGCAGCCAAATAACATCCTCTGGCCTGTATACACAGCAGCTGATTTTACACTGGATATTCTAGTTTCTCTTTTTCCTGCATTTCTGATCTCTCAGCGCAGGGCTCTAATGTAACTTCAGACTCTCTTAGCCTATTAACTGCATGATGCAGCAGCAGGCTCCCTAGTTTGTAGAATTCCTTTTTTTTTTTAATTTCTCTGCAGCCGATAGCCAGTGCCTCATTATTTACCTTGCCCTTTCCTTAATGATGTCCTTCTCCCTGAACATCATTCTAAACAGACAATATAATGATTTAAACTACTGCTATAGGTTGAGTAGTTTGTTCATTTTGTTGTTGTTCTTATCTAAATAGGTCTTTCTAAGAGAATATACTTGAAATTCTATCTCTTAAAAGACCTTTAATTCAGAAAAGCAGCTTAAAAATGAAAGTGAATAGCCACTATTATTTGTGTATACTAGTAATATGATGACACTAAATTTTCCTTTGGTATTGTTTTCCTCTTGTATTTTTTACTTTTTTTTTTTTTTTTTTTTTCCATCTGCTTTCATCTTGGTTTTAGTATTTGAGGAATTTGGATAAGAAAATTTCAGTTCAAAAGAGACAATAATGTTGGAATTTTTAAACTTGCTTTCCCGATTTATAAAGAGTTATTATGTCCTTGGATACTGAAAAAAAATGTCAAGATGTGAGAGAGCTCTTGGGAATTAACATAGAATTTAAATTTATGGGAAAATAATGTAAGAACTCTCTCTTACAACACTGATCAGCTCATTAGATCTTTCTGTCCAAAAAGTCCATAAGAGTAAAGTTAGATGTTTAGTCTGCAATTAAAATAAAGAGAGGTAAAGAGAGTGTATGTTCTTTAAAGCACAACTGTCTTTGTGCTTTAAACATAAATAACTTCAAATTAGAAATACCTACAATCAATGTCACTTAACTGATGAAAAAGCAAGAGTAAAAGGATTCCCTGATGATCCTTTGGGCCAATATAAGGTAAAAATGACATAGATATTTTAAAAGATGTAGTTTAATTATGATGAAAAAAAATCTTTCCATAGATTTTTTTAAACTGGTGTTTAGAGAGCAGTGGTTTTCAGCTGATGTCCTACAAAACCCTCGAGGAGCTGTACTGTAATTCTAAAAAGTCTCTGAAATGCAGCTCAGAAGAACAAGTATATTCCAGCAGCCTAAATTCTTAAGGATGTTGGCACAGCAAAGGGTTGAACATCACCACAAAGTGTTAGCAGTACTCCTTCCCACTTCTACCTATCAACAGGAGAAAATTTCCAGCCTCCCCTTCAGCTGAACCACTCGATTTCAAATCAGAGCTATGTACTGAATCTTAATCAACTTGAGAAGTGGAAGACTTAAGAGGAAGTCATTTGAACTCAAGAGTTGAGTCTCATAGGATTTTCCAAGTTTTTTGTTTTTTCTTTTTTTTTTTTTTTAAATGGTGATGCCCTGGCTGTCAGAGTTTAAATACTCTAGAGGCTCAATAGCTGTGATATTTATTAACCTAGTGGTTATGATCAGAACTTTGTCACTCAAACTTGTTTGGTATCAGCTGACATATGGTATCATGTTTGAAATACCACTCAGTAAATCACTGATAATGTCAATGTAATTGCTGAGAGCTAACACACTGTGTAATTCTTTTCCCACTGAAGCTGATGGCAAGAGCACTGTTGATGGCTGTGGTGAGGGACTGAACCACTAACCAGAAAAGTATTTTCTTTTTCCTAATTGTGAACAAAGAATCAATAATTTTCTAAACACCCAGTCTTTAAATGAGCTTATATTTATAAATGGTAGCATATTAAAATCTTCATTATTGACTTTTTTGGTAGATAATGCTGCTGTGACACTTTCAATATGCTTTATTTGTGAGTCAGAAGTTAATATATTCATAAGTAGATGGATATATGAATGTAAGAGATCTGTACATATCTCTGTTCCATCTGTTATTTCTTTCTATCCTACAGAGTTTAAATACTCTGTATTCAATGTTAACATTGTTATTAACATTTTATCAGTTTTTGCCACATATTAATTAGATTATATCCATGAAGCAGTTTTATTCTGCATTTTGGGGTTTAATTTTTAACTGACCATTTTCTCATATAAATACTTACTTGCCAAAAATAAAACTTTCCTTAAAACCAGTTCCTTCCCCACTCACCACCTGCCACCCCCCAAATATTTCAACAGCAGGGATTTCTCATATTTTGGGCAAGTTGTCTGGCAGACAGATAGTGCCATCATCAAGATGTGAGATATTCAGAGTTGTCTTTTTGCATTGTAAAATTTGGAACAGATTCTTAAATGAGGGCCTGCCTAACCTGGAAGGTGCCAGGATGCAGACTCAGGCTCTGGTCAACACATGTGATGAGTCAGTTTGTATCACGGATTTATTTCTCTGTCTGATATGTTGGTGCCTAAAATGCTTTGAAACATCTTAGTTTATTCCACTGCTGGGCAAAATTCAAAATACCAAGAGAGTTTAATGGCATGGTAGAAGTTTTTATAATTACTGTAAGCAAGGCTTAACAGAATGCTGAAGGTTCCCGCAGTTATATTTCAGAACTACCATTTTCACTACTGCTCATTATATTCAGATCTCTCAATAAACTGTTAATATTATAATTAATTTATACCTGGATTTTACAGTTTTGATTTATGGTCAATGTCTTTATGTTTGCCAGCTAGGTGTTTGAAAATTTCTAATGTTTTGCTACATTTCAAGACCTTCAATAAAAATTGATATTTGTCTCTTCTACTCAGTCCAGAATATGTACTGACATTTTTGACAAGTATGAAAACAAATTTCACTGGGTAAAGATTTTATAAGCTGAGAAGACAGTGCACAGATGAAAGATAGGGAAACTGGAGGAGTAGCCAGCAAAATAACTGTGTTTGATTACGCAAAGAATCTTGTCTAGTTTTGCCTGTTTAATGATTTGGGTTTTTTTTTTTTTTAGTATGGGGTTCTCTTCTTCTAATTATATGTGATCATTACTTCTGCTTTCTAACTCAAATAAACATGGGAAAGATTTTTTATTTTTTAAGGAAGATGGCGGCTGTATGAGGGAATTATGTCAGCAAAAGTAACATTCATTAAAAATCAAGAATGTTTCCTGTACACTGTCATTGCTGTCAAAGGTTAGTGCAAACTGCTCTGCAGATAAACTACAGATATAATTTTGAGTTTTATTTTTCTCTTTCTCTGAAGGCTATCTAGATAATGTGTTTGTGGACTTGTACACAGCAGGGTTATTATTATATTTGTCTGCTGCTTTTGAACTTCCATGTGACATTTGACTCTTTTGACCACCAGCTATAATTGTACTCTTTTTCTTTTTCTGTAAAATTTATTGCTTTGATCTCTGGTGACTTCAGTGTCATCTGGTATCCCTCAACGATATATTCTGGGATCTATAGTATCTCTTTGTTATATGTATGGTAGCTGGAATTACTTGTGTTCACAGTCCAACTGTCAGACAAATGGCTCTTTTCTTTGTTTATCACTCCTTGAAGACCCTGTAACAGCATCTACAGTGCTGCCTGATTGTCCTTCTATTATCAAGGTTTGTAAGGTGCTAATTTTCTTAAGTGTAATGCTGAAAGGATGGTATGTAAGTGGAATAATTCCAGCTGGAAGTAGACACTCTTAGGGGTCTTTTATCTTTTTTGTATTTTAGCTTTTCCTCTTTCAAGGCTTATGCTGTCATGAGAGTGTCTCTGCTTTGGCTGAGATTCTAGGCCACTTTGAACAGACAATGTGCTCGAGGAGAAATGGACACCTGGCTTAAATTTCCAGCATGGTAGTCTTTTCATGCAGTGGCAGAAAATGGAAATTGCTTAATTGGGGTCATAAATTTCTGCAACCCCAGACACTTTCCTTAGTGGAATAGTCCAGGATCTCACGGTCTGCCCTGACACAAGCTAGTGTCCTTGGATTTCTGACCTTTAAGGGTAATTGAATCTCAGAAAAACATCAACCCCCACTAAAACTCAGAACAATGCAGAGTTTTGGGGAGAAGGGAAAGGAAGAATGTGTAATGCTTCCTCAGAACCCTTTCCTTAGCTATACGCCAGCACAAGAAGAAAATTTTGAAGGCATTAGGAATTTTTCCACATCATCAGTTTAGATGTCCTTGGGATAATAGTATGTCTCTCTTCTTCAGGTGACTGGTGGGAAAGCTGTGTTTAGCTTTACTCACAGTCAGTGGCTGAAATGGGCAGCTGGGCTGTCCTTGAGGCATTTCCCATCTGAGGGAGGAGATGAAGCAGGTTCCCCATCTGTGCTTGAGGAACAACTTCATACCCATGCTGACTATTTACACTCTTTCTACCATGTCCTTACCTGAACTCCAAACTTCTTCAGCGTAGCCTTTTTGTCCTGAAACCAATAGATCCCAAAAATTTTGAGTTGATAGATTTGTGCCAATCTTCAACTCATCACAGAAACTGATATGTCTAACTTTAAACTGCCAGTGCTGTGCATTTATTATTTAGCAATAGTGTGTCCTGCAAGGAGCTTGAATCACACCAGGGTAATGCTGAAAGAGGAAGGGGGATGGCAGACTTTTGACTTTTCCCATGCACATACTAGCACTCATGCATATACATGTGTAATTGCTCTCTCTCATTACTGATGAGAAAGAGGCATGGATTTTCTTTAGCTTTGCAGCAAAAATGGGTTAACACTATTTTTACACAAGTTTTTTCCCTTTCGTCATGATACTTAGTGGTAAATCCTTGCTTTAAATGTGGTTGTGGGCACTTTTGTTGCCTTGATACTGAATTTCTTCCTCCTAAGCAAGCAGAATAAAAGGTTTTGTTTTGTTTTTTTTTGCTTTTTAAAAGAAATTTTAATTACTTTTTTAAAGAAAAAATTAAAGACTTAGTAGGTCTGGGACCTCTGTTTTCAGGAAATTGTAGCCTTGTATTTTTGGCAGGGTGGGCTTCCTTTCTTAAAAATACAATTTTATACCTTTGTATTAGGGTTTCTAAATGAATTAATGCTGATAAGTAAGTCCAGACTTTGCAGAATAATTAGACTCAATTAGGACTGGAACAATAAGTTCAAGTGAATGGAACAATATTGCTAAATAACTTATGCTGATAAAATTAAAATTTGCTTTTAATTCACGTCTGAATGTTCACAGTGGTAATGGGTACAGGACAAGCTAAAAAGGTAAAAGAAAGACTTTTTCCTATCCTATGTACTTCAGCCAGTAAAGGTGAATACTAAAGGTCATTATTTTTAATTATCATCAAAAAAGATGAAATTGTGGAATGTGCAAAGAAATAGTCAGTTTTATAGAATACTACTCTTGGAGTAGGGAGAGCTTTCTTCTATTCCTGTGTTACTAACTTCTTTGATGTTATTTCTTTATGCCTCTGGGTTTCCTTGTTTTCTCTATTTATTTAGAGCGTACAAGGTTCACAGCAGAGACTTGTTCAGTTTTACTGTGTGTAGTTACCCATGCCTTACAAAAATGCAAATAAATAATTCACTTACTGCTTTGAGTTACACTTTCATGGTAAGTTTTTTTTTCTTTTTTTGAACAATGAGATAGTCATCTTTGCCCATGCTTTTAGAGGTCCTGGTGCTATATGGTTCTGGTTCATGACAAAGGATTTCAGTTGACATAATAATAATAATAATAGCAATATTAATAATTATATTTTCTCTTTGTTTTTATGGTTTCAGTACATAAATAAACTCACAGAAAAGTAAGTGGTCAGCCTGAGATCACTTTCATCCTGAAATGCTAGGAAAATGTTTATGTTAAACACTTTCATTGTATTTGTGCATGCTCCTGCATGTTGTGTATGGTGCATAACACAACAATAGAAGAATGGGGCTTAGGTTACAGGGCTACAGAAGTAATTTTTAGAAATAATAAAATCTTAAAACCTGTGTTTTCCTCAATTTTAGAAGGGAAAGAAAATATTTTAGAAGGGAAAGAAAATATTTTAAAGAGAAAGATGCAATTGACTGAAAACCAACCTGGTAGAGTGGGAACAGTTGAAGGCTGTAGGACATAGACTGTGTTCTGAGCCAAATGTATTACTGAGGATAAAACAAAAGGTAGGGGAGATGGCAGGAAGATACAGACACTGAGGTAAGATTTTTATGTGGTTCCAGAGGGCCATTTTCAGATCTAGTGCCTTTAGTCCTAGTGAAAAGAGTTGAAGGACAGAAGGAAGAATCACATCAACAAATGCAACTGCACTAGACTGTTACCAAATAAATCTGCTTTTTTTCATTCAATCCACATTTTTCCTGACCTTTTACACAAGAAAATGGATTTTCAGATTTTACCCAAATAAATTCTCCCTGAGATGTTTTTACCTAAAGATTAAGATCAGGCAGAGAGTAGGGGGGAGGGCTGGGGGTAGAAAGGAAGGTGTCCTGAGAAACTATGAAAATGCATGTAGCAATCCTTGCAGTGCAAACATCAGCTGCCATGCCAGGTAAGGTCACCTTGGAAAAGAAATATAGCACAGATTAACCATGACAGAGGCTGGGGAGACTCTTTGGTGAAGGGCTGGTAACAGCTTCCTGTGGTTTCATATATTCTGAGCATCACACGTAAGAGAGATCAACATTCAGTTTTTCTGATCGCCCTCTCCCCCTCCTACAAATCCATGGTATTTTCTGGAGCTTGTGGCTCTGTAGTTACTCCTAGTCTATGCTGCCCTCTCCTGCTCAGACTCACAGCCACAGAGGTTACTTCTGCATTTGCCGTCAGATGTTGTTTATACAGTGCTATGTTTACTTCGTATAGTTTAATAGGGGGAGCATTTAGAGATGTATGAGGTATTTAGGAGAATGGTTAGCATAAAGTTTGCATGCAGCTCAACATCTTGTCTGAGTAGTTGTTGGACTAGTAACATGATTCTTCCATTATAGCAGTTTATTTATAGATATGAACAAATGAAGGTTTTTTACACTAAAATAAAAAATTCTCAGAAATATTTTATTAAATTAATGAATTTAATATTCATATTGTAAAAGTATGTATTTAATTTATTCTGGTGTTTATATTTTGAAAGAGATGGAAAACACCAAGGTGTCAAATAGATCAAGTTGTTGGCACAGAACAACTCTTTATCATACTTCTGCTAGCATTTGTCCATTTTATCATTTGAAATCCCAACCTCAATGGAACTTTCTGTAGAACATTTCTACATGTCTTGCAGTTAATCTAGTTATTTCCCTTGTTGCTAAGTTTTCGTGTCCTTTGTTGTTTAAATATTTAGGAGTTGCTATTGTCTTTTATTGCTTTAGCCAAGCTTAGCATACTTAACTGTTATTTTTAAAAAAGTCATTCCTTGCATGTTCTGAACTAGTTTTCATTCTTCCTTTAGAGTACATGACATGTATCAGTGATGAGGTACCCAGATCTGAGCACTGTACTTTGCAGTGACGAGAACAGCAGAAGGCTGCTTCCCTATGTGAAACCAAATTCTGTGCACCCTCTTGCACTATCTATTGCTTACAATTTCTTAAAATTTTAAATTTTATTGAAAAGTAAATTCAATAGTATTGAATTCACATTTCAGTAAAGTATTGTATTCACACTTCCAATCATTATTTAAAGTTACTGTAGTGTTGAATGTCTTCATAATGTTGAATTCCTTCTCACACAAACTATTCAAGAAATAAGCCATAGTTATCTGGCATTACTTTCTACATGTCAGTCACTTTCAACCAGGCAGTTCTCCTCTAGAATAAAATATTTGTTCATTATACATGTCACAAGAGGTAAATCCCCAAGTGGAATCATCAGAGAATCATAGAGTATCCTGAGCTGGAAGGATAATCAAGTTCAGCTCCTGGCCCTGCACAGGACAACCCCAAACACTTCCTGAACTCTGTCAGGCTGGTGCCATGACCATGCCCTTGGAGAACCTATTCCAGTGCCCAGTCACCCTCTGGGTGAAGAACCTTTTTCTAATATCCAGCCTAAACCTCCCCTGACACAGCTTCAGGCCATTTCATTGAGCCTTATCACTGTTCACTAGAGAGAAGAGATCAGCACCTGCCCCTCCTTTTCCTTCCTAATGAAGCTGTGGACCATGGTGAGGTCTCCCTTCAGCCTCCTCCAGACTGAACAGACTGAGCGACCTCAGCTGCTCCTCATAGAGCTTCCCTTCATGACCCTTCACCATCTTTGTAGCCCTCCTCTGGGTGCTAACAGCTTATTATCTTAGATTGTTGCACCCAAAACTGCACACAGGACTAAGGTGAGGCTGTGTCAGTGCAGAGCAGAGCAGGATAATCACATGCCTCAATCAGCTGCACTGTGCTGTACTAAGATCCTGGTGTACCACTTTTCTTGTATTCTCTTCAACAATTTATTCTGAGATACTAGAAAACAAGCAATCCAGTATAATTTGTAAAACGTATATTCCACAGTTTTATCTAATTCCATCTACACACCCACCTATGCACTTTATTGCTTCTGTGTCATGATGTTCCAATGATGTATGATTCAGATAAAACTAATTGAAATAAATTAACTCAGGAAGAAATGAAGTGTATTTATATGCTTCTGCTAGTGCATTAGTTTTTTCTTTTTTTTCTCCCGAATGTTGAAAGAGTAACTTTTCACTCTACACATTTTACTTGTGCCCCCTCAAAGATCTTTGGTGGCGTTCTCTCAGATCTTTTGTTGAAGAGCAGAAACCTCTAATGCAGGCTAAACCTTAGTGCTTTATCCCAGCTATGCATTGTCCCTCAGAGCTTGGCCCCACACTGCCCTGAGCCTTCCAGAGACTATCTGGAGAGGGACTTCATTTTGCCTCAGGTGGGACGGCTCACTTGAGCTGCAGCTGAGCATTTTCTTAAGCTCTTTCGCAGAGCCTGGATATCACAAGGGCACTGTATGAAAAGTACTTAATACTGCAGTTCCCTTGGGCTTGTAAGGCTTCAGTGTCTCCTCTGAAGTACTGCACACTCTTCACTCCCACTCATTTCAGCTCTCACTGCTCACTTCTTTGAATTCACTAATATAGCCTGTGTGCACAAGATGAACAGTATTTAACCCTCAGAGTATTCCAGATCTTCTTCACTGGACAGCAGGCTGTCTCCAGTATTTTTAAGCTCAGTTTTGTTGCTGTTTTTTATAATATTCCAGAAGGAGGGGGCCAGCTTTTTTCATCTGTGATCACTTTGTGAGGGCTGAGTAGCAGACATGGATGGATGATGCAATGGGGCTGCTAGCAGGTGGCCGTTTGTTCAGACTCTGCTTGATTGTGTTCGGGGCCAAGCAAAAGAATCAGACTCTGGTGTATTGTGCAGTTTTCTAAACCACCTCTCCAGTGCTGAAAATCCTAGCCAAAATCCTTTAGCAGTGTTTATTTTTTGCATGTATTTAGTTAAAAGAAAAGGAGCCTTTCACTGCAGATAAAACTTCCCATTCTTTCAAAAACCAATGCTTTTTGTTATATTTATTCATTTATCAATGCTGTGAAAGTTTCATATGCTCCAACCATTGATTTCAGTAGCCAATGCTATTTTTCCTGTTTATTATAATTTATTGTCTTATTGTTGCCAGTAGTTTGCACTTAGCTGAGTTTCCCACACAATATACAGGAAACATCTCTATAGCATCAGGCTTCCTCAGATTGATTCCCACAGGGGCCAGGAGGGACAAGCCACTCCCGGGTGCTTTGTGATGTGACTGCAGAGAGTCATGTTAAATCCACCATTTGGAGACTTCCTTCCTTGCACCTACAGTAGCACACACAGTAGCCAAGTCAGGTCTGCTCCCACTACATGCTCTCCCACACAGTCTTTGGGAAAATTTTACCTGCATGTGTGCTTTCACGACTATATCCCTTTCTTTTTAAGCACTTAACACATTTGTTACTGAGCTCTAGTGAAAATGTGAGTCTCCAAGGGTTTCTATTTGTATTAGAGCAAAGCTAATGAAATTATTCACTTAGGTTGTTTTATTTCAATTCACCTTTCCTCAGTGTTGATTAACTGATGATTTGCAAATGTTGACTGATGTATTAAGTTGTCTAAGGTGGAGTTGCTGTGGGTAGTAAAGAGGGCCAGTGCACATATGTTCCTTTGAAAACATTCCTTAAATAATACCCTCCAGAGTCTCCTGGGAAAGCTGGGAAATTAAATGAACATTGTCTGTGTCTCCCTCATGAGCAATACTTCCCTATTAACAAACAATGAGTCCAAGGGTTTAGAACAGAGACAACTTTATTGGGAGTGGGGGAGCAGAATAGGGAAAGTTGAATATGGAATTAACTTCACAAAGTCAGTGATTCATAAATCAATTCTATTAAACTATGTCATCACCCTTTCCTGTTACCTTCCCTCTTCACTCCCTTCTCCTGTGTCTCCCCCTCCACCCCACCTCCTCACCCTCCCGGATGTGCTGCACAATAGCCCCGAGCCTACTCTCCTCCCTTGGTCTTGGTTAGTCACTGCTTACCTCAGCTCACACTGCTCATGGTTTTTTATGTGGGCTTTTTTTTTTTTTTTTTTTTTTTTTTTTTTTTTTTTTTTTATTATTGTCTGAATCAGTTCCAGTTCTTGACCTTACAAGGTCACACTGTGTTTGTCGTTTACAAAGAGTGCTGATTCCATCTCGGGTGCTGGAAAAACTGCTGTTGGTAGCCCTGGTTGAAGAAACCTCAGCTCTTCAGAATATGCTGCAGTTGTTCTTGTGCTTTCATTGGTTTGCTCAGGTTTTGGCGCAGAGCACTGCAAATGTTGCACAAACTGGCATACAGAAAACTGTGTTTAAACACAGAAAGAACACTTTTTTTTTTTTTTTTGCCATGAGGTTGTTCAATCACTTGAATAGATTGCCCAGACAAATTGTAGAGTCTCCATCCATGTAGATATTAAAGGTCTGACAGGAAATGGCCCTGAGCAACTCTGAGCAGGTTGCTTGGACCATGTGATATCTAGAGGTTGTTTCCCACCTCTTCCATGCTGTGATTCTGTAAAAACAGTGCTGTTTTCATTTGTCAGCCAGGATACCTGCAATAGCAGTTCCAGAGCAACAAATACTACTTAATATGAATCAAATAAGTTTAAAAACACAGTAGTGAGTTCCTTTTAAAAGTGATTGCCAGAAGAATATATTTGGAAATATTTTGAGACCCCAAATTCTTATGTGGGTAACAAAAACTTTGGCAAAGTTCATGATCAAATGCTATAAATTAAGTGGTTAAATTGAAGTGCTCATGCCAGACTCATGACTGCTCAATACAAATTCTTTCTAAATGAAAGTTAACTGGCTTTTTTTATTTGTTAATAATTCCCTGTTGCCAAAAACCAACAGAGCACAGCTTTCCATTTTCCCTTTTCTGCCCCTATAGAAGCCAGACTATTGTTTTGTCTAAAATATAAATGGCACCCATGACCAGAGCACCATAATACCTACATCTCCCTCAATAAAACCCCAGGTATTTAGTTAGCTCCTGGTAAGTCTGAAGAAGAAATTGTTTTCTAAGTTCTCACTTCAAAGCACAACAAGGACTAGCTCCAGGTGGCCTCCAGTGCCAGAATTAATTTTAACTGACCATACCAGAGATATATATTTAATTGGCCAATGCTCTTTTTAATATTTTTTGTTTATTGGTATATATTTGTATGTGTGTGTTAAAACCCAGCAAATCCAGCTAATTCTCTATTTGTCTAGCAACCTTCAAGAGTGGTTGCATTTCTTTTCTGTCAGGAAATTAAGTGAAAATGTATATCACAAGAAGATTACCATCTTGAGAAATAGAAATCGGGATGAGTTTTTCTTCCTCCTGGGACTTTCTGCAGATTTACAAATATATTGACCAAGGTACTTGGTGCTCCATCATTGCTTTTTGTCTTGGCATGCAGTTTGCTCTTTTTATTCACTGGCAATTACCTTCTGCTCAGAGGTGCAGCTAAGCATCTCTAAGAAACATGCTGCTTTTCCTGACTGTCTTCGTCTGTTCTTCTGATGATATTTGTCACTTTGTTTCTTTTTTTTTTCTTCTAATCTCTCTTTTAGCTTGTAATTTCTCTTGTGTCTAAGGAACCTATGCACATACAAAGTGACTACTTTTCTCTGACTCTTCCTTTTCTTTTGTCTTGGTTCAAAATTTGCATATTCAGATCATTCTCCTTTTCAGGCAGAACCTTCTATAATTGCCTGCCTGTCTTTAACATTATGGGACCTGCAGCAAGGTTATTACCCATTACCAATCACAAGGGCAATGACTAGAAAGCCATCCCTATAAAACTTCTATATGTCCTGAAAATGTATGAAAGAGTTAGAATATATCTGGAATACCTGGAATCCAATGGACTTTTTTTTTTCCCTGTAAATTCTGTAAGTTCACAAAATACTTTTCCCTGCCTTACAGGACTGAGGTGACTGGGTGAAATTGCTCAGATGCCTGAGGCAACACACTGAGCTGTCTGGAATGATAATGATTATTCAAATGATAGTCATCCAAATGACCCAGATTTCTTCCTTACTGTGTCTTGACAAATGGCTAGACATCTCTGCTGTCTGTGGTTCTGTGGCCAGTCATGATTGGATACACATGTAGGTAAGCTGTATATAGCAACAATGATAATAAAGCAGATCAGGAGTTTGTTGTCTAAATGGCAGTGTGTTTACTGAAATTTTCAACATTACTATCTACTGCAGCTGCATCTTATTTTTTTCTTTCTGTTGTACTTCATTGTCTTTATATTACATCTATGTTGTCTTTATGTTCATCTATGTATTATGTTAATTCAGAATATGCAGGCTATTTGCAAACAGTGGTTGTCAATTTGCAGGAATTAATTTTGTCTAAGTGTTTGTCCTGAACTATGTGCAGACCAGGATAACACCAATCTTTTGTTTAACTTACAGAGTTTGTAGTTGCAGGCTCTCAGTTTAGGTGAGATAAAACACAATTTACACTGGAAACATCCCCAGTAGCATCCACTTGCCTCCCAGATCTCTCTGCTTATGCTGTGGGAAGAATTACATCTAAGTTAGCATTTTATGGTGACTCTGCCAAACAGATTAGACTTCAAAAATAGCAGTCCTGTAACAAAGAAATTATGACCAATAGAACTCCTCCTTTGTCTATTTCTGGACCTTAGTACAGTTAGCTTCCCTTTATGTCCTGTGTTTTGAGAACTCTTCTCAAGTAATCCTTTGGTCTTGGATTTTAATATTTTTCTTTATCTGTTGTTTGTTTTATAGATGACTTCTCATTGTATCCTCTTCCTCTTTGCCACCTGACCATGAATTCATGTCCCACTCTTGTTCCTACAGCTATAGGATTCAGAAGTGCAGATGCTCAGAACAACATTTCTGACTGTAAGAATAGTGATGTCCCTGGTGAAACAGTTGCCTTCTGGTCTCTGTTTTGTGTATTGATAATCAGTATTGTCTCCCCCTCTTACACTCATCTTTAACCCTTTAATGGAAAAGAAATAGGTTAAAAGGATGAAAGGAAAAACATGAAAATCAGGTAGAAACAGCAAGATATAGCTGAAAAGAAAACAGGAAAATCTTAAGCAAAAGGAAATGCAGATTTGTGAAATATGAGGGAGGCACCATGACCTTCTAGCTTGCTAGTAGTTTGCCTTGGAGTGTCTCTTCCACATGATTGTGGGTTAGGCAGAGAAAATCCATACCAGTTCTGTCACCTGTTAGTCAGTTCTCTGCAGTATCTTTTTCTCTCCAGACTAATACAATAAAAGAGAAATGCCCTCTTCTGTCTCTGCAACAAACCTGATGCCATTAAAATGCACTGTTAAACACTAACGCAAAGAACCCAAAAGTAAATCCTCAAGACCTAGCATTTCTCTGAATACCTTCTAGCGTATAAGAAGGGCTTAGACAGATGCTTTTGAAAGTTCAAAGTTTTCCTGAGGAGCACATTTGTAACCTCCCAGAGTCCCAGTGGAAGAGTACCACTTGTAGAATGCATTCCTGCACTTGTGGAATTTTGATGAAGCACCATAAGATATGGTCTGCACATTTTTATCCCAACTGTTGCACTTGCAGTGAAGTGCTATAGAAATAAGGAGCATGTGCATCATTAGTTACTCAGGTTTGAAGCTTATACTGATTTTGAGTCCCCACCTTTCTGTCTCTAAAACCTCCTAACCAGTTAAATAACATAAAGAAAATGAGAAAGTGTGAATGGGCCATACACTTTGAAAATCTTTATTAGTTTGACCGTAATACTGTGGATATAGCTGCACTCTTTTTTTTGAAACTGGCCTGTATCCAGCTGGTTAGGAGAAGAATCAGAAAGAACTACTATTTATCTGTAAAAAAAAAAAAAGGTTGACTGCTTGGAGACACTCCCTGATTTAGACTCTTACGTTGCTCATCATTCTGCATGCCAGCTGTCTCCAAAAATAATACATTAAAGGATTTAACTGCTACAAAGATAAGATCATAAATGAATACATGAAAAACTACACATAAGGCAGGACATTTTTAATAGGATTGAAATAAGAAATTTAGGACAAGAGGAGTTGGCATCAAGTAATGCCAGAGGAGGTTTAGATTGGATGTTAGGAAAATTTCTTCACTGAAGGGGTTATCAAACATTGGAACAGGTTGCCCAGGCAAATGGTCAAGTCACCATCCATGAGGGTACTTAAAAGATGTGTGGATGTGGTGCTCAGGGACATGGTTTAATTCCAGAACTTGGCAGCACTAGGTAAATGACTGGACTCCTGGTTAACAGTTAGACATAAATGATTCTGTGACTCAGTGATTCTATGAAATCTAAGTTGAAGAAGTAGAAGAACTCAGAGACACTGCATCAAGTGGCTGCAATAATTTCTGCAGAGCACTGAGCACCTGCAAGTGGTCTGTCAACAATGGAAGTTGACATTGGTGGTCAATTCAGATTGAATCCTAAAATTTCATGTCATTGTATAGAGTGTAGCATACTAAACTGGGAGAGTCCCTGAAACATAAATCAAAATAAGATGAGGTAAATTGAACTAAATATTCAGAACTTTTCCATGCATTGGATTTATTTGGGAAATATATCATAAGACAACATAATTCCTCTCCTTCCTCACAAATAAAGGCTTCTTGAGCCTTAGAATCTTGAAAGATTAAAAAGAAAGATGTACTTATCCCCAAAAGATAAGTTCCTAAAATAGAAGGTGTCCCAGAAGTACCGAAACAGAAATTGCTAATCACTAAATCTTGCTGCAAAGTCCCCTGTGCACCACATAAATGACAATATTTGATTCAAAATCATTGCCATGTAACCTGTGATTCTGAAAATCCATATAGGATCTCTGTTTATCTTCTGTACAAATGTGTGCCTTATATGAGTTTGTCTATTGCAGAAAGAACTCTTCAATATTCAAATGAGAGTGATTTTTTTTACACTTTTCCCTTTTTTAAACCCAAATATTGCAAAAAACTTGTTCCGGTATACAAAATATTGCTTTCCTCTTTTAGTGAGTTTAAGTGGTAGATAAACTGTGCTGGAATTTCTGAAGAGCAGGAAGTCTCCAAAGAGCATATAAAATCAGTAATGACCTCAAGGAAATTAACCTGCATATACTAAGCAAAAATCTCATTCTATACTGGTATATCTGTCTTAAAACAGATGCCGCACAGATGCTGGCATTGGTTCCAGTGGAACAGGAATCCTCTAAGGTTTATATTAGGAACTAGCTGTTAGGCTTATAGTTAATTGGGAAAAATGAAAACCTTTCTCCCTGCCTGGCTGTTTGATGTAGGCCAAATTAAAGAAAAAAGAAGTATACCTATTTGTGTGAATATTTGTAGTTCCTTCAGTTAGGGTATCAAAGAGACTCAAGCACATTGGGCACATTATACTACAACAAAATTAGACAAAACTCTTGGTCATCAGCTGGCCATGTACTGGTCCATCTTCAGACATGGCCAGGGCAGGGAAGCGTGGGGTTTGTGAAGATGGATATGTGATAATGGGAGTAATAAGGATCTTGGGGCTGAAAGACCAGCCTTCAGCCTTGAAGTTGTTTTGAAGTGTCATGAGGAAGGGCTCAGCAGTTTCCATTTACAGTTAAGACCAATAAAGGATTCTGTCTCCAAATACCACTGGTGGCCCTACTTTCTGCAAAGCAGTGAAGGCATTATTTTTCCACAAAAACATGGAGTTGTGCTGAAAACTGAGTGCTGTAGATGAAACATCCCAGATACCTGTTGAAAATTCCTCTCCACAAGGAACAGATGGTTGTATGAGAGAATTTGTATTTGTGCCAACAGAATCATTCCAAACACCCACATCGTGAAGGTCACTAAGTGCAGAATTAGCACAGACATCAGCTTCAGGATGATGGTTGCCAAGTCCTGAGTGCACCTGGCTGAAACCGAAACATAATCATCCTGGGGTGAGTCATGTTTGGTAACTGTATCCCGAGTAAACCAACCAAATGCATATCAAGCTGAAATAAAACATTATTAGTTCATTAAATTACTTTTAAAAAGCAATTTAAAGTCATTGGATCAGTAGCACAAAAAAGAGAATAAAGAGCCAAACACTGGATTCCTGGAACAAACTTGCATGCAGAACTACAATTTCTAAGTCTTAGGCTTCATGCCAACCAGCAGAATATCTTACATGAGAAGCTACAAGAAACAGCTCACTTCTAGCAAGAAACACTAAACACTAGATAACTGTTGCGAGAAAGCACTAGCAAGGAAATACTACTCTGAAAACAGCAGTACAGTTGAAAGTAAATTTACAAGGAATTTAAGATTTTTGTGAAAGGAGGAATTAATATTTATTGTTAATTATTAATTTTTAATTTAAATGCTTAAAAAGATGATTGTGTCCTCCTAATAGTCATAATCTTCTCCAAATGCCACCTGCTTTTCTCTGTCCAAGAGAAATGGCCAATGTTCTATGTTTTGACACAAAATGTTTCAGTACCTTGGAGTGGACACTTTGAGAAGAATTCCTCCATTTTGTTTTTGTTTTCTTTTTTTTACATTTCTTGGCCCTTGTGCTTGGTTCCAGTTGAAAATTGTCAGAACTCAATTATAGCCTTTTAACAAGAACTTGGATTGTCAAGAGAATGAACATTTGATAAGCTTCTTGGTACACTAAGTCTGAGTAGGAGGCTCTTTTCCAAACAACTGTGCAGGTAATTACCAGATGTTTTTTGTACACTTTCATCTTTCTTCTGCTCATGCTATTTTTTTGTCATTCTTTGTTTTCATGTTGTCCTCAGTCTCCAGATTTGCCTGCAGTAGTATTGATTTTTTTTTTCCTTTCTCTTCATGAACAATATTTACTTGGCCTCACATAATCAAATCTGTTTCTTATTTTCTGACACTAGACCTTTAAAGTGGTTCTGAGTAGTCTGTTTCCTACCCATTCTGTTCTAATTCCAAAATAATTCCTTTGTCCCTTCCAGATGAAGCTTTTATCCTACTCAGCTGCTCTCTTCTATTCATGCTCCTCCTGCCTAGCTCTGAAACCAACCTCTTCCAGCCTAGCCAGTTTTTCCATGGGGGGCACTTTGTTTCAGATTTGGGTTCAGTGTTATTTTTACAAATTTTTTTGGCAACATTCACTGTTGCCATCATCTGCAAAGAAGGAAAACAAGTGTGAAAAGCATTTATCTCCTAAAAAGGTTTTGCTCTCAGCCTAATCTGCATGTCCGTTCTGGTGAAAGAAGTATTTATGTCTATGTTAAAAATAAGGTTGACAGCTAAATACTCTAGAGTTCTCTCCCCTCTTCACCTTCCCAATGAAAATTGTTATAAACCTTCTTTATTTTTTAAATGCCCCAACTCTCTAACATCTCCCAAATGAGCTTTGTTCTGCACAAATTATCAGGAGATAGTCCTTTACAGAGAAAAATTATAAACATTATTCTCAAATTCCAGTAATCTTCCTCACTCAAATAATTACATTTAGGTAATGATGTAATTTAATCACTAAACAATTATATATAGAGAATCATATTCAGGGATTCCTGAAAGTCCTGGTCTCCACAAAGGTACTATCTACTTAATTCTCTATTTCCCAGCATCCTATTGCCTGGACCATTTTGTTTAGCTATAACTTCAGGCTGCTATTCTTATAACTTCAGTTTCATTTTCTCCTCTCTTAAATTAAGTCCTGGTCCTGAAAGGTGCTTAGTACTTGTGGTGCAGTCACCTCTATTTCCATTTCAAATCAATGGGAAAGAATGATGCTCACCCTTTTGTGTTACTGATTCTTCCTGAGAGAGAGCAGTGAAAGGTTTGCAATATTGGTCTTTCAGATGATTGAATGTCAACCTCATCAAATTGAAATTCAGACTTTTTTGACCTCTGGCTAATGTTGTTGACTTCATTTAACATTCCATGTTAAATTAAAAAAAAATAAATTCAATGCTGTGTCCTTAGAGCTTCCTGTCAGCCAACCCAGAGTGAACTGGAGAATATGAATATATTTTGCTTTGTTTAAGCAATCTCAAAAAACTTTCTTTTGGTGATCTTTTTATAGAATAACCTAATCTTTCTTCAGTCTGCTGTATTGCAAGTATTACAGTTCATTCCAGTTTCTGACACTGAGTTGAAGTGAGGAAATCCAGGAAGACATATTCCATCATTGACCCTGAAACCAGATATCTTTTCATGCTAGTAAGAGCTTGGCATGAGCTAGATAAAAAGTTAAATTTTCTCTCTTAAATTTGAAATTAAATGAGAATAGCAATAATCAGGGCAGTTTCAGGCATTCAGGAAACAGAGAAGAAAGTAATATCCATGACTAGAAGGATGTGTTACTGAACGCAGGATGCACTGCACTAACTTGACCTCTCTGGAAGTGAAATGAGTAGGTTCCCTTCTGGTCAATGAATAGAAAAAGTGCATCCCTGGAAAGTAGTGCTTGTTTTGAACACTTGTTCTGGACTACAGAGGAAATCTAAAACCAGACTTAGACTGGACATGGGATCATTCAGGTTCCTAAGTGTAGATACCTGTAATGCCAGTTTTGGTACTCAAAGAAGTCATAGGTCTTTCAGAGAAATTGCATCAGTTCTGTCATGTTTCAGACCTTTGAAAGGAGCAAAAATGTTATAGCGTGATGAATTCTACCTAAATAAGAATTTCTGAGATTAACCCTACAAGGACAAGGATACAAAACTGCTGGAGAGGATAAGGGATGAACAAAGTGAGCTTTAATAAGAGAGAAAATAAAAACTTCCTAGAGAACTTATTACTTTAGAAGACTGTTTGTAATACAGCACAGATATTAGTAAGAATGGCAGTTTATTTTCACAGACTAATATGAACTAGTTTGGGTTTAAAATTCAATACCCAAGTGAGACAACAAGTTGGGAAAATTATGAATAAAGCAACAGGAAAACTGGAAAAAAACTAAGACAAAAAGAAACCTTTCAAGTGTAATTAAAACAAAACAAAACAAAAAAAGCAAAGATAAATCCTAGTGATGATTAATAGCTGTACAGCACATCAGCAGACAGGAAAGATTTGGCATAGGGGAAGAAAGTGATCATTAAATATTATTATGTACATTAAGACTATAACAAGTTCTCAAGTGAAGTTGCAATTGATAATACAAAAGTGTGTTCTGAAAGAAGGATGATTTTATGACCTTGCACTGGAATATTTAGCAGAAATTCAGTCAAAACTCATCTGACAATATCAAGAAAACACAAGCAAAATGATGGGACATTGAGGGATCTTTTGAAAGACTGTGAGACTGAAGACAGATAGGAATTTAACATATAAGGGATTTGGTTTTATTTTACTGGTCTGTCCTGAGAGCAAAGACAAAAGTTGGACAAATGAAATGCATCCACGTCAGTGGAAGAACAATGGAAACAGCAGATGGCAAAGGTAAGTTTGAAGGAGGATACATAGAGAAGAGGTTTCTGTCAGGGAAGTGAAGACTGTTCAATACACTGTGTTAAACAGATAAGAATTGAAGATTTAAGAAGAATCACTTTAAATATTAAAATAGCTGCTCTGGAACTCTGACAAACTGATTGCAGAACACTGATGCCAAACTATGAAGGTTTCTTTTTTTTTTTTTTTTTTTTTTTTTTTTTTTTTTTTAGGGAAAATAGGAGAATATGGTTGCTTGGCTGACTTCAAAGACAGCTGTACTGGCAACAACTAAATCGTTTCTGGGTCAGTCACATGGGTGTATGTAGCTTGTTTCAGCATGAGTGTTCTCCCAGTTCCCTGTTTCTCTCTCACAGGTTTTCCCCAGTGCCTACTCTTTGATTCAGATGGATATTAACAATAACGTATTTAATGAAAACATTATGTAAATATTTTATGAAACCTCTGTAAATAATTTTTGTGGCTGAAATGAAGAAGTTGTAATGGATATACCATGTAAAAACTCTTTCTGCTTATTTTAAGAAATCTTATGTTCTCTCAATTCCATTTAGCTGTAATGATGTTTAGTGAAGGAAACACATTGAAAATATGTTTTTAATGTTATGGGACTTTCTTATTTTGCTATATCAACACACAACTGTACATCCAAAACTGTTCTGCTGAACGGCATAGTGGAATCTGGAAATATGGATAGAATTTCAGAGACATAGAGGATGATAAAGGGAGGTCTTAATGGTAGGCGTGTTGCCCTCTGAAATGAATAATGTCTGTTATAACATTAGCCTAGATTTATACAGAAGTCTATATAGTTTAATGGTCCAAACTCTACACTGCCAGGAAACAGAAAAACCTCTAGGGAAATAATTTGGAAAATACCTGATAATCCCTGTATGTAATGTCTGCCTAAACAGGTGAGGAGAAAGGCAGAGCCACATCCTGCAAATTCTATGGAGCTCAAGGAATACCATGTCCTTAATTCAACCTTTGTGCATGAGGAGCAGTGACCTTACCTCCCTACACTGGGTCAGAAGCCTCATTTCCTCATTTTGTGGTTACAGGGCATGTGGAGAAGATCAGCTGTGATTCCAGAAGGATTAGTAAGTGTGCAGCTATTTTTAAAACGCTATTTCTAATCAAATATATACTTGTTTCCAAAAGGAAGGAGATTTATGCAATTAGGGTGCCTCTCCTCCCAAATTACTCTCCTTTTGCACCTATTAGGTGGTTTTCACTGGATTTATTATAATGACAGACCAAAATTTTTGTGGGTTTTTTTTTTTTTGGGTATATGTGGGATTTTTGTTGAAGTTTTTTTGTTAAAATTAATTTTTGTGAAGACTTTGGAGTGATTTGTTGTATTCCATTTTATTTAAATGGTATGCTCTGTCTCACCCATTAAGAGAAAGAGTTGCATATTTTGACAAGGGGAAAAACAAATACTTTTATCATTGATGTAGGAACAAGAAACATAAGAAGTAACACAATGTCAGGAACTAATATATCTACTGTTTCTGATATGATTTCTTCTAAATTTGAGATTATGAAGATTCAGTCTTATCAACATTTTTCCCCCACTGAATGGGAACATTTCTGCCCAAGTATCAACAAAAGTTCAGTTACTGTAAAAAACTCTACAACAAAGATCCATGTTTTCCTCATTTTGTAATACAACATTCTACAGGACAATGCTTTCTAAATTGACAATTCATGTATTAATCATCACTATTTATATTCATTTGTATAATGACTGTAAAAACCCCATTCTAGTAATTATTTCAATCCCTGTCTTCTGCTCCCAGACTTTTTCTCTTTTTCAGGCATGATTATAGGGTAGGGAACAATTTGTTAAAAAAGCAGAAAACTGAATGGAGTTTGGATAAAGATATTTAGTTGCAAACATTAGCGACAAACACTAATGTGCAGATCTATGGAAATCAAATCACCATGGAATTAAATTTCTACTTGTTGGCTTTTCAAGCAAAAAAGATGAACTTTGCTTTCAGTTTCAGAGAGGAAATAAATAGGATTTTTTTGTTTGATTTTTTTCCTAAAAAAAATAGCTTGAAGTCTGATCCAACTGACTTTAAAAGCCATTAGAAGCTGTCTAGTGCTCTATTAGATTTTGTGCTCAAATTAGTGTTTAATGATTTATGGTATATCAGCACCACAAATGCTGGACATATTTTATGGACTCCAATGCATGGATTTACAAGTGACTTGTGATATTGAATCATGGTGTGCATAACTCAAAACAATTTTGTATTTGCTTTTGCTGATTGTGATTCCTAACAAGAATTGCTGTCCTAACAGGTAGGCAATGCTTTGTAAGGGTGATTTTAATTTTAAAGTCATTATTTCTATGTCAGTGGCAGATTTTTCATAATCTGTGGCCCTTAGAAAGATTAGTAGGAAGAAGAAACACCTTTTATGAGATTAATAAATACATCAGAAATGCTCAGTGTCCTCCCCCCTTCAAAGCCAACCCCAGAACAAAACCTCCCACTCCACAGCTCTTGATGCCTAAACTTTTATTGTATTGACTCTGTTTTTCATGCATGGTAAAGTGGGTAATTTTAAACACAAAATCCGAAGTTTAAAATAATCATAAGTATTTTAGAATTCATTCAGTGAACAAGTATGTTTGGAACAACAGATATCTGACACAGCCTGAACTGAAGGTGACCTGGCAGTGCCAATCTGCAGATAGTATTTAGTTATATAATTTAATGGCCTTCACATTTTTCTATCTAGGTGTCTGGGGCAGGTTTCCTCTTTCATACAAATCTTGTGGTAACCTTTGCCCCCCAGTGGTTTAAATCACATTCTTAAGGGATTAAACTGTTATGACAAAAGAGGAATGTTTAGATATTCTGCTTTACAGCTAAAAATTTGTCAGATTAGAAATTGTGTATTTTATAATCTCAAGATCAAAGAAGCTTTCCATCAAAGCTTTACGTCCGCTATAATATTTTCCCAACCTTTGTTGAACCTGAATTGTTTTGGATTATCTCACATTGGGTTCACTGAGTATGCCTAGCCAAATGTGGGAAAAAGCTTCCTGCCAAACATTTTAAACATTTCACATATGTAGGGCAGAGGAGGTAAGCCACAGGTATTAGTTTACTGCAGTGGCGAAGCTTGCTTTAAGTCTTTTTAACTCTACTTTTATATGAAATGCTTTTTGAGATTAGTATGACAGATAAAACCCCACAGGGCAACCGTTTATCTTCCATTAGGAATACCATTCACTTTCTTTAACCTAGTGACCTAAGTGCTCCTGTAAAGAGTCTCTTTTATAGAGTTTTTACATCTCAATGGATTAAGTATCATTTCTCTGCTGAGGAAAAAAAAACCAAAACACAGTTCAATTTCTTTAGAAGAATAGTTTGTCAGAGGAGAATAGTTTTTGTCTTTATCCATTTTTTATTCCAGCAGTCATGTTCCCCAAATAGTCACAAAACAGTGATCATTCAAAACTCAAATTGTCAGTTCATTTAAAATCCACTCACCAAGCCTCTTTATTAAATTTTCACTACATATTTGGCAAGGCAAATAGCAAACCAAGAGGACAGAGAATTCAGCTGTTCTCTGTGCTGTGTATTACCTTAATAGTCTTTAAGGTTATTCAGCATAATCTTAGTGAAAAATGCATATTTACAATAACATCTTTTTATTCTGCTAAAAAACATAACATTATTTAGAAGTATATATGCATATATATAAAACCCACACATAATCAAAGTAAATCTGAACAACTTCCATAAAGAAATAAACAAAGAAATTGTTTAGACATTTCCAAATGTAATTGGAATTCAGCAATCAGGGTGAGGTTCATTCCCCAGGTTCCAATCAGTACATTTTGGGAAAGGGAGACGGCTTCACTTTTTAATGAATATAATGAAAAATAGTACGCCCAAATGCACAAAAATGTTAACTGTCTCTTTTGCATTTGCTCTGCTTTATAAAAAAGTAACAATTCTTTTTATGAGCTGTTTGGTGCTCTCACCTCTGTTTGTTTTACAGATACCCATCTATGATCAGAGACCTGGCCTGTGCTCAGATGCTATGCTGCACCACGTTTTAGGCTGAGACTCGGAAACAATTTATTTTTGGTGGCACTTCCCTGAAACAAACCTTTACCCCTAACTTTAATATATAGAATATGAATTGTTGTCTTCTGATTTTTTTCTGCATTCTTCTTGTCTAATTATTGCACCATTGCAAAGAGCTATTCTCTGTCATGTGCTTGTTTAACTTTCTTTTATGAGGTGAGTAGCCTGTTTTCTTGAGTGATTCAGGTACTCTGCATGTATTTGCAGGAGTTAAAAGTAATTTCAGATTCCCTGTTTCACCTGCACTATTTTAGGCCCTGATCTTTTCAATTGCAACATGAAGTGTCCCAGTTACTTCACTGGAGCTTTGAAACTGTAACTTGTATTATGGTTTCTGTCCATGCTCAAATTGTTTCACTTTAGTCAGAGTTTATGAAAAGCACTGGATGTATCCCATATTGCAAAGGTTTTATTTTTTAACTCTGTATTATTATCAATGTACTCAAAGCACCTCATAGGTAGGACTCTTCATAGGACTTTAGCTCTGAATGTGAATCTAAGCCTACTATTTATGGGCCACTTGTAGTAAATATCAATCCTCAATACCTAGTGTTTATGTTGTATTCTCCTGTGCTTGTGGAGTCAGGATGAGACAGACATCCAGTCCTGTAACAGCATCATCCTAGTGTGTGTCTTCACTTACCAGGCCTATAATTATGAGCTACAATGTTAACATTAACTAATTAGTTTACTTCTAAGTGCCAGAATCTTGTGATTTTGTGATGTATGAAAAAATATCTTGATCATGGTGTGGAAAAATATACTAAAAGGCTCTACAAATTTGCTAATTAGTACAAAAAAAAAAAATCCAAGAAAGGCAAATTGTGCCAAAAACAATGCCATTGCAGTAAATACAGTCTTCCCATGTTCATTTAGCTACAGAATCTCTGGACCCACTGTTCCCTGTGCTTCATTTTCTTCATATGCGATTTCCCAAAAATTAAAGGAGACTGTTTTGATTGAAAGAATTAGATAAATGAATGTTTTATGGACATGCTTAAATATTATTGAAATTGTGATCTGGTAGATCTGGCTGCAAAAAGTGAAACCTTGCTGACAGAAAAAAAAATCTAGAGAAGAAAACACAACTTATGCCTGCTGGGATACTTCATCAAACTGTTTTAAAAGACTGAGAAATGAGATTGTACTTACCCATGGTCAAGGGATTTCTGAACTAGAATATTAAACGTTTGTTAGAATTAGTTTTCAAACAATGTTGGGCGTTTCATGCTTGAGTGACGAAAAGACAATTATTTCCCAGTGTCTTTGCTGCCTCTGGGCATGATTAAATAATGGAATTGTATTCTCAGAAAGATGCGGTTTATTACTTTTAACAGCTTTTCAAGCTGAAGTCTTTATAAATAAAAAGAGCTATAATTTAAAAAAGATAAAAGACGTGTGCCATTTCATCCCTTTGAAACATGGAAGAGAAAGAATTGTGTGCAGTAATACCTATAACGTTCAACATGCAGCTTTCTTGAGGGGGGTATTTTTGAGGGAAAGAAAGTGTGATGCTCCCAGAGACAGGGGCTCTGCTCATACTTGCTTTGCTGTTTTATGCCTCTCATAACAATGGATTATGCAAAAAACATGAGTGAATTTGTTGGGACTTGATGAATTTTGATGGCAATTTCACAGGTGCAGAATAAATTGGAAACCCATCCCCCTCCCTCACCACGCCCTTCCTGTTTCCAGGTACTTTAGACAACTTTGCTGTTCCTGAAAGTCTCCAAGCCAGACTGCAGCTTTTGCAGTCAGCTGCTGCTCAGCAGGGTCCGTCCCAGAGCACCAGCACTTCCTGTGTCTGGAACTGCTCATGGTCAGGTAAGCTGGGGTACTGAGCTCTTTAGTTCAGCCCATCTGTGACCTTTCCTGTCCCTACTAAAGCTGTCAGGCTGACTGGTCTCACACACAAAACGTGCTGTGTTGCATATTCACTCAAACACAGCTGAGCCCATCCACTGGAAATCAGCAGCTTTCAATCTACTCTGTCTAATGGAATTTCCATTTAACATTCCCAGTGAAGGTGGACTCTCATATGAAAAACTTGTATAAATAGGACTTTTTTTTTTTTTTTAATTAATTTTATTTCTGTCTTTCAGGAAGAGATGTTCTGCAGACTATTGCTTTAAATAATTTTGGTTATGGTTACCTGGTATTTTTAATGTGGAAAGAAGGCAAGAATCTACCAAAAGGGAATGTTCTGCCCTTCTACATGGTTGGTCATTAATGCTTGTCCCCATCTCCTCTCTAGTGGCAGACCTAGCCTGTGAGCCACCATATAATGAAACCTGTTAAGACACTTATCAGAATAAGTGTCTGCTACCCTCTCACCTCCTCAAGAGTATTTTAGCTGGATCAGTTCCTTCTATGAGCTACTGTGCATCTTCAGAGACTCTGGAGATAGCAAAAATGGAAAGGAAAGAGCAGCTGAACAAAAAAAAAAAAGAAAGCAGAAAAGCAGCAACATTCCTGGTGCTGGCATGGATTTGTGTATAATATCAGCAAAATTAAAATGACTGATCTATTCTGTTGTGTTATTGCACCAAGTTAGAACAGCCATGAGATATTATGGCTCCATTTGCATCATATCTTAAAGATTCTGTACGGTTGTCTTGTTCTTAGGAGTCTGACTCTCACTCAAAAGGCCACAAAACCTTCATAGACTACCACTTTTCCTTTATAGTAAGGGAGGTTAAGCCTTATGACAGCAGCTCAAAAAGCAATACTTGTGTGTCCACTCTCTGACACATCATTATTCTGTGATATGTATCAAAGCTCCCCTCTTTTTATCAGATTGCAGAATTGTCCCATTTGTACAACTGCTCAAAGTAAATAAATAATCTAGACAATGCTAAGTGCACATGCAATTGAAGCTATTCATTGTTTGGTCTCACATCAAGGAGAAAACATGTCAAAGAATTTGTCCAACCAGACCAAGGTGCCAAAATCCCTAGATCTAGCCTTGGCATATGGTATCAAGCAGATGTACTGGATATGAAAAATCACAGCTGCCAGCTAGCTGATAGCTACCTAAGAATCAGTCAGTGCTAATTTGGTATTTCTGTGCTAGATAAGATCTATGTGGTGTGCCTGTGGGTAACTAAACCTCTGTTTACATTAGGTTGATAAGAATGGATACCGTACAGAGTGTCTTAGGAAAGATGTATCCATTTGTGACCGCAATCCACATGACAGCTAATTATTTAAAATGAACTCTGCATCAGAAAATTACATCTGTAAAACCAGGACTGAAGTGGCTTCTTCTTCATGAGATCTTCCGAGGCTTCAAAAAAAACAATTGTACTTGGAGTTTGAATCTTATTTTGATAAGGCTCTAGAGTCTGCTGTGGAGTGGAAATGATCTTTAAAGTGAGTTAAGTTGGTAAAAGTAGCAGAACATTTTATTCAAATAGAAAATAGCATCTGTGGGGACTAAGTTCACTAAGAAAGTCCGTGGTGATATGTCCTTTAGCTGTAGTTTTCCTTCATCTCTTCACTTTTCTCTTTCAGTGAAATTGCTCAGGTGTCAGCAACGGTGGAATTTTGTCACATTTATTGTATTACAAAAAGCATTGATTTTACACTTTAAGTGATGCCAGTAAATATTTTTTCCATTGTGGCCAAACCCCTTTTGTTTTAAGCGCCTGTGAGTGGAATTAGCACTGTCTTCTCATCCATTAAAAGAAAAAAAAAAAAAAAGAAAAAAAAAGAAAAAAAAAGAGAGAGAGAGAGAGAGAGAAAAGAAAAATCTATCCACCTCCAATATAACGACTTTGAGTGCAATAAGCCTGATAATTTCCTTGGTGCCTCCTATCTATTAATTTGTAACATTTCCGTTCCTCCCTTTCCTATATCTTACACTTGCAAAAAAAGCAATGTTTCCCAGATGTCTTAAAAAAAGATTAAGATAGTCTATCAGATTCAGTCTTCCTTTTTAAACTAGTGTTCTCTCTAATGTCTACATTAATTAAATAAATGCATTTTTAATTGAAACACATGAAGCTTTCAAGTCAAACTGAGTTCATGTCCTCAGGCACCCTATTAATGGAATTTTGGAGTGACAGTGCACACCAACCAGCTGGGTCAGGACCATGTTAATGAATCATCAAAGTTTTTTTCTCTGATGGCACAAGCCATTGCAGATCCATTGCAAAAGGGGAAATCTATGTCTTCGCAATTCTTGTAGAAATAACATCTCTTGAGGTCTCAACATATTCCACATGCAGTTTAGAAGATAATTGAACCAGGTTTGTCCATTTAAAATATTTTATTTTACAGGCTGTCAAATTTTAACAGCAGTTAATGATGTTCATCTACAGGTTTTGTCTTCCCTTTCAAGGGCAGAGGAATAATTTATTGTTCTTTGACTCTAAAAGAGCTATGCAAAAGTGCATTATGTACATAGAACAATAAATAGTTTCTGGGATTCATTGATGTTTTTCTCAGAGGACCAAAGCATTTTTTTTCTTTATAAATGAGAACAAGAAGAAAGCATCACAAGTAAACCTGAATAGATACACATTACAATAGGTTATCCTTATGCAAATGCAAAGCACAGTCACCATCAGCAATGTCTATACCAAAAAGATAAAAAAAAAAAAAAAAGCAAAAGGGGGGTTAATTCCCTTGCATTGTTGACTAATGAAGCTTTCCAAGTTATGCACATGCTGCAGCTGCACATCCTTTGTGTTCCACATTGGCCAGGGTTGCTGGAGGCTGCTTGTACCTTGTCTGCATGAGACTTCCTGGAGCTCCCAGAGGGACTGAGCTATCAGTGCAGGCTGTATTCCCAAGAGTTATCTGCTCTTAATAAACCAAAAAAAGGAGGAAGAGTCTTATCTGGTACAGAGGCAAACTGATGTAAGCCTATACATTTATGTCCTCATTATTTTTTCCCTCAGATTGGAATGGCTTTACCCCTACATTGTTTGTAGGAAACTCTGGGATATGTTGTATCCTGAATTTTCACCTGTATAGGTTTCCCAGTAGGCATTGTTGTACCAGAAAATACTTGAGGGACAAATTATCCTTGAATTACATGGCATGCAGACCTGAGTGAAAGCTCAGAAACCTAAGTTCTAAATGTTACTAGAAAAGGAAGTAAGATGCTGCTTTTATGCAAAGCCTATGCCATTTAATTAATTAAAAAAAAAAAAAAAAAGAAAAATTTCCCCAAGGTAAAGGCTAGCAACTTTTAAATCACTTTTTATATTATTTCGGATGGAAGTAATTAAATCTGGTCACTTAATTTTTAATAAGGTCCTTTTTGAAGAAGACATTTTCAGCCATGTTTACTGAGTCTGGTTACATATTTATTCACTGAATTCAGAGAGAAGTAGTTTAACAACTTGGTGCAAATTTCTGACTCCAGATTTTAGAGCAACTTCACCTTCTAGCTCTGCAGCCTCTAGAATACTTAATGCAAGAGAGAAGAAAAGACTTTTGCACAGACTGAGAAAGACATATTTGCTTGAGAACTCTGTATTACACACCAAATAAGAAGGTGTGTTTCATGAATGGTGGCCATGTAGGAGAAAAGGGAGCTTTTTTTTTTTTTTTGACAAAGGAAAAAGCACCTTTGGCTTTGAAAGTTGTGCCCACAAAACCCCTGCTGAAGATGGTACACTTCCAGAGTAATAGAACTTCGTGGAGCAGTGTGCAGGACACCCCCATTGCCTACTGCTACTGCCAGTGGTCCCTCTCTACTTAGCTTGCTCATCTCTCTGAATTCTTCATTTAGGCTTCTGCCTTCCATCGCAAAGGATCAAGCAGTAGACTGAGTTCCGAAATGTCCTCTTCTGTCTCCAAAACTTTCCTCATGCACCTTTTCTAATAATCTGTTAAGATACAATTACCTTTATTAATGCTTGTGCATATAAATTTTTGTTTTCTTGCTTGGCAATTGATCAGGCGTCCATGATACATACAAAATACACAGAGGTTTGTGGTAGGAATGAAAGAGCAGTCACACAGTTCAGATTAATTTAGTTTGCCAACACTGGCCTGTAAGTGGACATGCAAGCAGAAGGAGAAAAAGAACAACAGTGTGTGATACTTCTTTCTAATGCTTTCCTAGTCTTCAGTTATTTTCAGCTCAAGTATTTCCCTCAACATCTGCGGTTTGTCTATTTATCAACCTTCTATGAACCCTTCTTTCTACTAATACCACACATACCTCTCATATTCAGTAGGCCCTTTTGTGGGTTGTTACAAAGGTTAACTCATGTTACATGAAAAACTACCTTTTTGTTTCTTCTTTGAATCAAATTCTACTAGTTTTTTTTTTTTTTTTTTTTTTTTTTTTTTTTTTCTGCCAGCAACCTTCAGCATTAGAAGAGCAGTGAGTCTCTGGCCAACACTGTTTCTGTGGACCTTTGTGTGATGATCTGAAACCATCTCTTTTCTGAGCTGAAGTTTTGAGCCTATTAAGTCATCCATACAACCATCCTAGTAATGTTTGAACCTTGTTGATACATATGTTTTCTGAGATTGGATGACTAGAGTACAAAATTAAAAGTCAGAGTGAATGATAGATCTATAATATTTTCTGGTTTATTCTGTTTCTTTCACAATAATTCCTAGTATATGAATTTCTTTTTTGAGTGCCTCTGAATACTAAGTTGATGTTTTTGTGGAACTACTTATCATGCCCTCAAGGTCTTGTTTCTGCAGAGTGATGAACAGATCAGCGATCACCTTGTATATCTGAAGGTAGAAGGTTTTTCTACCTTCCTCATGCTGAGAATTTCACAGAATCATGGAATCTTAGAATGGTTTGGGTTAGAAGAGACCTTAAAAGGTCATCCAGTTTCACCCCCCCTGCCATGGGCAGGGACACCTTTCACTAGCCTGAATGTTTCAAAGCCCCATCCAACCTGGCTTTAAACACTTTCAGGGGTAGGGCACCCACAGCATCTCTGAGCAATCTGTTCCAGTGACTTGCCACTCTCACAGTAAAAAACTTCTTAGCACCTACTCTAAACCTACCATCTTTCAGTTTAAAGCCATTACACTCTGTGCAATCACAACAGGCCTTGGTAAAAATACCTCTCTCCATCTTGCTTATAAGCCCCCTTAGAAGTCACAATAAGGTCTCCCCAGAGCCTTTTCTTCTCTGTGCTGCACAAACCTAACATTCTCAGCCTTTCTGCATAGGAGGGATTTTTCCATATTCCTATACTTTCTGACATTTTTTATCCAGTTATCAGGCCTGTTAATAAAAAATTCCTCATACTCCAGCCTTATCCTCACCATCTGATATAACTGATAGTGTTATCAGGAAATTTCACAGGAAACTTTTTGTACAAATGGCTTGACATAATATAATAATAAAACTGTTTTCAAAAAATTTCAAATAATTAATAAATAGCTAATTTTAAAATTTATCTTTATGAAGTCAAATATTTCTAGTAAGTCATCCCATTAAAGTGAGTATAGTGACTTTTGGCTCCTATGAAAATAAGAGTAAATTGTGATTCAAACCCCACTAGCAGAAATGTGAGGCTTTTGGCTGTGTGCAGAGGACTTTGCTTTTGACTTTGATTCCAGCAACAAGGGGGTCTTTTTTTTATTTCTTTTAAAAAACTATTTGTTGTCAACATCCAGAGGGGTGTCAGAATGTTTTCCTAAACACAACTAACAAACAGATATGTCCATTTTCCACAAAACCATACTTCAATCTACTTTGTATATCTATTGTGCATTAGACAAGAGCCACCTATCCTGTATGGTATTCATGTATTTTGTACCATAAGAGATTCCAGAGTGCCAAGTCAAAACCTCAACCTTACATTCCAGAGTGCCAAGTCAAAACCTAAACCTTACATTAACACACCCAAATGAAGGGCTTGCACATGGAGAAAGTTGTTGCCTGGGATATTGCAGTTGTCATGGGTGAATTCAGCCTCTGTGCTGTAAGCAAGGACCAGCTAGCTACAATTCCCTCACTCTCCTCACCTCCCTTGACCTCATGCTTTGTACAACAGCTGTGGAAAATCAAATCGTCCTGCAAACCTGCTTTCTGCTGGCCAGCTGGCAACGTGGGCCAGTACCAGGAGTGCCAGAACCTTACAGCTGTATGTGTATTGCTGCTTATCCATCTGTAGCATATGCCATATGCCAGTCCCCAAAGTTAGCTGAAGAGAGGATCCATCTGAAGTGAAACTCTTTCATCAACATGAAAGTGTTCCTTCCCACTTTCTCGCCTTGCTCCTCTGAACTTTTTTTTGCTAGTCATTTATTCTCTTCTCCCTTCCTCCATGCTCTAGGGATCATATGAAGAGAATGAATTCAAACCTGTGGCCCACTGCCGTATTTTTTTAAAGAGTAGAAAAAATTCTGTGTGACCTTTTGAGTAGCAGGTGTGGCAAGTACCACTTGTCTTGAGTGAATAATGTAAATATAAGATTTGCTGCTCCATGGGTTCAGACAAATCTGTTCAGGCAATTTACAGTTGATTTGATTTTCTTTCCCATGAGGTCAACACAGTGCATACAAGTGGGTTACAAGGAACAAGAGGTTAATTCAAAGATATGGTCAGTTCTGTCTGACTAAAAGAAGCGTGTCCATCTAAGAACACATGCATTTTCTAGCCTAAGTTATTTAAAATGTTTGCTTACTTAAATAATGGTTTTCCCCTTAAAAAGCGAAGGCAGATATTCCTTCACTTCCCAGATTTCTCAACAGCTTAAAATAGAGGTGGCAAGAAGCCAACATGCTTAGTAATGTGCAGTGGCACTCTGAAGGCAAACATGAACAATAAAAATATCTTTGTTCACTGGCAGGGCTGATCACATTTGACTGGAATGTGGATTTCATTATATGTTAAAGGATGAAACCTTCTACCATTCCAAAAGCACACCCCTCACCACAGGCGGAAGGAAACTGTATGTAGAGTGAATTCAGGGCAGATGTGCTTTATTATTTTTTATTTTAATGCTAGATGCTGTTGAGAAAAGGACTGTGATAATGGAGTAAAGGCCCTAGAGCTCACATATTCTGACCTATATACAAGCCTCTTCCTGTTTAGCCTTTTTACTGAATAGGAGAAGAGTGAAGTCTTCTGAATTCAGCAGTACTATTTTTTTTTATTGCTCATAAGTAATTTTTCTAAATAGATCCAAAGGTGATTTTCAAGGAAAGCCAGAATCTAACTTTTGTTTGTTCTATATTCACTTTATGTATTTTCTAAGCATTACTTGACTTAAACCAGAGCAGAGTGTAATAGACCCAAAAGTCCAACAACAGAACTCTTCTGGTATTCTTGATCTGCCTCTTTCTCTTGGTTGTTACCTGATGAGTGGATCTGAGTGGTTAGCCATATGTTGAAATTTCACTTGTAAGTTATGGGGCTACTCATAGTGCCTAACCTCAAGGGTCTAACTTAAAAGCCCAAAATGCCTCCTCAAGATGTTTCACTCTCTCTTTGGGTAGCGCAGAAAACATGTTCTCCTCAACTTGAAGTCAACCAACTGCTCCTAAACTGCCTTCTACCAGCAATAGTGTGAATTCCTGCCTTCCCCAATACTCTTTTTCTTCACCTACCCCAACCTATATCTGAAGTAGTACAAATTGTCATGGAAAGCCAGACTCAGGTGCTTTCTAGAGCCATAACAATGTTGGCAAAGATTCTACTTTTCTTGGAACCAAATTAAAATTTAGAAGGTTCCAATCTGACATTTTGGTAAATGAGAATAATACTCTTCATTTTTTCCCCTTCAAATATTTGTATTGAATAAACCAAATTTGTTTGCATAACTCTGAAAAGTTGCCATCTGGCAACCTGCTGTCTCAATTCATGGCAGAGGGTTTTATTCCTGCCAATTTCAAGCCTTTGTTTTAAAATCTGTGCTGAAAACAATCCAATTCTCTTTCCCCTGAAGTCAGTGGCAGAACTCCCACTAGTTTCTGGGGGAGAAGGATCAAGCCCAGACAATAATGGAAGGTAATTAAAAAAAAAAAAAATTCAAAGTATCATCAAAGGAGTTGCACTCCTAATTCTATTTGTCGCTGCTTTGAAAACATAATGGCAAGGTTTTGCATATATCAGTCAATAGCTCTAGGCAACTTGAAACTGCCTAAATTAACTGCTATACTTCTCAGTGAGGTTTGTTTTTTTTTTTTTTTTTTTAAAGAATAAATCCCCACAGGAAAATAAAGGAAAACTTTTGGAACAGTGCATACAATACTGTGTTTTCCTTTCTGAAAGCTAAAAGAAGCAGCTAAGTAATTCTATTATTCATCACTCAATAAATAGAATTTTTCTGGAGCAGGTTGAATTATAGGACGTAAGATCATAGCCACAGAGCTTAGGCTGAAATCCCATCAGATATATAACTAAAAAGAAGCTGACTTGAGCCCCAAGGATAAAATAGGGTGTTTAAGAAACAAGTGGTGATTCACTGTGCTCTAACTCCTACAGAAATTTTTCTATTTATTTTAGGGAGAGCTGGATCACTCTTTCCTACCGTTTTCGTCAGTGCATAATTTGAACTATGCCACAGCTGTAGGCCCCTATGGATAGTTACAAGGATGAAACCTTGATGACCTCTGATCACAGAAAAGTGCACATCACTCCTTTCCCTGGGTGAAAAGCTGGCCTCCATGTTCTGGCCCATTTCCAGGTGAATTCCATTCTGCATCCTTGGAATTGCCCTGCATTTTAGCCATGAATAAATACGTATTTCATTTCCTTTGTTTAAAACTGTTGCGCAGTGTTACTGGTGAAAAATGACTGTGGTATTCTGATCTGAGATAGCTGTGTGTCGCTGGGAAGGAAAGTGATACCTGCTGAGGTCCCTGGGCTTGCAAATAGCTGTTGTTATTAGAAATGGTACTGATCTTTCCTTCCCTCCTGCAGACTGCCAGTTTCAGTCTAACCCCAATATTACAAAAAAATCCCCACACATACAGATATTATCTGAAAAGTAAATTCAGAGCAGATGTCCAGAGTACTTGCTACCAGCAATGAAGGTTCACAGGACATCAAGTAAAGCAGGACACAATCTACAAAGAAAAAGCAGAACGAAAACACAGACTGAGATGAGAGGTGGGAAAGCCACCTGCCCCAAGCTGAGTGCAAGCCCCAAGGTATGGTTGGTACATAGGCCTTTTTTAAACTCTCACCCTTGCTGTGCCAGCAGGACATCAGGCGTTTAGGCATCACTATTATTTTAACTAATGGACTAGTCCTGCATTTAAATGATGGAATGTGAACCATATTGGCTCCCCACAGGTAGAAGGAAAATACTACTGGTCCTGCTTATATGCCAGTTAAACATCTGGAATCACTGTGAATGAAGCAAAGAAAATTTAAACACAAGGGGTGGAGCTGGGATTTTTAAAAGTGAAAAACTAAATATTTAAAATGTTGCTTTCAATTGTGATTTTGATCCTCTCCCTTCTTCTTGCATATATAATTTTTTTTCATTTTAAGTACACATAAACTGGCCCCATACAATGCAACAATCAGATCCTGCCATTTTATTCAGGTAGGTAGTTTAATCTACTTTTTTGTGTCTTTGATGTAGGATACACAGGCTACCTGCTGGGCTGTAACTGCATGGTATTTACCCCAAACTTTTAGTGTGAATGGTGGGTAGCAAATGCAGGACATTGCAGGTAACTCCAGGCTGGCTTTTATGTGTGAAATCTTTGTAGGATTCCTCTGATTCTCACAAACACAGTGATGTTTTCTCTTTGAAAGAAAAGTGTCTCAAACTGTCTTGGTGATGGAAAAACCTAAACCAAAGCTGTTAAATTTAATCCTGTCAAAGTAAAGACAAACCTCTGAGAACAACAAAGCTGGGTTTTTGACTCATGGTGTGAAGCTAGATGTATTTGGACACGGGACTGTATTCTTTCCCATTTTTTCTCAGGATGTAAGGATATCCGGAAGTACATGAAAGGAAGTAATGTTATTGATATAACAGTAAAAAAAGGGTTTTGTTCCCACTGCATGCTAGCTCTTACAACAGCTTGGATGTAAGCTTTCATTTCCTGTGGCACTAGGAAATGTCTATGTTCAGTGGGGATCAACAGGCAGAATTATTCAAGGGAGACAGTGTGCTTCAGTAGTTGCAGCAGGGAACTTTGAAAGGTCCTGGCCTGTTTTCAGCATCTTTCTGGGTCATTCTTTCCCTCTGTGACCTCAGATGGCTCACTTGACGTCCGTCAAACAGCTGCAAAGGCAGGTAAAGGAGCCTTGCACTGCAGAGGAGGTACGGGATCTAAATTGAGAATCCCTGAGGAAGCAACTACTGTATTTTGAACTGACAGCATTTGAGATTTATGGACAGAAAAAGTATTGAAAGGTAATTTACTTCTAGTATCTGATTATGAAGCAGTGGCCCTATAGTCTATCTCCTTCATAGATCATTTCAAAGTCCACACTGACAGCCTTAGCTGTTGTGCCCTTCATGTGTATGGACTTAAGCTGCCTAAATGATGATGAGTTAGCTAACAAAGATAACGAGTATTTAAGGAAGATAAATTCTCTCCCAGCTGAACTCTGATGGTCAACAAATACAGAGCCTGCAACACTCCAGTACAGCTTTGCTGGAGCCAGGCGACGTGACAGACCGAGCAGTGTCAGGCTCTGCAGGCCTCCGGTGCAGTGCCAGACAGAAGGTGCAGCGAGCCAAGCGCATTCTGCTACCTGGGAAGAGGCCATATCCACCAGAGGACAGGCTCAGCAGTGTCCCAGGGCAAATTACAAGGCCAAAATCACTGCTGGCATGAATGAGCATGACTATTTGAAGGGTAATGCTGCTGTGTGTTCACTTTCCCCAACATGATTCCCCCCCTATTATTTAGTTTTGTTCATTAAAAGATTATGATATAGCTGAATATTCAATAAATATTAATTCTTCATTAAAAAAGAACCCTATTTTCCAATACTTAGTGCTGCCTTATGTCCTATGAAGCAAAACTGGAAACTGCAAGTCTGATATGTGAAATAGTCAATTTTAAATTGACCTGAATTAAGCCTTACTTTGGATATTATGATAATCTTTATCTCAGCTGACACAGGGTGTTGCTAGGAAAAGAGATTGTATAACATTTATCTGGTGTCTTGAGTATAAACTCCCACGGATAGTGCTGAAATGATCACCTCTGGTGAGATTTAATATGCAAATTATATTTCTAAAATGTAGTCTCATTACTCTATACTTAGTTCAGGCAGGCGGAGAATTTCATAAGGTTTGCTGTGCACCTAAAAATTCTGGGAAACTCCAGGTATGATTACTGAACAAATACAACTTTTTGTCAGATTTTAACCCCATGTATTTTTAGGCCTCTGTTGTTTATCTCATCTTTAGAATTATTCCCACACATAGAATTACCTTCTCAGTGTTTTAAGTGGGGAAAACCTTAAGCTGGTGTACTTTATCTTGCTTCTTGTTTGTTCATTTTATGATTATTTCTTGTTGAATTAAATCTTGTTTTTTTGACCACAGGGGACAAGCTGATTGATAGAAATTACTTTCTGTGAAATCAAACAATGGTTTTGTCCTGGATAGAAAGCCTGTGATGCATTATGACGTATCTTAACCCAAATACCTTTTTATTATACAAATAAATATTTTCATTGTTGCTCTACTGAATTTTACAAAATGTTCAGGGATGTATTTTTCTGGAGGAGCTGCAAAAAACTCTGTAGAATTTGCACGGTGTCAGCAGTGCAAGAATGTGGCTTGTTACATACAAAGTCACTGGAAGGGGTGAGTATATGCTCATTTGAAATTGGATTCATTGGGCCAAACAGAAATATATGTACATATGTTCATACGCACATACACACATACACAGACATACACAAATACATAATTTGCTCAGTTTGCAATTTGCTCAAGTTAGCATAAAACAGATGCTTACATTCCAGATGCATCCTGGACTGGAGTAGTCAGGATCAGCAGTCATTTTCAAAGACAGGAGAGGACAAAAAGTAATGCACTTTGGTCTTTGATTATGGTCGTTGGACATAGCTGCAGTGACCTTATTATAAAGGAACAAATCCACTGACAGTGAACTGACCAAAGGTATATACCAGACTATATGACATCCCCTGTATATAAAGTGGAGGGAAGGAGGAGGAAGGGGGAAATATTTGATCATTAAGGCTTTTGAGAGACATAGGATTTTCTAAAACCTAGTAAAAGCTTGTTTCTTGGGAAGGACCCAGATAATAATCACACGGCTTATGAGGTAATAAACATGCAGACAGACTGGCAACACCTGAGAGTTAAGATTTTCTCTATACCTCAGTTTTATGAGAAAAAGTTTTATTGATTAAGTAATAAGTTCTATACTAACACTAAGCAGAACTGGGCAAGACACTTTGGCTTGTTTTTGTCTCTAATTTTAAGTAGAAATATTGGCATTTCTGAGTTGCAAGGAGACGTAAGCAGTCTATATAGCTTGTGACTGCAGTTCAGTGCAATTTGCTGTACAATGGTTGCAGTAGTTAGGGAGGGCAGCAGTCCATCGCAACCTCAAGTTGAGCCCAGCTGAACTTGAGTGTTTATCAAATGAAAAAATGGCTCACATTTTACGGGCAGCCTCCTCACATGGGAGGTGTCCAACTGAAAGGTGTAGAAGGCATCTGGTTTTCTTCTAGTTGCTCTTTGGAGATTGAACCCTTACAAGATTTGCCTAACCAAGTGATTTTCAAATTCTTCCTCGATGGTGGCATCTCATGATTTCTCTTCATGTCTCATCTCCTCTCATTTCATCTGACCTCATCTTATGCTTTTGAATGAGATACTTGCTTTTCAATCATTGCAGCTGATTTATATATATATATATATATATAAAAGGTAATTAAAATATTGAAATGCTACTCACTGGCAAATAGGTATGCCTGAGGAAGAACCATATGCTTCAGATTCTGTATATTACTCTGTGGAGAGTTAAAGGCACATCTTGTGGATATGTTGTAATATATGTCCAGAATATCTCTTTTCTCAGGATATCACTCCCACAGAAGAAGTACCTCCAGCCTCATGGCAGTGCCATATCTCTTTGTCTAATGGGAACTGCAGATGTAATTGCCCTCAGCTGCAGCAAAAATAGTACCAAAATATTTGTGTTGTCATAAGGCTTTCACTTACATATGTGTAGGACTACAATTTTTGTAATAAGTTATTTCCAAAATTAATAGTTAATCCTGGTTTTGTGTTTATTGATACAACAAAATCAGAGGCGAAAATAATTCTCATAATAAAAAAATATTCCTTAAAGAATTACATTGGGGAATATGTTACAGAATTTCTACAAGGCCTTTATGATGGAATGAGTCAGAATAATAGGATCAGGGGCTTACTTTAAGTTTCCATCACTGATGTAGTTTGAAATTTGGAAGCTACTTCAACCATTAATCAACATTTGAAAAGAAACATGTGAAAAATACTTTTGTTTGTGAAAGATGTGAGAGCACCAGAAAGACTTTACTTTGTATTTATCTTCATTATTTTGTTGCTTTTGGTTTCAGAAATAGCTATAAGCAGAAATAGCTTGCCAAACATATGTAGAGATATAAATGTGTGTGTATGTATATGCATGTACAGACATGTACATGTATATATGTATTATATTTTGACCTATTTTGTATAAAAGTCCTCTGTAAGTAAATGTCCTTACTGGTGACTCAGGAATTTGAATGGTATGAAGTTTTAACATGAGTTTCAGTTTTGCCCTGAAACATGTTCTTATGAAGATCATCAGAGGCAGCACATAGCACTTTTCATTGTCCAAGTCAGCAAACCAAAGTCTGAGGTTCCAATAGGTTTATATTTCTGGAGTTCTGAATAATATTGTTGTAGCTGTTGCTAACAGTTTCTGCTTTTCTAGTACTTTTATTCTTCATCTCCTCTGGGACAAGAAGTATAAATTGCAGCTAATATAAACCACAGAAATCCAATTCTCACTGTGCTCTGCAAAGTCAATTAGGTTCTGTACATAGGGGATATATCACCATTTCATATTTTTATAGTAAAATGATTTCAATAATATAAGTTCACTACTGAATCTTTTAGCATTTTTTTAAAAAGGCCTAATATCTCCAGTCAACTCCCTATATCTATGAATTCTTTTTTTTTTTTTTTTTTAATATTAGAGTGGCATTATAAAGCAAAGAAAGCTTTTATAATTACGTGGTAAATTGTTAGGAAGGTCCTTTGCAATTTTTTAGGTATTTTAAATAAAAAAAAATATTTTGTTGACTTGATATAAAGACATTTTGAAAAAAAAAATTTAGCGACAAAAATGTAATTTTTATCAAAATCAAGATTTATCAGAAGTTGCAAGAGGCGATTTCCTGAGTATATCAAAAATATTTTGTTTTTTAAAAGTTACAAGAATACTCTTTAACTGAATATTTGTTTAACCTTTTCTACTCCTTTCAAATCTGTTGTTCTCAGTGGAGGACAAGGAGAAAATGGTAGAATGTAAGATATGGCTCTTACAAGCTAGATCTCCAGCACATACTTTGGCAGGAATGTTGGGGGCCTCATATTGTAGATTACACCTCTCTACACTAAATGTTTTTTTTAATTCTGTGGCACAAAATTGTCTGATGTTACATATTTTTAATAAATTAAAAACAGAAAGTAACTTATTTGCTCTCTGCTAGGTCCTGGGAAAGTCCAGAAAGAAGAGGAATGTCTAGCCACTAACAAATGATGTTTAAGGAAAATAGATTCCTACTGACATCATTAAGTCTGCAGAATTGTTTTTATAAGGGTACATACCTATGTCCTACCAATTTTTCTCAAGAAATATTTATATGCAGAGAACCGTGAAGTGTTAGAGCCTGTCTTGAGGAAATGACCAGCTTTTTAAATATGTCATTGCATTTTCAGCATAAAGTGCTAAATTAACAAATCTAAACGTGTATATGATAATTTACTGAAACTACTAGTTATCAGCTTCTAAGGGAAAGTTCATTATAAAATCAGTAAGAAAATTTGCATACGTTGTGGAAAACCAGAAAAATTGTGATCTGAAAAGTGCATTTGTCTAGTTAATTAAGGTTTGATTTAACTCTTAATGGAAAATTATTTCACAGCCATAGGATTTGGTAAAGAGGTATTCTGAATAATTGATTTAAAAAGTTATTAGAATGGTCAAAATATCTGACTCATTATCAGTCAAGTCAAGCAAAATCTGCCTTTCAACAGCTATTGTTTTGTTTGTATTTCTAAAAAATTTCTGCTCTTAAACAGAATTAAATTCAAGAATGTGAGTATATATAAATAATGCAAGTATTCATGAAAATATATTTTAAAATGGAATATATATAAAGTGAATATAGCTATTCATGGAAGTAAAGTAGCAGAAAATGAAGGAATATTATTCTGAGCATAGAATTAAATTTCACTGATTCTCCAGTCCAAATTTATATGTATCTATTCCTCATTTTCCCCTTCCATGATTTAGCTGTTATTTCTTTATTGTGAAATTAAGTCAGATCCACTCTGATATTAACTGATACTGTGTAAACTGTGAGCCCAGTGTTCTATAAAAATATTGAAGGGGCATTTAAAGAAAGCCATAAGTACTTAAAAATCTGTTTACTGTAAGGCTGGATATTTTGTTTCATTTTTTAAACACTGCAGATGTCTTTTTTAAATGACAATGCAAATAATGAATGTAAAACGCTCCTCAACCTATACTGGACACTCAGCAGCCAAATTTAATTGTTGATGTAGAAAATGGTTGTTGAGACACAGAACCAAATTGGGATGGGTGCAGTCTTTAATATTCTTGTAATAAGATAGTCATAGATATAATGTTGCTGATTACATTTTAAAGGGGTTTGTCCAAGAACATTAGAAAAAGGAACTGGTTGGAAACTTCCTGAGACATTTCCTTAATCAGAATAGCTATGAGTTGTTAAAACTAAGATTCTTCCCTTTGGATGCCTTCACAGGTGAAGGGGAGCATCCGTGTTGACAGGTGCCACTTATTACAGGGCAGTCAAATGGCCCTGGCACACTCCTAGAATGTTCACTTCCTACTTTGCCTCTGTTTGCAACACATTTAATTGGAGGATAGTAACCATATCTCTGTGGGCTACTCTATCTCCCTCCAAAACATCCACTGGTGTTTTTTGTAAGTGATAGTAACCCAGAAAAAACACATCTGTTCAAACAGGTGGTTTACACTGGAAATGGGGACACAAGATAATTCCAGATATTAAATTAATATCCCAGCCACTGGGCCACTGATTTTATCTGGGAGTATCTCTCTTTCTTGCCTGTCTCTTGGATTGAACACAGAAAACTAATAAAAAATTAAAAATGTAAAATCAAATTCTAGATTCCTTGCCAGCCCGAATAGGAACTTACATTTCCATAGAAATTTTGAAGCCCTTTGAAACACAAGGGAAACTAACAAGATCAGCAGGAAACACTCAACTTCTTGAAATGTGTTCATTTTGCAGCAACACAGATTTCCAGCTGGAATGTCCCTAATAATAATTAATTTTCCTCTACAGGCCTGTTTTCATTCCCTTGCTGGGAAGAGCACTACAAAGCCTGGCTCTGCTGCAGCATCTGGGAACAAAAACATGACCCTACCACTTCTCGCTGCCTCTTTCTCAAAACTAAACTCAGGTGGAAATTTCACTCCCTGTGTATTGCTTTGATTAATGAGATGATATCAGATCCAGGGCTAAATACATGGTAGTGTTCATAAAGTGTTCGATTTCCTGGAACTCTTTTTCTCCTGATGATTAATACGAGTGCTATGGACTGCCATTCCCAATTGTTTTGTCACATCTTTGTTGCAGAACCCGAGTCTATGTTGGAACTGAGACTCACTTTAATTATTGAATTAATACAATTTCATGGTTGATATGCTTCTTTCTCACCTCTGGGCTTTATATTTACTGGTCTACTGTGACCTTTTTCCCTATTGGTGCAAGCAGAAATTAATGTATTTGCTTGTTGCTCATGCATTACTATCCATAACAATCCCAAATTAAATTTTACCCAAATAAAGAGCCTTACATCAAAATTTTTCCAAACAGTTCCTTATACATTTAAGAATAAGCAAGACATCTTTCTTTTCACTGTTACAGGCATACATTTCTATCACAGAACAATCACATCAAAACTATTATCTCTTTGAGTTTTATATTAATTCCTTTAAAAATGACAGTCCAGATTACTGAGGCATAGGAAATGGCCTGGCCTGTCCCTGAGCATCACTGTGCTATAACCTGTTCAACCAAAATAGCAGCCACAGTTTGGATTGCAGAGTATTAAATTATTCAGAATGTTTAGATATCCAGAATATTTAAGCCTTCATCTAACACAATTTCTTTATCATTAGGCCTGCATTCAGATATGTCTGTTCAGCATTAAAGAAAGAACATGGTCACCTGTGGTGGCAGAGTTCCCCAACAGCTGCAGTGAAAGAAATTTGAGCAGAGGGGCGATTGTTCTTGTCTTTTGAAATGATGCCCACTCTTTTCAAAGGCCTCACAGTGGGACAGGCTGAGACTTAGCAGAGAGAAACTTATGCTGGATATGTGACAGCTTATCACCTCCTTGCATCCTGTCATCTTTAAGCCATCTGAAGTAATCTCCTATCACGGTGATAAGCTTGGCTAAGAAGGCAATACATTGCAGAAAAGATAAAGTCATATTTATGGAAAACTGAAAATGTGTGATTATAAAATCATGCAAATTAGCCATAAAAATAAAACATTGAATCAGAACCTTCCTCACTAGTATTTCTTTTGTTCTTGTCTACTTTCTTGTTCCCTATTGCACTGCAATTGTTCTTTCATTCTTATGATTTTTTTTTTCTCTTCAAATTTAAGAGATATGACTACTGCTTCATCAGCTGACTTGGAAGAACATGCAAATAACACAATTAACCTATGGAGAAATGAAGAGTTATTCAATAACACAATGGTACAGGGGGAAGTGGGATATGCTCCTTTTGGTAACTGGTTATCTTAATATCTAAGCATTTTTTAGAAAGACCATCATCATCAACAAGCTCTTTATTTATTTTTCATATGTAGGCTATTTAGGGTAGTAGGCGTAGTGAAGGAATGAGGATTTTTCCCCACCCGAAACTGCTCAGTATGGAATGACCCCATTCTGTTAGTAATTTCAGTGAAACTACAAGTATCTTTTTAGCAAGAAAACTGTTAAGTGTGTGAATAACTTCATGGCCATCTGTCACCTGAAGGAAACAAAGGAAAGAGATTTATTATGGTAGTTTCTTTCTTAAATAATTGATTCCCTCATAATCCTTTACTCCTCGAAATTCCAAATTCAGACATATTAGGTTGTGACTATGAGAGCTTTATGCTCATTTACTTACTATTAGGATTGTTTTGCAGATGGAAATGTTCAGGGCTAGATGGCCTCCTCTATAGTACTTGCTCAGGGGAATATTTAATTTTTCACGGGAGTTATCCATTGGAGTTATATGTCATTGAACTTCCTCCAGGAAGAGGGATTTCACTTTTGAGTAACAGTTGCCAAGTTTGATACTGTGTTGGTCTTGAACTTGTTGAGCCTAATACGAGGGAGACACACCAGACTGTGTCAGTACAACTGAACTTCAGGTAGCCTTGTTGATGCAGGAAATCCACATTTTGTACATTCTTTCTTTCAGAATACATATTGTATAAGATCCATTATAAATGGATCTTATACAATAGGATATGTTTTCAGAGCTAACAAAGACCTTGGGAAAGTTAATGTTTTGCCATTATTAACGAATCAAGAAACTGTACTCCCTGCTCATTTTTCTATGCAATGAACCATGATCATTTTGTTGTTGGGTAATGTTTAATTTTTATGGTACATTACCTGATAAAGAATTAAAAGGAATTTCAATGGAATCTGAAGGCATAGTATTTCAAGATGTCTTAATTGAAAGAATTTGTTAAGTTATCCAGGTTGGTTTTTTAAAACATATATATATAACCCAGCAAACAAATCATATTCTAAACATTTAGATTAATGACAAGAATATTATCAAAGTTATATGAGGCTACGATATTATACATTTTCTTGTATATCCATGTGATAACTGCTGCATTTCCAATGCATGAATTTTTACGGAAAATATCAAAAGCAACCCTGAGCATATATGAAATTAACCCAAGAAAATTCAGATCCAGCTGGAAAAGGATTGCAGGAAGGACGATGATCAAGAAAAGTGTCTGGGGACAAAACTATCACACCAATTGCCTCTAATTCAACTAAGAAAGCAAGAGTTTCTCTCCTGTCCCAGTTTAAAATTTTTGGTTGGGCAATTTTATAAAACTGTATGAAATAGCCAAGGATTTTTTCAACTGTCTTCTATTGCATTTTGTCTTGTGTTAGTCAAGTAAAACACCCTCTCAAATCATCACTTTAAAGTCCTGTGTATTTAATAGGAAGTTGTAAAGTCTACCTACAGAGTGGCTGCATTCAGAAGAACCAGGGAAGAGCTAATTAACCTCCACTTGGCATCTCTGCAATTTTCTGTCCAGTTCTGGGAGAGAACAAATACCAACAATCTGGATAGAGTCTGGTGAAGGGACGTTTATGGACAGTTTGGGTGCTAAAACATAACTTACAGGAGAGACTGGAGGAAAAAGACTTGCTTACCCTGGAGTACAGAAGCAAAAGGAAATATTACATTGAGTCTTCCACTCAGTAAAAGATGACTACCAAGGAGAAGCCAAGCTCTTTTCAAAGGTACACAAAGAAAAGACAGGAGGCAAGAGTCACAAACTGCAGCAAGTGAAACTGATAATGCATAACTTCTGCCCAGAGGCCAACCTCTGGAGATGAATCTCCAAAGAAAGAAATGCATCTCAACTATGTCTTTGCAACTATTTTTGTGCAACAGGACTATTTGTCTTACACTCCCTTATAGCAAAGCTATAGGACTTCTTTTGCCCACTAATTTTAGTGGAGTTAGATTGCCTTTTTCCTGTTAATATAAACAAAATCTTAAATTTGTTGTCGTAGAATGACTAGAAACCCTTTACTAGACATTGCTCACCTGCAAACAGCTCTTCTCAAACACAGAGTTTGCTTTACTTTTAGCTTTTCACAGTAAACCCAGATGACATAATAAAACTTCAGAGGTTACACATGACATAGAGGGCTTTGACTAAGCCCATCTACTCTCACCCACACCAGGTAGAGTTGCACATGCATATCCTTTGTGAGATTCTGCTGGCACATTTTCAGACCTCAGAACTGCATGACAGGGAATTAGAGGGTAGGGGAAGTGAGAAAAAGCTGACATGAATGACCTTATCAATGTTGGGACCCTCATGAATATAACCCTGCTTTTTCACAATAATTTGTGGAAGTAGCTTGACTTATTTTGGCAGAAACACCTAAAGGAATAAGTTGTTGGTATGGCATGTATTCATAAGCTATTTAGATGCTAATGTGGAACTTCAGCTATATAAAATTAATACTTTTAAACTAGATTGAGGGATAATTATAATCCTCAATAGTTTGGCAGACTGTCAGATCTATATCATTATACAAGGCATATTCTTATTTTCATCAACATTTTATCATTCATTAAAAATAATAATGAACAACCTGGGTTTTTTTTTTTTTTCTCTTGATTTTAAGATAGCATTCTTTTGTGTGTGTTTCTGAGCCAGGATCTCAAGTTACTGCACAGTGAGTAGGTAAGCTTATTTTTTTCTCTCTGACTTGTATTCAAGATTTCTCTACTTGATTTTACAAGACTGTATTTGTATCACCATTGTGCAACCCAAAAACTGGAAAAAAAAAGTTAAAGTAGGAACTGATTCAGTTTGATCATTTATGAAGTGCCAACACATCTGAATCTAAATTAATGAGCCCATAATTCAGTTCTCTTGCTCTCTAGCCACACTAGATAAGTATCTATGCGCCTTAAATCTTCCAGACACATGCAATCTTGTACTCAAGCATACAGACAAAACTTTAGTTCAAATATCCTGTTGACTTAGCTTAGTCAAGATCCGGAAACTGTTTCTCTCCCTAAATCCCCTGATTCATTTGTCATGCTTTGAGCATGACCACAGGAGCAGGTTATTCACAGGATAAATTTCATGTGCCTTTTAACTTTTCCACAGCAGCACGGAGGGCTGGCTCAACTGTTAGGTGACCCAGCTTCAGCTCTTTTTCAATGCCAAAGAATTTTGCCCGGCATTCCCTCTCATCAAAATCCTGCTAACTCCTGGAAAAAACCCCAAAACAATTATCTACCTTTGAACTATGCTGTGTCTGTCTACTGAAATTGTATGAAGCCTAATTCCAGCCTATTTCTGAGGACCCTTCAATAGAAAATTTAGAAGTTAATTGCATATTCTCCTCTGTGGGCTTTCTCATTTTCATCTTTTTGTACCTTTATTTCAGATGCTCATTTGAACCAGTTACTTTGGATCTTCTTCAGAAGGCACGAGGAAGCCTGCACACCTGGCACAAAATTCAAGCTTACCATCTATTGACCCTGGAACCTTAGAATATATTCCATACCAGGCTTTTTAAAAAGACCAGCTCTGTTACTGGTTCTAGCTTCTACCCTTGAGCCAGGAGGCCAGGTGGCAGATGGTAATGCAGGCTGAGGTTTCCCTGAATTCCTTTTTCCTTTGTCTTTGCCACATTTGAAATTGCATTTCCATGCCCTTCATGCACATGTTCCCTGTATTTTGGGGTGTAACTTCATGCTGATGGCAGCAGGAAAAGACCAGCATCTTTTTCAAAGTCTTCATATTTTCTGTTACTATAGATATCAATTAGGTTTATTTGAAAAGAGAATACCTGCACAAAAAGCAATTTTCTCTCCTTGTAATACTTTACATTGCACTAGATATTGCTGAAGTTATTGGTATCTGAATAGCATTGTTCTCCCTCATTACCCCACATCTCAGCTTGGTAGTGTGATGAATTCACAACCTTGTATTTATGGCTTCACATTCCTAACCACAGAAAAAATCAGTAGCAGCACAAACTCAGTGCTCTGGCTTTACTTAAGATCTAACTGGTAAAGCAGACAAAGACTGAAGAGAAATGTTGCTGCTAGAGCAGAAATTATTTGAAAAAGAAAAATGAATATGTGAAATGAGAACAAAAAGCCTTCCTAAACACAGGGAGATGATATGTCTTTCTTTTTCTTTCACCAACAATCACAAATTTTAATTATTTTAGGTAGCACTTAGAAAGCTTATTTTAACAGTAGTTCGAGATAGTGGCTGTGATGCCTTTCCATTTAATTAGGAAGAATAAGGAAAAAAAAAGGTGTGTTGTGAGGTGGAGGGAAAGCAAATCCTTGTATGAGGTTCTGTCACCTGGCCAAATTCTCAGATCTATGTGGCGTTCATTAACTTTACAGAATATAGTGATTCCATTACAACTGGCTCATCTGCCCTGCAAGGATTGATAAATCCAGCTACAAAGAAGAGGGAGGAAATGGAGGTCCACTGGCTAAACAGAGGTATAATTTTGTATTTTGCAACTATTGGCAGAAAGGGCAAGGAAAGTCCACCAGAAAGACTGGATGAAGTTTCTCTTGTTTTCCACTGCTGACTGTAAAAGAGAGGCTGACTTTCCCTGGACCTGTAACTATAACTTTCCATCTGGAAAAAAGCCCTCTGATGGGAACAGGAGTATTTGCACTGCTCTGAACAGAGCTTGAACTAAGACTTGCTGACTGTAGGAGTCACTACATGCTGTGCTCGTGAATTCGCCAACACTCACATTACATCTTGTTTGATCTCTACTCGAATTTCCTTATACACTGTCTGAAGAAGTTACCCTCAAACTTGGTCCAAAGTTAGCAGCTGCAGTGGCTGGCTCCCAGTGCTGCGATCCAGTGGCTGCATTTGTCTGTACATGACTGCAGCCAGACTGCAGTAACCCATAAAGGCGGTAGCCACAGCAGGAAATGCTTTCTCTTCTTCATCCTGCCAAAGGAGTTGGATGTGGCAACAAGCTGAGATGAGAATGTTTTTTACAGCTCCTTCTCCTGTACCCTTTCCTCACCCTTCCAGCTATATCCTGTGGAAAAGATGCCCCTTCTTACCCAAGAGCATCCATTGAGATGAGAGAGAGGCATTGAGAGAAGCAGACACTGAGAAATATGGCAGCAGGATGTTGCCAAGCCATGAACAGGCAGGGAGTGTCTCCCTCCTCTCCCTTCACATGTTCTCAGGGCCAACAGTTCACTTTGTCTTTGAGGTGATCTTGTGAAGGAGGAGGTGATTGCTGAGGAAGAAGCAACTTAGATAGAAGAATCATTTTCATAAATGGTGGCACATTAGTTTAGACATTTTCAGAAAGTATTTTTAATGTATGAAGCATTTTTGTCTCATATTCCTTCAATCATGCTCAAAATTATGAACTTCAAAGACTTCCATTTAGACATCTATGGGAAGAGATGGTACTTGATCAAGGTTTGTTTTAATGATGACTTTTAAATCTTTGTGCAGACATGATGTCATGGGGAAGAGAGAAATTAGAAAGCTGCAGTTTTGTATACTGTATATCTCTGAGCATTGAGAACTGTCAGAATATTTCAAAATGAAATAGAATGGGATTCACATAACAATGAACAGTGCCTGTTTGAATCACTGTTAGGAGGTTACCCAACCCCTCATAACTCTGTTGATTCCACCTTGATGACATCCTTGATTACTGTCATGCTGGAAAACCTGCCTGTATCCTACATGTTTTTGATTGTAGTGATATTATGAGCACCATATGAATTTGCACTAAGCAGGGAGTAAGAGATTATTGCTGCCAGAAACGGATCTCAGGCACTGAAGGAAAGCAAACCATTATTTTCCCCTTGAAGCAGTACTTTTTCCTTTTGCCTTCATGTGCTTTGTATACCGTTTTTATTCATTGTGTAAATACAAGTGTAAGAAGTGCTACATAAAGTATATGACACTTGCTAAACCTTAAACCATGCTAAAACATCCTTGAGGCACTGCCTCATGGACTGAAAGATACTTCTCCAACAACTCTCATTATTCATGGATCATTGATATGATAGACCCTAATAGCTTCCTCAAAGCCATTACAATGTGCTATATATAAATGCAAGCCCTTAATCCATGGATCATTGGCATGATAAAATGCAACACTCATTTAAAACCCTTGCAGTCTGTCAAGTGAATGCATACTATTAGAGATCTTTAATTTGTGGATTATTGTCACAATTGATCATTACACTTCCTCTGGGGCTGCTATGGTCTATTCCATTAACATATGAACATGAACGCTAATCGGTAGATTATTGATAAAAGTAGTTTCATCTGTTTTGTCAAAAGCACTCACAGGGTTGAAGGATCACTCACTTATAAGCTCTCCTAGACTCTTTATTTTTTAGTTCAATGATTTACATTTTCATTCCATTCCTTTTGCTGTTTGCTTATGCTAACAAACAAATTCATGTGTTCAAAAGGGTATTTGTGTACATGTGAGAAAAATGAGACTTTACCTTTCACTTCTATTATTTGAGAGATTTGGCACAAAATTACACAGGCAAAAATGTGTGCTCTGGCTTGAAAGTGTGGTCCTGAGACTCCTGTATTCTATGAACACCTATACTACTATATTTTGTGTGGCAGACATGGTAAAAACATTCCTGAAAAAACATATCACACTTCTATGCATACCAGTACTGAACACTTTTAAATAGACTGTCTCATACAATTCCTCTATTAAAATTCCTAAAGTTATCAACCCAGACCCTACGGATTTGTAGTTTTGAGATTAACCTTTTAATGTTTAACTGTTAGAAAAGTTCTTATTGTTGTCCAGTGCTATTCAGTTATTTCTGGTCTGCAAGCAATAAAATGGCTAAATCTCACCTCATAAAGACCCATAGCTTACATTCTTGCCTATTCCTGGTAGTATTGCAATGATAGGCAGCTGAGGTGGAAACTGATGGACTAAAGAATAGCTTACAGTACCACACCTCCCAGGACGCTAGGTAGCAAAAAGATCTAATCCAAGTCTCTTATGTTGCTTGAATTCCCAGCTGGGACACAGCTGCAGTGACCTGGCTGCTTACCATCCCTGAAAACTTCAGCAAAACATAATTTCTCAACAAGAGAAAAAAAAAGTCTGCTTAGCTGGAAAATTTCTAATTACCTGTTCTGCCTCTCACTCAGTTCCCTCTTACCAAGGTTTGGATAGACCTCTGGATGGGTCCAAGTCATGTCAATGAGGCATATGTCTTGTACAGCTGCAGTGACTGCAGAACCTCAGGTCTCATTAAAAGATTTTCTTTTTTAGCCTTGGTGGTTGCTAAGAAAAACTTGGAATGTGAACTGAATACAGCAGCTTTACTTACAGCTGCTTGGAGACAAAAAAGAGGAGCAGCAGATGGTGAAGCAGCAGTGGTTGCTAGCGCAAAAAGCCAGCAAGAAAGCCACTTGCTCCCACATCTACAGAAGCAGGCATAATTCTCATTTTCTAGAGGCTGATGTGAAAGGCTGGTTCAGAGGAAAAATCTGCCCAAGGAATGGACATGGGAAGTGAGCTGGGATGGTTGTGGCAATAACAACAGAGAATAGGATCAGAAAGAAGGTTTACTCACCCTTCTCTGCATGATCACCTGTCTCAGATATTTTCTGCTATCAGCTGGGGTATTCTGTTTCCTATCTTAAAAGTTCTTATCTAGTCTAAAACTGCTGATCTTGTTTTTTTAAAAGATAACTTCCATTGTAGCTAAGATTTCTGATTTTGTAAAGCCTGCACCCTTTCACAATGAAGGATTGCCACATAAACTCTGTAGCAGTGTAGTGTAAGATATGTGAATTCCTTTAGCCCTTTTTTCTAGCCTTTTATGAGCAAAAGATAGCAAAATCAATTTAAAGCAGATAGATACAATAAATAAAAGGTGGTGAGGAGAGAAACATCTCAGCTGAAGCACATGTGGTTTTTCAGCTAAGAGCATGTATTTTTAGAAATCGTTACAGCTTCTCAGTGGGACACCAGCAGGTAGTTTAGGCTCCAGACCTGACTTATGTTAAAATGATCACAATCTGATGAAGATAACCTCGGCAAGTTATTTTATTTACCTTCCCTATGTGCTATTAGAAGAGCAAATCTTACAACTCCATTGATTTTAGGGAATGTAAACAAATTATTTTAACTAATGTGCTACTATTTGCCTTACAGCAGTGCTCAGTGTAACTCCACAAAATTACTTTCCAGAGTGCAGTTCTTCATTAGAATTACTCTGAAGGCAAATCTGTAGTGAGAGGCTCCCACCACAGACTTCTGCCTCACCGCAGGTTACTGCCCTCTCCGATATATTTCTTCAGGAGTTTGTGTATCTGTGCTCTAGAGCAGAGCAGTGAAATGACCTTCAGTGTACACAGCACTTGCTTTTTGAACCCTGCTGTTTTCACTGGTCACATTTATGAAACAGACCATGTGGTGCTAGACAGGAAGGTACTGTGTAGTGGAAGGTGAACCTGCCTGTGCAAGGATGGGACAAAGGCCTCTGAAATGGTTTTAACAGAACCATAGAATTGTCAAGTAGCTTTTGTTGGAAGGGACCTTAAAGATCCTTTAGTTCCAGACCCTATGCCATGGGCAGGGGCATCTTCCAATGACCTCAACTAATCTGGCCATGAAAGCTTCCATGGATAGGATTTTCACAACTTCTCCGGGCAAATTTTTCAAGTGAAGAATTTCTTCCTTATAGCTAATCCAAATCCACAGTCTTTCAGCTTGAAGCTACTTCTCCTTGTCTTACTACAATTTGCTGAGGGTGCACTCCAGCTCACAGTCGATGGTGCTGACAAAGATGCTACATAGTGCCAGTCCCAATATTGACCCCTGATAAACACTACTCTCAATGTCCTCCCCTGGTTTTGTAGAGATACAGGTCATAATGTTGGATATTATATGGGGATTGTACTCATATTAGTGGGACTAGAATAAAGCATTTAATGTGTATTTTTCTGTATATTCTTGCAGACGTATTTTGAGTTGTGTGTATGTCTGAGCAACTTGGATTATTAAAAACACTCTACTATTTTTTTCAAAAATAAAAACAAATATGGAAATAATGTAAAAATATTGTATTTGTTTTCCTTTTTCCAGTGACCTTTAGGAGCATTCTGTGAATGAAAAATTCAATAAAAATAAATAATTTTAAATGGCTTGGATTTTCCCTTTAAATTATAGCAGTGCTACTGGCTGTTGCAACATTAAATGCTACTGGCTGTTGCAACATAAATGAAGTTGCTTAATGATATCTTGTTAGTGATGGAAGATAATGAGATGATAAGGACAAAATTCATTGACCTTTTAAAGCTTTTGATTCACTAAATGACACTGTTAGATAAGCTAATTAAATTTTGCTTTTTCTACTGAAATGATGGCTTGGTTCAGATCTCATTTGATTAAAAGGAAAAATCAGTGGCTGTTTCAGGCTATCATTCTGATTTATAACTACTACTATTGAAAGGTACCCTAGGGCTCAAGAGCTGATTTACTTCTTTTTATTTAGTCCTAAATGATCTCTAAAATATTTGTGATAATACCTAAATTCACTGACACGGTATTTGACAATACTATTTTGTATAACAGTTCTGCAATATCTCTGCCTTAATATGCTTGCTTCCAAAATCACTGTAATAAAAGTATTTGAAAAGACAAACTTGAGATAATGATAAAAGACTAACTTCATCTTAGTTTCCCAGGAGACTTGTCAAGGGGAAAGATATATTCAGCTAGCTGTAAGACTGTAATAAATTGTCAGAGAATAACATGATTAGTCAGAATACTTTAGCCACGGCATGTGTACACAAATGCTCCAAGATAAAAGCATTCAGGCCTGCAGTTCTGCAGAACCCTTTATCATTCATTTACTTCTTGGCATTTGAGCAATTTAAATGTTGTGTTCTTTAGCCTATCAGTGGGAATCCAATTGGTTTGATGAGAATTCTCATGCTCTAACTCAGCATATGTTTCTGAATTAGACTCATACTTCACGAGAAGACACTTAAATGGTGGATATAACTAACACTACTGAAGAAAATGGAGAAAAGCATGAAGTCTGCTACCAGGTGCATGTGCAATATTAAACTTTCCTTATCTGGTGACAGTTTACTACCTTATGACAAATATTATTTAGCTGACTTACATACCACTATTCTTAGGAAGGTTGTTTTATGAAGTACAATAACTCAGACCATATAAAATATTTTGCAAAACTGAGTGTATTACACCCATTCATCTAGCTTCATCTCTCACGCTTTTAATGGCACTAAAAACTGATAGCAGGTGTCATGGTCTATTTTTCTTATAATTTAATTGACAGTTATTATTCATAGTCTTGTCTTAATTTGTGTCAGTTAAGTTTAAATAGATTTTCCTTCCCCACTACTTGAACTGGGATGCTGCCAGTGACTGAGCTTTAGCTGGTCAGGCAGTTCCAAAGAGATTGGTACTACATTAGGATTCTTCTATGCCTTTGGAATTTCCTGAGCTTATTATTAAAAATGACGCCCCATAAACCAGCAGGTTTCTGGAAGCCCTCATGAAACCCAGTTTAGGTGAGAAGTTCCAACTCTTCAAGACTTTCTGCTGCAAAATTAGTGTTCAGGGTCTGGACGTTTTGAGAAACCTCCTGACAGGCCACAGGCACCACAATACCACTGGTCTGTCTCTGAGTTAGACTCTGCAGGAGTTTACCTCATTCACCCCATCCAGAGCTGAGAATGGTTCAGCAGTGAAGTTGTTGGGCAGCCTATGAGGAAAAGTACAGGACCATGCGTGTATTCTTCAGATGAGATCTCTAGAAAATAAAGGTTTTTCTACAAAGTTGCAAAAGAACAGAAAACTAGAAAAATCCACAGAAGCCATAAAAATCTATGATAGGGATATAAAGAGAGAGGCTCATGGTTATGCAATAGACACAGTAGCATTTTGCAGCAGATCAGCATACTTTTGTAGCAAAGGTAAGAGAGACTGATTCATAAGCAAAATCGGAGAAGACGAGCTGATGCAGAACATGTGTGTGGTGGAGGAAAGCAAAGTGGAGGCACTTGTTTCTTTCCAGAAGTTAGGACTCTCCAGCCTCACAGGGCTTCTGGAGTGAGCTCCTGGAGTACCACTTCTCATTCAATTTTTTCTGGTACAAATACAGTTTCATGTGCCCTAATATTTTCCCACAGTGCCAACTGAGGCAAGAGATGTGAGAATGACTGGGAAATTTTCTTTAAAAACATGGATAATATTAAGAGAACAACATACCCAAACATCTAGAATCCTTAAAGTGGGGAATGATTAAGTGTTTTTCAGGTTCAGGGACCTGAAATATAGTGTGAATTTTGCAGTGGATCCTCCTCGCCAGTGATGGTTAGGAAGAGAAGAAACTCCGACAGATTGCGTAAGAAATATTATCTAAAACAAAGCCTTCTATTTTGTCATTTCACTGTGAAACAATGTCAATTATTTTAGATGATTTGGATTCTGCTCTGAAATCTGCACTTAAGTGTAGATTCAGGTGGCACTTTTCACATTAAGCAGGGGATATTTAAGAACTTAATGGTCTAAAGAATTAGGGCTCTGCATAGCCCTTCTATGAATACACTTTTGAAAGCACTACATGTAAATACAGTCCTTCTAAACATTCTTTTGGAACCTATATGGGAAAAAATAATATATCACATTCAGAATTTAAATAAATAGTGACACTGTGATTTCCTGACAACTATGATAGTGTGCAGAACATTGTTACATAGTTACTTTTTCTGGTAAAAAATTTTTTTTTTTGAAAATTTCAAGATTATTCCAGTGAATTTAACTGGTATATGCTTTCTACTTTCTGCCTTTTCCACTCAGTTATGTATCTATCATTGAGCTAAGGCCAATTGACATCCACAGGACCTGAAATTTTAGTGCCTGTACAGTTAAGTGTTTTGAATGAGTCTTGGTCTTCTTGAGGTTCATGCCAATCAGCAGCCTCCTGACAAATCTCCAGCAAAGGTCTGGACTTATCATAGGACAGAGGCCAAATGTGCAATTAGGCACATTCCCAGTGTAGACATCCTGATTTGGACAGCAAGTAATCTAATAGCATGGATGCAGCTGTTCTGCTCCACTTGGCCTCATCATGAGGCTGGAGCCCTGAGTATACTCAATTAAGTAGTTTAGGCATAGCCATATGGGCAGAGATTTGGAGAATGTTGCATCTTAAATCTAAGGTATTTTCTATGTAACATACAAGACCTTGAAGCAGATTCTGTTTTATCACTCTTTTAAGATGCCACGGTGTTTATTATAGTCTAGCATTACGAAGTATGGTGTTCAAACCAGATCCAGGGACATCTACAGCTGTCTGTTCCTCTTTCACATCTGCAAGAATGTGAACCCTGCACCACACAGTGCTAAATGACATGGCTGCTGAAATACAATATTGAGCTGCTCAGACCAAAAAAAATGTTACTAGCTTACAGGGTAAGAGGAAATACAGTCTTACAGTTCAACCACTTACAAACTGGATCACTTAAACATAGAACACTAGTTTTGAAGAATGCTTCAAACTATCTATGCCCAAAATTCCTATTGACTTCCTGCAGAGACCAGTATGTGGCAGATTTATAGAAATAGTTATTAGACAATATGATTGTTCAATAAGCAAAACTGTGTAATGCACATTTTTGCATATAAAGTCATGTCTGCTTTATTCTCCAAACTTCTTTTTTTTCCTGTTTTCAATTTCATTTCCCAGTCATGTAGAACAATGTGGTGTAACCCAAAAAGAAGACTGAGTAAAATGAAAAAGGGCAGCATACACTGTAGCATGCGAAATGCAGCCTGACAATGGTGCTGAATGATAATGAGTAATTATTTGGTCTCATCCCAATCAGTCTTGATCAGATAATTAATTCAGGGCTGACCATATGACCTGAATTTTTGAAGGCAATTGCTGCGTAGTATCTTTTTTAAAACGTGTGAACAGGTGGTTCAGAAAATGCATTCATTTTAAACAAAAAAATTTCCCTTCATATTAATTTTTGAAAAGCTTAACAAAATAATGTGTACTTACAAAAATCTGTAAATGTAGGTTAACAATATTTTGGACCCAAGAAGCCTTTTTTCAAGATCACTGCCCATGTATAGGTCTCTTGTGCTAGTTATTAAGTACAATAAAATTACCAAATTGTTGCTTAGCACCTCGAGATTATCTCAAATTCCCACCACTATGTATCTGTATATTAACTAAAATGCTATTCAAGCAGAAATTTAGATCTGTAAATTCACCTTGGATGACTCTCAAAACATAGGTTCTTTCTACATGTGGAAAAGTAAATGAGTAATGGACTGTGTATTACTTTAAGTATTAAATTTTGTGTTCTTTTTCATTTTACTTTGAAATTTTGCCTAAATTCCCGTGAGACAGTGACAGATAAGGGATGCTGGGGACAGAAGATGTATTTTATTTCCTTTGCATATGTACCTAAATATTTTTCTTTCACGAATATAGGCAAATGTTGAATAAAGGCAAATGTAGTCTCTGAGGAAAGCACATTCCTTCTCTGGTAGAATCACACAGATATGCTCAGGGAGATCTGCATTACTGAGTGTCTTGAAGAAACAAAGATGGTATGTGGTGTTACTTGCAAAATTTGATATTTAAAGTCCAACATCCTGGATTCTAGTTTAAGCCATCCAGAAGGTTAAGATGCTATTTCCTCCTGCTTCTCACATTGCTACATATTCAGGAGGTAAATCAAGAAAGAGATTTCAATGAGCACTGTTAATATGAATAAATCAATATTTATATGGAATTGAGGTTATTAATCTTTTTTGTGTGGTGTATTGAATTTGGGGCAGAGGGAGTGGAGGGTGTCTACTCTCAGTCAGGACAAAAATTTGAGAAGTAAGGGAAGAAGCAAGATTTGACACAGTATCTTTAGTACAATCATAGAAAATAGCATCAGCAGATCTGTAGAAGTTTTAGTTAGACCAATGATGGCCCCATTTTGAATGAAGTAGATCTTATCTTCAGAGGGAGGACTGGCTATAAACCAATAAGGCAGGTTTGGAAGTGTGTTAGTTAGGAGAAAGACAGGGGAAATTAGGATGTTCCAAGTCTGAGTATCACCACTGCTGGTGGACTCCTGAACATGACTTCTCAGGAACCTACTGCATTAAAAATCAAAGGAAAATTGGAAGGGAAACGAAAAAAAAGAAGCATTGGAAACATTATTGATATGGGTGAGCAGTCGTCAGCATGAAAGACTTTCCAGTCGGAGAGCAGCATCCCATGTGCAGGATAACTTGAAAAAATGGAAGACATTTCTGGACTCTAGGGTAATAACAATGGAAGGTGTCTGGCAAGACATTGAATCACATGGGACACATATGAACTTCCTTCCTATCCTCATGAAGGCTTCTGTAGATAGTGTTTTGTTTTCTGGCAGGCAAGAATTAAGACGCAGAGGAATCAGGAGACAGTATATAATCCTTTTGTGTGTTCAAGAGATCTTTTATTTTGGTTTATGTCATCTGGTATTTATTATAGGGCTTTGGAAACTGGTTTATATGTAACATATATAAATTTCTCTAATGCATCAATTCAAAAGTCCTTTTGAGCCAACATCCTGTCTCAAATATTTTCCACTTTCTCGTACTGAAGGAAAAAATGTAAGAACAGGTGTAAAGTGATTCTTTTCCACTAAAAACCTCCCAGTTTCCTGGAACTTGCTGAGGTAGATTGTGTTTCATTCATTGTGTTTAATAGCTACTGATGGGCTTAATGTCTGTAAATTTTCTTAACTCTCTCTTTAAATCTACTTACAGATTTTTGGCTGCTGCTAACAAAGATTGTGTTTCTTTCTGATGCAGAAGGTTATTGATATATGAAGCAGAACTGCATACCTCTATAAATTGTGGGACCTGAAAAAGAAGGTATGTATGCTCAGGTTTTATGTCTTAGATATGTAGGCAAGGAGATAGCCAGAATATTCTCTAGTAGGTAAGGGTAAAGGTCAGCACTGGGAATGGGATGTACTGTAGATTGCATGTTAAAGAGACATTTTTATTACCATTGATATTTCATACCTAAAGAAGCAAGTTGTTCTCTTTTTACTGAAAGTTTGTCAATAGTGAGTTTAGGTGATTTTTTTTTTAGTGAGGATTTTAATTGTTTAGCTCACCAACAGACCTACATCTACCCCATCCTTATATGCTGAAATTTATATAGAGAAAAAGAGGTGATTTTATGAACCATTGAAAGCTCAGAATGAGGTTCTTCCATATTTTTTGGATGAATCAGACATTAGTTCATCCACTGTTATTTGTTGTTAACCTATGGAGCTTGTCAGCACCCATTAGAATGATGGAAACTTGTGTTAGAAGATGGAATTTTTGGCCAGCACAGTTTGAAAATAATTTTTTTCCTCTCTCTAAGACTGTTAGAAAAGTTAAAGAAATTTTCAGAATATGAAAGAGTTCATGAGTGCTGCAAAACCACATAGACAACATGAATCTTGACAAAGTAAAACCTGCTGGCTCTTTCTGTGTTCTTTTGCAGGACACAAATAAGTATCTGCTTGCTGTCACATCCTCAGATTCCGGTTGTCACAGAGACCTATATCTGGTAAATTGTGGAACTGATGGACACACTCATCCTAAGGAAAGTGGTTGTAGGAGAAAGCTGGAGTCATCTGGATTTGTGCAGGACTATAGAAGGAAGAACAGCCTCCTTTAATGTATTTAGGAGTTAAACATACAAGAGGTTACAAACAGGTTACAAATAGGGATTATGAAGGGTTCAGCACCTGGGAGAATACAGAAAGATACCGCTGATGTGCTGAATATGGTTGAAGAGTATCACAGTAAACTCCTCCAAGGGCAAACTGTTGTTTATTTACTGTAGAGAAATTTTTTAATAACTGCTTCAAGGTTGTTTTCATTTTAATGGTTAAAGGAGGAATTGATGAACTCTGCATTTAGCAGAAGGGATGGTGTTACTTGAAAAAATTTGTTACCACTTGTTTTTTTTTGTATCACAAAGAAAATTGTTGCTTACCTTGACAACAATTTTTCAGATGTTCAGAAGCAATGAGTGTAATTTATAAAGCATCTGCTGACCACATACAGAAAAGCATGACCACAGCCGTCTTCAGCTCACTTGACTGAGATTGTTGAGCAACAGTATTTTCATTTTCTGAAATCACTAGAAAATATCAAGGACTTCCCAATTGCTTTTGATGGAGGGATTGAGATAGCTTTTCATTTGTGTTGGCTGGTATTCTGACTCCTGTAATTATTATTTTAAAGCTTTTATTTTGCAAATAAAACAACCTAAGCTAAGTGCACACTGCTTGGTTAAGAAAACTGTAGTTAATCTAGATTTGAGGCTTACATATGTTGTGGAGCTCCCCTTCACAACTTCTCTGGGCAACCTGTTACAGTGACTTACCACCCTCACAGTAAATTATTTCTTCTTAATATGCAATCTAAACCTAGCCTCTTTCATTTTGAAACCATTCCACCTGGTACATCACTACATGCCCTTGTAAAAAGTCCTGCTCCAGCTCTCTTCTAGACTCCATCAGGTGCTGACTGAAAGGCTGCAAAAAGTCATCCAGAGACTTTTCTTCTCTTAGAGACAAGTCCCCCAGAAGTTGCTTAAGGTTTTTATCCTGTTAATATTATTTGCTTTATTTGATTTTGGATTTTTTTTCTTTCAAGCTTCTTGGAAGTACATCTTGGAAGAAGTCCCATCTACTTCAGTGTAAATTAGATCAGGACAAAAATCAGTGAAATGAAGAATATTTTCTAGAAGGTAACCTCTTTTTTATGTAAATGGCTCTAAATATTGTCACCTGTGAAACACCAATGTACAGAAACAATTTCTGTGGTTATTAAAAACTTTTAAATAAAGAAAAGTTACAGGCTTATGTTAGTAAAATCTTTAAAAGTATATTCTTTGGTAAATTTTCTGATCTCAAGCTGTGAGATTAAAACTGTGTAATGTTTTAACCATTAAACAACAGATTCCTAAAGAAAACAATCAAAGACTAAACACACTTAACATTTTTGCTTGGAGTGCTTATGTTTTTACAGTCTTTTTTTTTTTTTTTTTTTTTTTTTACAGTTTTTACAGAACTGTTTACACCATATCAAGAATGTGGTCAAAATATTACCATCCAAATCCTTTGTTTTAATCTTTAATTATACCCCACCTTTACTAGCTGTTCTAAAAAATCATTTAGTGGTGACGTAGTTGGATATAGAAAGAATCATCAATCCATACAAATAGTTTTGGACCTCAAAAATATACCAGTTATAAATGGCTGATAATATACCAGGGCTTCCTTCTGCCTTTTTTATGATTTACATAAAATTGAAAATCTAAGTAAATATTGACTGAATTCTCAGATCTCTTTGACTCAATGGAAGAAGCAGTGCAATGCTTCTAAATGAAGAGTGGAAGAAGCACTAAAGCCAGGGCCCCACTGACATTAGAGCCCAGGGATCTATGAAATTCCATTTCTAACCATCTATTTATTAGCAAGCTACCTCTGCATTATGAAATAAATTTTCTATGAGACTTTCTGCATCTCCAAACCAGAGGACCTGCTAAATGTGTTGTTCCCTTCTCTGAGGAGTGGGAAGGCAAAGAGGAAATGATCCTTTATCCCAGAGGTGTGGCATAGCTACAATGTCACTTACTGTGAATCAATGCAGAAATGATATCTGCTTCATCTGGACCTTTCCTACCCTAGTATGTTCTTTACATGTCATTGTCTCTCCAAAGCAGTCTACAAGCTGACATGAGACTGCAGCTGTCCACAGCAGCACCTCTCTGTGTCTCTTTCCTCATGCATTCATGTGTGTTCAACTAAAAGGAGGTATTGCCAGTGGCATGGATTTATTTGCTTTTATTTTATTCATTCACACAAAACTAGTATTGAACAGTACAAGTGGCTTGTTAAATTTTAATTCTGGTCCCTCTATTTAAAAAGTGTACTTAAAGACTAGCCCTTTTGAATGGTTTCATCAAAATACATACGGGAACATATCTGAGAAATTTTATTTTAAAACTTAAAATACATTATAAAAACTGCAGAAAAGACCATAGACTTATAGCGCACCAGAGCCCTTAAGGAATGTATCTAGAAAAAGAAATAGCTTGACATCCTCAGAAAAATAGGGAAAGAACCCTACCAAAACCATGGCTTTTACATTAATGTATACCATACCTTGCTGTCTAATTGCTAATTTGGTTAACACTTCTCAAGAAATTACTGTATCAGGTGGCTACATGTGAATTCTAAATTATGAGCCCCTAGGGAAAAGAGGACAATTAGGTTGCCTTGGTTTAAGTATCACCATAGAATACAGTTATTAAAAGATGACCTGAATAGAAAGAGAGGTCTTCCTTCAAGCTGACAGATCCTTAGACACTGATGAAAGCCATTACGTACATGTGTTCAGAACTGGCTCTCAATTTATTGAGGTACCAGAGCTGGGAGATCGTCAGTATTGGAAACACCTTGATAGCAAGATTTTTAGGGAAAGTGAAGGAATTGTGAGCAGGTACTTCTCTTTATAAACTAGAGTCTGCTGAGCTCTGCATAGCCCTTCTATGAATTCTGGAACTTGGGCTGGTGGTAGAAGTGAGGAATAAGGCTGTTGACTCAATCCAGTCCATCTCAGCTATTCTGTCACCTCTCATATTATTTGCCAGTGTATATGGGCTCTGCTGATTTGTCATCTTTTGAATTTTTTCCCCAGAATTGCAGAAACATGGAATTGACCTCTTGAGTTCATCTACTTTACCCTTTTCCCCTCAAGCAGGGACAGATAGAGTAGGTAGTCCAGGACTATATCAGCCACTTATTGAATATCTCAAAGGATGCTGATTCCAGAACTACTTTGGCAGTCCCTTTCTCTTTTTGACCATCTATACAGCAGAATGTCTTTTCTTTTAAACACATTAAGATTAAATTTCATGTTTTTTAATTTGAATTGTCTGTTTTTCTGTCACAAGATAGAGTCTCTCTCTATCACCTTAATTCCCTTTATCAGGTAAGTGTGGTGTAACTAATTCTCCCAGTTCCTTACTTGCTCACGCTTGCTTTGCAAAGAGCAGCTATACTGCATTTAGAGGCAAACAGCCCTGGAAGAAGCATAACTTGGTCTGAGTGGTGCTGTACTAATAACTCTTGTAAAACCTGAACCAATTTGCACTGCCTACATCCATTGTTCTGCTGGTACAATACACAGATAATCCATCCCTAGATTACTCAGACATGTTCATATTCAGTCATTAGCAAGAATTGTAGCTATTGGCTGAGAGTTTTGGTTTAATTTTCATTTATCTTTAGTGTGTTGTACATCACAATAAATGTAAGCCCAGAAGCTAGTGTTGAATCATTTTGATTCATTGCATTAGGTAGCTTAAAAATGTGACATGCTGAGATGACAAAACACCAGATCTCTGTTGAAGATGTGAAGTGCTTAGAATTACTTTTCATTCAGAAAGAACATATCATTTTAGAAGAGGACTTGTGGAACAGAAATAGGATGATGGAGGATAAGACAAGCATCTTTCAAGGTCATAGACTGTCAAAGTCAACAAATTCAAACACAATCTCTAGAAGCAGGAGTTTTTGAAATATAAATACTACAGCTTGTTCTCAGAATCTGAAAATCTGTGTGATGTAACTCAAATCTTAGGAAGACCATCTTTTCAGTCTAAATGCATAATTTCAGTCTTTTCAATCATATTATGGTACATCGTATTTCGCAATATTTAAATAAAGCAAACTCCAGTTTAATGCATTGACTACCTGAGAAGGAAACCCATTTTTTTACCCCATAAATCCTACAGAGACAGAATAAACTGTTTTTCAAACTCTTTTTCTCCAAGTTTGCCCAAAATTTCATCGTTAATGGCATTTCAAGTGAGGTTGTATATATGTTTTTCATCACACTTTGCCCTTACAAATAAATTTGTTATACAAATACATAATAATAAAGGGATCTATTTTATCTGAAATGGCATATACTGACATTACAATTAGTATAAAAAGTTCACAACACCTTCCATTAAAAACAGGAGACATAAATTCCAATGCAATTATTTTCTTACTAAGAGTGAACTAAATGAACTGTCTTCACACAGAGTATCTCTACAAGCATTTCTGTTTAAACTAAGGGCTCACACAACATCTTCCAACACACCAGTTTCCACCTCTTTTAACAATAATACCATGTTTGCACAACTTGCCCTCTAAGACATTGAAAACAGAGGAAACTGTATACATATAACTGTGAAGTTACTATTGGGAATAAGGTGGAGGGAAGACCAAACTAGAGAGTGAATCCACCTTATCACAGAATGGTTAGATTTGGAAGGGACCACTGTTGGGGGCATAAGTTTAACCTCTTGCTCAAGCAGGGTCTTCCTAAAGTGCATTGTACAGGATTGTGTTCAGATGGGTCTTGCATGAGTCCAAATGAGGGAGACTCCACAACCTCTCTGGGCAAAATTTTGCCTTATGTTCAGGTGGAACTTCCTGTGCATCAGTTTCTTCCTATTGTGTCTTTTCCTATTGCTCAGCACCACTGACAAGAGACCAAAATACTTGCCTGCTCCTATTAGTTGAGCTGGTGCAATTTATGCCATTCATGTAAAATGTAGCATACTGAAAAGTAGGGAAAATTGTCACCACATTTGTTAACAGGTATTTCAAATTTTTCAGGGGCTTTCCATTGATTTAAGAACAGTAAGAAGTCCTGCTGATGTCTTGTAACTTTGAAATCCTTTCTGAATTAGGTTTCATCAAGAATCTATCAGGGCTATGCTGTAAAGAGCAACATAAAACTGGCAGAGATTAGTTAGAGAGTTCTGATGAAGAAGAGCACCAGTTTTCTACAGCAAGATCTCAATTACTGAATTAATTTCAACAGATTTGTAGTAGCTCACATCTTTAACATACCTGAATATAATAGAAAATGTACTTATTTTGAGAAAACATTCCCATAAAAAAGCAAAATTAAGGAAGCAGAAGAAAATAAAGAAAAGAGAAAGAAAAGAAAAGAAAAGAAAAGAAAAGAAAAGAAAAGAAAAGAAAAGAAAAGAAAAGAAAAGAAAAGAAAAGAAAGAGAAAAGAAGACCTCTGCATATTTTTTTATGATGCCAGGTAATAGATAAATGCTTGGCATTTGAATGACATTTGGACAGACAAATCAGAAATTGACAAAAAATAGACAATTAACTTGCAATATGACTTGAAGAAAGCTAAACATATTACTCGGGCTTTGATATTCTATTTTTTTTTTACTTGACAACTGATCTGAATGTTGTTTTCTAAAGAAATCATGCATCTATTTTTCCTAGTTTGTTTCCTTTCTACCCTTCAGTAATGTTACCTTTCATTAAAGAATAAAATCCCTGCCAAATTCTTCTAGCAACATCTGAAAGAACAAAGTCTTTGTGTTAGTTTACTTGCCAAAAGAGTAGCAGAGAGAAAAAACCCCAAAAACTCCACAGGCTGCTAATCAAAGTTTTAGAATTCACCTTCAAGGTAGCTGTGCTGGAGTAACTTTAAGGTCACTGCGAATGAAACAATTGATGGATGAGAAGTAATAAAGCAGACAATTTTTAGTTTCATGCATCAGAATAACTCAAAATGTCCACACTTTAATTACTTTTGTCAAAACATGTATTTTTGGAAAAAATCACTTAATACCACTATTGTGAAATCTCATAAGAAATAGAAAACTCAAATACCTTTTCTTAAATGATATAACATTGTTACATTTTTGAGTGCTGCACTTCTAAGGTGGACACTGAAAATTTATGTTAACTGTTCCTTAATACAATTTCACTTTGTTCTGTTTTATTAAACATTTATCTTCAACTGAGGAAAAAGATGAAAATGATGATGAAAACTATATTGAATAAAAAATTAAGTAAAATAGAATGTAATGGTAGTTAAAATCTCATTACTACTGTAATGCATAGTTTGGTCTAAAAATATTCCTTTTCAAATACTTGTTTTACAATTTGTGTAATGCTTCTGTTGATTAATGCAACTTAATTTAATTGAATTGCATGGGTATCAGGAAGATAGATCTGGTTGTAAAGAATTTGTCCATTTGAAACAATGAAGGTTAACTGGGTAGAAAAAAACATGAGAAAGTAACAAACAATATATCATTTGTTTGAAGTAGAGTTTAAATAATTTAATGGAGTGAGGATCAACAATGTTATTTCCTTAAGTCTGAGCTATCCATCTAGACTCTGTCATCAACAGCAGGAGAAAGTAATTTCCAGGTGGAGGGTTTCCCCCATCCAGTCATAGTGCTTAAGATAGTTGGGCTGAATATAGGTTGGGAAGTATTATCTGTCTCCACAGGCAGAAGAAGAAGCTTTGATTCCCAGCTTGTGCCAGTTGACTCACATTTGCAGACAGAGGTGATATAACAGACAACCTGAACCATATCCCAACACGCTTACCTAGCAGAAACATTTTGTAGCTTCATAAAGGCTCAGAAAATAAAATAAAACAAAACAATTAACAAAAAACCTGGTTGTCGTGGTTTTACATATTGATGTTACCCAGAGTGATAAAAGAACACTCAAGCTATGACTCAGTGACATGATGACAGATTTTTAGTGAAGTTTATGCTCGACATCACTCAAAGTATTATCAACAGGGCAGAATAACATTTCTGATACTCTGAAATTTTTGTACAACTCACTGCCTAATTGATAGCGCTGCAAGGTGCACTAGAATGTGATGGTCATAAAATATGATATGAGAAAAATATTAAAACAAAACTGAAGAATAAATTTAGCATTTTCAGAAAAAAAAAAAAGAAATTGAAAAATTCAAATCTGAGTTGCAGCAAGTGACTACACAAAATTAACTGAATTATTGGATGTAAAGGTGCACAAACTTCCTCAGCCCTTCTGTGGAGAGAGTGTATATTATCAGTTTGTCTGTGCAGAGTTTTTCTCTGAAACAATCTCCATAAAATACATGGTAAGAATGAACATCTCATACTAATAATTAAATATGTAAACTTACTGTGTGATAAATAAAGCTTACTTTCTCTGAAAGTAACATTTTTTAATATGAGAGCTGAAAACATTTGGAGCACAGAGTAATAACTTAAATGTAGATCATGTAACAACAGACAACTGGAAATTTACTCTTTTTTTGTCACTTTGCTCTATATTGCATACAGAAAATTGAGTACATGCATATCTTGTATTCCATCATTAAATATTTTTTGATGATTGTTTCAGAATGCAAATCAACTTTAACTAAAATAAGCTTCATTTTCTTATACACAGATCTGTTTTCTCAGAATTGTCCCATGATTTGCCCAGCCCTCATTGTTTAATACTTCTGTTGTGGATTTAATTTGTTATATTTTTAGACATCTACTATATAAACAACTATACCTAATCTAGCTCTCTGAGCCTCTATTGCAGTCAAAGAAAATGAAGAGGTATTCTTTAGGGCATGATTTTTGAAATGTATTTTAAATATTTACTTTTAAATTAGATTAATCATTCTTTCAAAATATCTTTTTCTTTTTTTTTTTTTTTTCTTTTTTCCCCCTCATAAGTTGAAAAGAGAATCTGCATGACTATTTCAAAAATATCTGTGTTTTATATAAGGTTTAACCAGATGAATCAGTGACTCAGCCAACTTAAAATCTAATGACTGGGATGCTTGAAAATAGAACATAAACCTTTTCAAGTTCATGGGCCAACATTTCTGCCATGACGTTCTGTTGAGGTTTATGCAGTCATTTTCTACAGTTCACCTATCATAAAGGAGGAAATAGTATTCCTCAGGGAAGATTCATTCTTCATTTACATTTTGAAGAATATTTACCAAGTCACCTAAATCCAGTCTCACAACAGAGACAAGAATACATATACAAAGACAAGAGTTTTCCATAAAGACCCAAGAAAAGGAGAAAATGAGAATACAGCTCTTTATTTACTCCATGCTCTTCCAAGAATATATTTATACTTTAGAAAGTGCAGAAAGTGAAACTCCCAGTGACATTATACTGGTGCTGAGGTAATGCTTAATAGATTTTGGGTTTTATTTTTACTTTGCTCATCATTCTATTGGAAGAATAATGCCACCTTTTTACCGTCTCAAAAAGTTTCTGCACATTAATTTTTCAGACACACTGAAGTAAAAACCACATTAATAACTGCTATAAACTTTCTAAAGATGATTAGTTTTCCCCTGAGATTTTTTTGAGAAATCAAGCTCATTTGGTGAGAAGCAAAAAACAGTCATGGATCAGAAGATAGCTAAGAAGTGGGAAACAAAGAGTAGGAATTAATTATTATTATTCAACAGGGTGAAGGTTAACATATCAGGAGCTCTTAAACAGTATTACAAAAGAATTTTAATGGTCCTTTAAAACTGAATGGCAGGCAGGTAACAAAATTGCACGGGAGCGTTGAAAAATAATTATCATTCTGGCCTAAAGTATACTGTTAGAAAGTACTCCTACATGTGGGGTTGTAACAATCCAGTGATGGGGAAAACACAGTTACCCCAGAAAAATAGACAACATTCTACTGACATAAAGATGTCCTTTAAAAATGTAAGCTATTTTGCTTTTGGAGTGAGAATTGTTCCCACCTCTCAAAACAAATAAATAAAACCTTCCCCAGTCTGGAAAGTTTTAAAGTAGAATACCTACATCTAAATACAGAGCATTATGTTTACTTCAGACACTTCTATAAGTGATGAACTGTTTAGGTGTGGGCAAATCTTAAAATGGTTTATATAACAGTCTGAGAAATTGAAAAAAGTATTTAGTATAGCCTTACTGTCTTTGTATAACAGTAACAAAAAAAAGTTTCAGAAGCAATGCTGGGAAAGATAACAGAATTTGGGTTCTTTATTATTATTTTCTAGGTGGTTAGTGCATTGTCTTGTCTTTGAGGCATGCTTGTACAGCTAGTCCACAAAGAAGCCATCTAAATAGAAGATACACAAGAAGTGGATTGTGCTGCACTTTTGTCTTCAGCCTGGAATTTCAACTTTGAAACATAATTTTTGTATTCCTTTAGAAATATGTTTGCATATTTTTATAATATAATGCAGAATGTTTAAAAAAGTTGTTTCTACTTTGACTAAGTTTAAATAAGCAACATTTAGGACTCGCCTCGCTGCTATGTGATATAATTTAATTCAAATACCTATTAATACTCAAAAATTAAAATATGATCCTTCGTTTGGATGTAGATTACAGGAGATAATTCTACATAAGGCTTGAGACATAATCTAACTAATGGTCATTTAAAAAAAGTATTGTCCCTTCAAACAAATAGGACTGTAAACTTTCTGCAGATTTCTGATGATCAGAGAGAAGATACTGTTTTAGATAGGCCACCACAATCTGCATGTTTCCTTCCTGGTAACTAAGGTATGTCATTTTCTTTTGGGCACACCAGATATATTTGATCATTTCACAGTTATTGATTAACACCTCAAAGCCATCTTCGTGCATATCAGTGGTAGATAAGAAGTGGAAGAAAAAGAGCAAAACAGGATAATAGCCAAACTGACCCACAGCCAGAGACAGCAAGAAGTTGCTGCAGTCTGCTGAGAAAACCTGATGTTTATGCATAGCTGCACACACATGCATAGGTGCACAAACACCTACAATTATCCATAAAATAAAGTGTTGCTAAATGTTGAAATACATTTTTAATATATTTCAGACTTTTTATTTTTTTTAATGGGGAATAAAATAGTAATATCACTGACACTGAACTGATATTGAAGTAACCACACCCAAAAACCTCATGGTCAAAATGAACTCCTGAAGTTAAATAATCAATTAATAGTAATACTATTTATTTAATATACTATATATAGGATAACTTAATATGCTGTTAATACACTGTATGCTTGCTTGACTAGTATTTTTCTTCAGAAACTTTTTCAGACATTGAAAAAAGAAATTTTGTCTGGAGAACCTTGTGCTTTCTGTTTACACTAGAACATTCAAATGGATTCATAATGCCATTATTTTGTTTTATAGATGCCAAAGCTGCTTACTTTCAAAAATATTTAAACTATATCACTTTAGAAATCTCCGAGTCTTTAACACTGCACTTAAATGTGTTCTTATTTCTATTTAGGGTCACTTTAAAGTGAAGATTCAAATAAGTGTAAAACTTAAATGGAAGTCTGAAATTATGATGAATCAGTAGTTTCTTCATATAGGCATATATGAATTTATGCTTGTATGTATAAAAGTGTAAAAAAATACTTTTTGCATATGAACCTTGTAAAATTTAATCTGGGAACTGAAAAGCAAACTGCATTAATTTGTATGGCTTTGTTTGCACTTCAGCACAGCAGAAGAAATCTGTTCACTTAACAGTTCCCATTTTAATACAGACACTATTCCAGTGTAGAATTTCCCTTTAAAGGTTATCTTAAAACACTGATCAGCATCCAATAGGCAGTTACACAAGTGCAATGCTGTAATTGGAAATAATTTTCTCACACTCCCGTGTTGCTGAAATATTCAGTTAATTGATACTATCTGTAAAAGCATCTGTAATGAAGAGTACTGTATTTCCATGCAAGAAACTGGATTCATTAGTGTGTTGCTAAACACTGTGGTTTTGAAGAATGGATAAGAAGCTGCAAGAACAAAGTACTTTCCCAGTTCTTGCTTCATTAAACAGTTTGAAGGACTTCTCCAAAGGGCACAGTCTTGAATGCATAGGTTATCTCAACTAAACCTCTGTGCTGAAGAACCTACTTCATTGGGAGAGACCCCTCCGTGCCTGTATGTGAATGATAAAAAAGAACAAAAGATTCAGCTCTTTCAAAGAGAAGGCATTCATTGAATCCAGGTTCTGTATGGAGGCAGACTTTACAATGCTTGAAGCACAACAAAACAGTAAGGAAATAATTTACTCTAGTGTTACCAAGTTGGAGAGTGAAAGCTCTCCTGTTTGAGGGAGGATTGTTTTGAAAGCAGATGAATCAAGTTAATTAGTAGTGTATATATCACAGATCATGAAATAGGCGTTCAGGATTTTAAAGTATCAGCCTAATACTATGAACATGCAAAATGCATTCTATATTTTCTTCTATTATATTTTTTTAAAGAAATGAAATGAAACGAAATGAAATGAAATGAAATGAAATAATGAAATGAAATAAATGAAATGAAATGAAATGAAATAGGGATGTGAGTGAATAACAACATAATAACCTCTAAGAGCAAATCCCTACACAGAAGTCTTTTACTTTAACAAAGTATTATTACTAAGGCTTTCAAAATGATGTTAAGCTTTCTGCAAGTAGTAAAAGAAAGAAAAGCAAAAATACACAGTCGGTCTTTGCCAATAATAAGCTTGACAAAGGTAATCCAGCTAATAAGGCTCTTTGATCTCATCAGCACTAGAGGAATGACAAACATGAGTAAGTCTCAACAGCAGATACAGATATTACAGATGCGAACTTTAAGTCTGCCTCTGTAAACCCTCTGAAGTATGTGATTCCAGGAAAAGAAAAACAGTAAAGATTCATTTGTAACTTAAAAAAAAAATAGTATTTTTAAATACTATCAGTAAATATAAGCAATGCTTAAGGATTTGTCTTCCATTCTTAACATATGTTAGGGTGACAGGATTTTGCACATATATTAATAATAATAAGATTCCTTGCCAGATTTATTGTGGAGAAAAGGTTTATGTCCATGTTTCAGTGTTTGTGTGAGAGCTTCTTTCTTCTTAGCCCAAAATCTTTTAAAATCAGTTCTTTTCAGTCCAGGTTAACAAGGAGATAGTCTCAAGAAAGCTCATTATGTTGAGTTTTCTGCAATTTGACGAACCAGTATGAAGAAATGAAAGTATCTCAGATGAAGGAAAACCAGTGCCATGAGCACACATATTTGACCCTGGAAAGTCTATATCACATCAGGAAATTGAAAGGAATCCTTAAAAATGTCCCACAAATGGGACAGGGTTATCATATTTTTGGACATCAACTTTAAGCAATCTCCAGCCAGAAAAATATAGACAATCAGACTGCTTTAGTTCTCTTTTAAATGTACTCTTTTAAATGCATTTGTGAGTAACAAAATTTTCTCCAGAATGGCTCTTCTTAGTTTTCTTCCCACTCCCCTTTTTATTTCACTTTTCTTATCAAGGCTAAGAATGAGAGTTTTTTCATTCTTACTTAAAAAGGGTGACATATTGTAGTTTAGGTAAAATTGTGTTATTCATAAAGAATGTCTTGTATTCCTTCCTACAGAAGACATAAACCCTGAACTTCTTTAAAATTGCATCTTTTGATGTCACTTTAAAACTACTTGAGAATCCCACTTATACCTGACAGGACTCTAGCTCATGCTTGCCAAGAAGTTCATTCAACACAACTTAAATAGAGAAGACCTTTTCACCCTATTTCACCATAGGGAAGATGGTCTTTTTCCAGGAAGAAAATAATGCAACTCTAAGCTACCAGCCCTGTAAACGTACAACAAGACATTTAAAAGCAATAGTTTGGATTCTTAAGCAATCTTAAAATTCCTGCTGAATGATTAGATGTCTCCACAGTAAAAGAAACAAGACTTTTCAGATACTGTGGCATTGAAATACTCCTAAAAGAAGTTAAATATCTTTAGTTTTTTCTACATAGAATATGATGAAACAAAAATATCTGAGCTAGCCCTGTCACCAAAAGAAATATATCAAATAAAAAAACTCACTTTGTTCTGGCTATTTTTTTTTTCAATTCTGACTTCATCTTAAAGTATATCAATAAGATTATGAAAAATTTACATTTATTGTTTTTAGTTTATAGTGTATTAAGGTGAAATTGGCAACTCTCCAGTTGGTGACTGAAATGGCATGGAGGTACATCATGTTAATAATATCCACAAACTTAGACAGAGGATGGAGGCAATAGGATGTGGACCAATATAACTGTTACAAACAAATTTTCCCTTGACATTTAGTATTTTGATGACACTGTTGAGTTTTTGTTAATAAGTATGTCCCTAAATGCATACCTGAAGTGGTTGTTTATTTCAGTGGAGTTGCATTCACATTCAAAAACTCATCTAATATATATATATTACATTATTAATATAGGATATTCCTATATGTGTATGGTTTTTTACAAAATAACACTTCCTGAAAACCAGAAGTCACAAAGATACTGACAGACACCTCCTGTGTTTGTGGTACTAGTACAATATTTTCTTTTGTTATTTTATGGCAATAATCACGAGAAAAAAACTCAGAAGTTTTAGGCATAGGCACATAAAACTGCAATTACATACACAGGAAGATACAAAAAAATAATGTGAAAATTTGATTAACAGCAAGATATTTTGGCTAAGAATAGATCTGACAGTTATAAGACTGGGTACAAAAGGTTGTCCGAAAAGTTTACCTGTGGAGTGAAGTTTGGTGTTTTACAAAATTTCCCTTCTGATAAATGATGTTTAGATTCACCACTGAACATTTCATCCAGTCCACAAACATGATTTATACTAGGCTGTTCATCTCCATTTGTTAGAATAATGCTTGCCATATCTCTAAGGTCTTTCACCTTCTGAATGATCTTTCACAGGTGAATGAGATGACTAATATAACTTACTGTGTCTAGGAAATAATGCTGTAATAAATTACAGATCTTACAGCATGTTCTGTAAGAAAAGAAAAGTTTCTAGATAGGCAAGTATTGGAATATTCGAGCAGATGAAGAAATATAGTGAAATAGGAACACCTTACTTTCCACTGTTTTGAAATGGACCTGGTCTTGGAAAAATTCCCTTTGGACCTGAAGGCTGATGGATATTTTTTTCAGATAAGTTGATTGAACTGAAATCACTGGAACTGAACATGAGTCTACCTGGATATGTGTATATGTATATGTGTATATACATGCATAGATATGCACATTTATATGTATGGAATCAGCTGAAATCAGTACATACATTTGCATTTCTTCTAGGATTTTTTCCTAAGTATAAAAGCTCATTTCTAAGAAGAGCAATGAGTTCAGTTCCAAGTTAGCCAATATGATGCACCTCTACAAGAAGGGTGAGCTGGAGGATCCAGGAACTGCAGATTTTCATCTTGATCTCAGTGCTGGGGAAGGTCATGGGGCACATAATTTTGAATGCCATCATGTGGCATGTGCAGAACAACCAGCTTGATCAGGCCCAGGTAGCATGGCTTTGTGAAAGGCAGGTCCTGCTTAACCAACATAATCTCCTATGACAAAGTGACCTACTGAGTTAATGAGAGACAGCCTGTGGATGTTGGTCTGGACAACTGGTTATGGGCAGAGTGGCTGTAAAGCTGTCCAGTGGAAAAGGACCTCAGGGTGTTGACAGCTGCTAAACAAGAGCCAGCAGTATGGCCAGGTGGCCAAGAAGGCCAATGACATCCTGGTCTGTATCAGCAAGTGTGGTCAGCAGGACCAGGACAGTGATTGTCCCTCTGTGTTCAGCTCTTGCAAGGTTTCACCTTGAATCCTGTGTCCAGTTCCCTGCTCCTCACTGCAAGAAAGACCTGAAGGTGCTGCAGAGAGTCCAGAGAAGAGAAATGGAACTGCTGAAGGGTCTGAAGCTCAAGTCTGATAAGGAGCAGCTGAGAGATCTGCGGTTATTAAGCTTGGAGTAAAGGAGGCTGAAGGGAACCTATATTGCTCTCCATGGCTACCTGACAGGAGGCTGTATCAAGGTCGAGTTGATCTCTTCTCTTAAATTAAAGACAAGAGGATGAGAGGAAATGGTCTCAAGCTGCAGCAGGGAACATCTAGAAAAAATTAGGAAAAAATTCTCCACGTAGAGGGTTGTCATGCATAGGAACAGACTGCCCAGGGAAGGGGTTGAGTGACCACCCCTGGAGGATTCAGAAGGTGTGCAGATGTGGTGCTTAGGAACAGGATTTAGTGGTGGACTTGGCAGTGCTGGGTTAATAATTGAATTCAGAGGTCGTTTCCAACCTAAGCAATTCTATGATTCTGTGCTAAAAAAGGGCTTCTATTGCTGATGGTATGCTGAATTATGTTTTAATATTAAAATGTGGCATACTACTCATTCACCGAAAGAAATAGTTGCATATATTAAGATGATTTTATTTTCTTAAATACATAATAATAATAGTTCTTTCACTGAACTGAGGGATGTTTGGGACAAAGTCTATCTTGCTGTCACTTTTTTTTAATGCATTTTAATGGCAAACTGTCTACTATTCCTCAAAAATTATGATAATAATAGTAGCAAAGAGGTTTAATGAATGTGACAAAGAAGAAAGAGCTCAGTATTGCACCTTTGCTTTAAACTATAGTTTGCCATTTTAACTATCTAAAATATACACTCTGCACACAGGATTCAGTACTAGAGGATCATGCAGGAGTTATTCTCAAAGTAGCTAGCAGTGATAGTTATTTTTGCTGCATATTTATGGAATGAGTGTGCAATGTTCACTTCTTTCCTGTGACGGTCAAGGGGTGTTTTCCTTCTACTTCATCATTCTTGATCTTTTTCTTGCATGAGCTCTAGTATCTGTGTGGTCAGACAGATTAGTCAACTGATCCAGCTGAAATTTATTGCTGTGAAGCCTACCTGTCCTCTTCTTTCCTTGTGTGTGTGTGAAATTTGCCACTGAATCAGATCCTCATTCAGCCAACAGTGTAGTCTCATGAGTGCTATAATGTAAGAAAAGAGGTGGGAAGACATAACCAAGGGCAGGAAGGTGAGACTACTTCTCTTAAGCTGACTTAAATCAACAGTGAAACTACATCCTCCTTACAGACTTTCACTAACTGAACGAAGTTCAGTGTAAGAGATGAAATTAGATTTCATAAATGCACCTAAAACTCAGGTACTAGTTCCAAATGTGGAATATTTAGACTTTCATGCTCATTCATTTTGAGGAAATTTTTTGAGAAGAGCTCTTTTTTCCTTCCCCCACCCCAAATTTGCTTTATTGTGTGAGTTGTGCTACATTGTTAGATAATTTCACTATCAAGAACATGAATATGGAACACAGTTACTTGCAAAAACAGCTTATTTCTAAGCGACATCAGAGCAGAAGTCAGTCCTTGTAATCCAGTCTTGCACACTGGCCAATTCAGAATGACAGTGGAAATTAACTGATCTATGCTGAAATTATGCACTCAGAATGCCCACAGATATTATGCAGACGAGGAATTTCTTGCATTTTTAAAAGTGTGTGATACTTTTTTTTCTAGAGTACATGTTACAGAGCCCCAGAAATCTTCTGTAAAAAAGCAGTATGAGTAATCACTGCATTTTTGATAGTTGAAGCTGTAGGCAAAATCACTGGAAAATCATGGGCAGTATAAAATAATGGATTCTGTGCATTTCACATCATTTCTCAATTTTCTGTCACCTGGCAATAATACTATCCATTTAGCAGCCTTTATGGAAGGCTTGACTCAGATGAAAACTGAAAGCACAGGAGAAAGAAGTGCAAAAGATGATCTAAGACTAAAGAAAGGAAGGTGGTAAAATAGGAAGGAGTTTGCTTTAAGAAAATCAAAAGAAAAAGAGAGAGATACAAAAAGTGGAAGTCATAGAGGTATTTAAAATTGGAAGATGGGAATTTCCCTCATTGAATATTATATTGCTATATTTAATAGCTGTGTCTGAACTCCCAAATTCACATGTGCATGCAAATCCCTTTGTGCAGTGCATTTTGCCTTTTGAGATGAAATATTTTGTGGGCATTCTTCTCTCCAACAACATCCATGTGACCTGTCTGCGACAAAGTGTTTTGGTAGGAAAGGAGCTTTAGCCCACACTGAAGTAAAGCCTCCAGGTGTAGCACAACACATATCACTCAAAAGCATCACCCTTATTTCCCCATTAACTGAGTGGAAAAGTCCACTTTTAAGAAAGCCTTCACATCGCCAATTGTCTCCACATTCAGAAATTGCTTTGAAATACCTATGCAAAATGCTAATGAGAAATGCTTCAGGCATGACACACCTGTAAAACAGAAATACAAGTATCAAAAGAACTGAATTCTAGACAGATTGTGAAAATGTCTTTTGTTCTAGTTAGACAGAAAATTCCATGGAAATTTTCATTGTGACTGTATCTGTGGATTTAAACTTTTGCTTGTCCTTAGATGTTCAGAGACTAGAATGAACTCAGCTCGCAAGAAGTCCTCAAAACCACAAAATTTTGAGATGGTGACTAATTTTTTTACTCTTATAAATGTTATATATTTAATAAAATATAACATAAAATACACATTTTATTATCTGAAGTCAGATTTGAAGACCTTCCTTTTTTAGTCTCATCTCTCTGGATTTCAGTCTTCCAGGATCAAGGATTCCAGCCTGAGACATATGAGCATTCTCTCTAGTTAGTGGAATGAAATTCCAGAAAACAATTAAGACAGCTTCATTTAGGATTAAATTAATTGCTTTCCTGGAGTGGCTTCCCTGCCTTTCACCACTGTTTGTGGAAACCAATAATGTCAACAATTCATCCAGCCAATGCCAGTTGCAGTGAATCTAAACTTTGAACTTTGACTCAGTCAAATAACTAATACACTAAAATCCAGAATGAAGATTCTGCAAAATCCGTCTCAGTTCTTGGTTACTAAGGAGGCACCTTACTTTTTCCATTAAAATACTTAAGGAAGCTATCTAATGTTATCTGTGTATCTGCATTTGTAACGCCTGCCTAACACAGGAATTAAGAAACAAGATACTGTTCTGCCTGAGCGCCCTGTGAGGCTTTTGTGGGAATGACTGCTGTACAGCTTGTGGGAATGGGTTCTGCACACAATCTGTTTGTAGTTGCCACCGATTTTTAAAAACGTCACCAGAAAAGGTTGATTTATCCTCAGTTTAAGTACCAAGAGGTTACAGTAATCCCATGGGAATGGGGAAAGAGATGGTCACAAGCCTGACACTTTCATGCTTCAAGAAACTGCCTCAGCAGTCGGGTTGCAGGTTAGCGCAGGCAGAGGGAAGAGGAAACATCCACACACCAAGAAAGATGAGTGTTTACACAGCAAGAAAACAAGGTGGGGTTTGGTTTTTTCTTTCCTCCTCCCTAATCTTTCCTGATTCCCCATTAGCTCTACAAAGAATTCATTCATTAACAACAGCTAGAATAAATTGTACATAGTGACAAAGTGTTGATGTGACAAAGATCCCAAGAATGTATTTTACCTTATTTGTAGGAATAACTCCAAAATAGATTGTGAGACAATTGGTGTACAATTTTTTTTGTTCAATAGAGAGCTGCAAACGGCAGAGTAAATATCTGCAACCAGGATCTCTTGATCTCTAACAAACAAGTCTCTCTGGTCTTTTATTATATGGGAATGATAAGGTATTATTTAATCTTTTTTTTTTTTTACTTGCCAAAATGTTGACTGAGTTAATTAATTCTTATTCAAAGTTTCCTGTAGAAAAGCTCTTTTACAAGGTTCCTCTTTCTGTACAGCAGTCAGCCCCACTCTGTTTTACTTTGTTTACTGATTTACTTTGTGACAAAAACTGAGAAACCAAAGAGCCAAAGAAAAGATACAAAACACAAGAGCACCACTGCTTTTAGTCTGCTAAAAATTAAAACTAAAATCAAGCCCATCAAATATATGTGCAAAAGTGGCTAGTACAATGGGAGAAAACAGAGTCCATTCCAGTTCAACAATCAAAAGACTACAAATCCTGCTGCCTTCAAGTATTAGCAACCCAAACTTGTAGCAACACTCCTCTTCCAGGTCGTTAGCAGTGGAGATAATTGTAGGGTAGGGACATGAGTCTGAATTCCTCGTGGCATTGAACGGCAGTCTTAGAACTGCTGGTCTGTTTACTTTCTTGGCTGCAGGGTTAATGACATAAACAGCTGAACAATTGGAAGGGAATTGAACTGTATATTGCAGGGTATTTCTCAAGTGCCAAGAGGATAGATGACCCTGCTGTGCTTTCATTTTCAATCCACCCAAAATTATTTTTCTGGAAAATCTCCTACTGATCTTATGTGTGTAATAGCTTAAAATTGTACACTTTCTTTTCCTTGTGGGGGTGTTTTTGAGGTACCATTTCCCATCCAATTTATGATACAGTACTAACTTTCAATTGTGAAGGCTTGTGTTCCAACTTCTTTCAAAATATTACAACAATTTATAACATAAAAATACATTTGAAATTTAGGAGAAGACAAAAATAGTTTAAATTTATTATTGTGGGGAAATTTTTTCTTCTCCCTTAACAACAGAACAGATTCAAAATATAGGAAGTCTGGCCTGGAAAGCAGAAAAACCTGAGAACACACTTAAGGGTTCACAGAAACTCTCTTACTGAACAGTCTTCCTAATTTTCTGTTACATTTCAAGGATCAAAGGACATGATATGCCAGAAAAGAGAGCAAAAATGCACTTTACACAGCTATTACAATTTTGTGCATATGGATCCCTTCAGGGAAAAAATATGTACAGTATGATTTTTGCTTTATTTCATATTTACCTGCTACTAGATCAGATGCTTCACTTTCTCAGACTGTTTCAAAAATCTTTCATATTCTTCCAAAATGATATTAAATACTTCAGATAAATTTAATAGCTTCTATCAAATTCTTGTGAGAGTCAGGGATTAAATATCTTTTTATTACCCTGATCTTACAGAAGTCTATTAAGTAGACTACACAAGTTGCTTGGCAACTTAACCTAAAAAACTATCAAGGCTAAATAAGAGCAGATAATAAATGTCTGGGAGAGCATTGCCATATGTGTATTGCCATACTGTAGAGAAAAAAAAAAGAATGAATGACCACAACCTCTCTTTCTGGAAGCCAGTATAAGGCCTCCCATGATTAAAACTTGAACTAATTCAAATTAAAAAATGCATATTATTTCATTTCAACTTATGTTGAAGGGAGTAGAACACACTGTTTTGCACCATTTGGTTGTGTTTTACAAATACACCTCCAGAAAATTAAGTTGTCACTATACTGTTAAACTATTCAACTCACAGATTTTGTCAGAAAAACTAGGATCCTGCTGTGCAAGACACGAACAATTCTAAATTTTCTATTTTTTTTCCCGTCAAAGAAACATATCAGCCATAACAATTTAGAGGCTACAATAAATGAATCTTGTGGAAAATGTAATTCAAATATTTCAGAATAAATATGTTTTTTGAGAAACACATCCTCTTTCATTAGAGAATTAAATTTTTGATTCATACCTTATGAGAATTCATTTTTGGGAGTGATTTTTCCCTAGCCAGTCAACCAGAACGAGGTAGACATTTCATTTGGATGAGGAGATTGAAAGGATAATTGATAAATAATACACCAATTCTTAACTGTTGCTCTTAACTATTGTTACGCATCACTTTCAAAAAATTTCTTTTTAAGGACAAAGAAGGTTTATACTTGCTGGGACCTGAGCCTGTAAAACTCAGCATCTTGTCTCCAGTGATGGCCAGTATTAGATATTTGGGAAAAAATGTGTAAGTGAGCAAATGCTTTTCCTTTGTGTGTTTTTATACTTTCCAGTTAAAACCAGAAACTAAGACAAAGATTCAGTTTTGACCATTGTTTTGGCTCCTCTTCTGATATACTCAATAATATTTGGTAAGCTCTCGAACTGCATCTTCCACCATCTTCTTCAGCTTAACTGTCCTCTCTGTGAAAAGGCTGTTTCTCTTTTGTGATATCTGCATAGTGATATCAGTACGTGCTCTTCAGTTTGTGTGGTGAGGAAAAGTATATAGCCATCTCTTAGTAGTTTTTCCTTGTCATGGTTGATTTAACTGGTGTCTACCCTAAGACTGTATTATTTTTTCTTAACCAGAAGACACATACTCTTCCTCACCTTTGTCAATGTGTTGTCTTCATTATTTGTACCTTTTCCAATTTCTCTCTAAATCCCTGAGAGACAGCAGCAAGAATTTTGTGCAGTATTCATAGATGGGGACTTAAAATAGATTTATACAATAGCATAATGACAGTAAAACTTCTGCTTTGTTTCCAATTCCTTCCTTCATCATACTTTATGTTCTATCATTTTGTCTCTTCTCCTGACTATCAGGTTGATATTTTTGGGAGTGATATACTGTGACACTGTTATACTTTTCTGAGTAAGTAATATCAAATTTAGAGCTTGCCATTACACAGATGTTTTTATAGTCATATTTTGCCACATGGGGCACTTTCTGCTCACTGATGCTGAATTTCAGGTGTTATTCTGCTACCTACTTCACCATGTATTATGAAATCTTCTTGGACTTCTCACTTTAAATTTTATAACCAAGTTTTGAATTTATTCTTTGTCATCTGCAGCCTTTACACCCTTTTTCCCCCCAGGGTATTTAAGATTATTTCAGGTTGTAAGAATGCTAGGCCAGGTTTGGAGTAAAGCTGCTTATACATGCCATTGTTCTAGATATTGAATGTGCATTCCTGTCCTTTGTATCCTATTTATAGATTGCTTGCTAGTCTGTAAGGCACTTCTTATCCTAGAAAAAAACAAATCCTAAGATTTTCCTTTTCTAAGAGCCTTGGTTGAAGATTCTCCCAGAAAATTAACAGCAGTATATTAGACCATGTGTGATGTCTTCTTGTTGAACAGGTTCTTTTTCTTTTTTAACTTTACTACTTGCAGGTAATCTTTTATTGTGATTATTCTCACTTCCTCTGTGCTTCAAAAGTTATTTGAGAAACTTATATTTAACTCATTACAATTCCAAACCCGTGTTTTCTGACAGTTTTCAATTAGAAGGCCAAGATTAAAAAAAAAAAAAAACAAAAAAAAAGCTGGTGATTTTGGGGGCTTAATTGCACCATGGCAAACATTGCACAGCTTAGGAAGGTAACAGTTCAACACACAGCTGTAACTTATCCCACCCTAAGATGCAAGTCTAGAACAAGTCAGATGGGTCAATCATTAAAAACCCCTGGTTATTTCCCCCCACTAACTAAAAAAAGAGCTTATATGATGACCTTGGATGTAGAAGCCTACAGATAGAGGGGGATACAGATATATCCCACCATGCTTATCTGGGAACAGAGGAGATAACATGAGGAGATAACATTTTTAGGGCACATCTATTGTCAAAGCTATCAGCTTTCTTTTTGTTGCTTAGAATGAACAGATAGGAAAATTACATGCGTATGAAATTTGTATGGAGTTAACTGAAATAATCTGGAAGTTTAGAGACTATTTAATTTGTGGAAGGGAGAAAACAGTGTGAGAACAAAAATTAAGGCACATTTGACGATGGTCTGCTTGTAAAATTGCCAGGAATCCATGTCTGATATTACAATTTTTTCATAAACCTCTTTTTATACTAAAAGGTGAGGGGGCTGTTTTTATTGGGTTAGAGGTTCGTTTTTTTTTTTTTTTTTTTTTTTTGTTTGTTTGTTTTTTTTTTTTTGTTATTTGTGGAGTGTATGTTCTTTAACTAAATATAAATATATATATTTTAAAGTTTCTTAAGGCTGCCATGAATATGGAAGAGCAGATAGATCATCTCACATGGACTGCACAATGCAGGCAATATTGTAAACAGCTCTCCAGGGAAAGGTTTCAGAATTGCATTTAATTGCATTTTCCACTTCTTGTAACAGTGAGGGATTAAATTGAGACAAAATGTAATGGAACCAGCTCTTTCCTATCTGCTTAAACAAAGACAGAAAGCTAACTGAAAACTGTGTTTATTAACTTGCTAAGGAAAAAAAAAGCTTATCCAAAATTAATGAATTTATAAGCCTATTAGTTCTCATGACTAATGGAGAATTCTTCTGGAATCTAAATGAATTTTATGAGAGGTTAAGAAATGACCATAGGAATCTGCTGCATTTATTTTCAAGTGTTTAATTTCTCATAACCTGATGAATCTAACTAAGGAGACTGCAGTATCCATGTGAAATGAGAAACAATGTTCAATTAGATATTGTACATTACTCAGGGTTGTAACAGGTAGTATGTGTTAGTATTTGTATCTGTTCATAAGAAATACTCATTTGTGTATTGCTTTATTGCTTTCCCATTATCCTTATACTTTACAGAATGCAAATTATGGAGGTTCTTTCTGGAGATTTTTTTTCTACAAATTTTAGTACTGTAAAATTTTTATTTATGCTCCTTCTTTCTTCTTCTAGAAGAATTCTTTCATGTATATACAGCAGAGAAATAAAATATGCCTCTTCAGGTAAACAGTGACCATGACTGAATATTCACCCTCAGTGTGGATTAGCAATATTTGCATCTTTCAAGATAACAGAACTTAACTGGTAAGCAACATGATAAAGGGATTGATATGAAATAAACAACCAACCAACAAACAAACAAACAGAGAAAAACTGCTTAAAGTTCAAAAAAAAATTGTTATAAATACCCATACTTGACATTTTAGAACCACAGAATCATAGACTGGTTTGGGCCAGAAGGGACCTTATAACTCACCTAGCTCAAAATCCCCTGCCATGGGCAAGGGACACCTTCCACTAGACCAGCTTATTTAGAGCCCCATCCAGTCTGGTCTTGAATACCTACAGGGTAGGTCCATGTCTTTCTTCTTTGGGGTCCCCCAGAGCTGGACGAAGTACTCCGGATGGGGTTTCAGAAGGACAGTGTATAGTGGCAGAATCACCTCCACCGGTCATGTCACTGTTGAGGTAGCCAGGCTGCAAGTGTACATTGATGAGTCACATTGAGATTTTCATCCAAACACTCCCCAGTCTTTATTCCTAGGATTCATCTTGATCATTCTCCTCCCAGCCTCTATTGGTGTTTGGGATTGCCACAACCCAGGTGCAAGACCTTGTACTCAGCCTTGCTGAACTTCATGAGGTTCACACAGACAACTCTCAAGCTGGTCAAGGTCCCTCTGGAAGGCATCCATTCCCTCCAGTGTGACAACCTCATGGAACAACTTGCTGTCATGAGCAAACTTGCTGAGGATACACTCAGTCCCATGGTCTGTATCACTAACAAAGTTCTTAAGAAGTGCTGCTTCCAGTATTGACCCTGCTCGTCATTACTTTCCACTTGGATATTAAACTCTTGGCTACAACACTTTGAGCTTGACCATCCAGATAATTTTTGAGTTTTTGTTACCAACTGGTCCATATATCAAATTCATGTCTCTCCAGTACAGAGAAAAGGATGTTGTGTGGGACAGTGTGAAATGCTTGGTACCAGTCCAGGTAGATGCCCCTTGTCCACCACCGATATAAACCCATTGTAGAAGGCCAGCAACTTTGTCAGGCATGCTTTGCCCTCAATGAAGCCAGTTTTGTTGTCCCCAGCCACCTCATTATTTTCTGTGTGCCTTACTGTAATTTCCAGGAGGATTTTCTCCATGATCCTGCCAGGAACTAAGATGAGACGGAGAGCCTTGGGTCTTTCACTGGGTCTCCCTTACTTCCCTGTTTAAATATGGGAGTTATATTTCCCATTCTCCAGAGAGTGTGAACCTCGCTAGACTGCCATGACTTCTCAAATATGATGCATAGTGCCTTAGCCATTTCATTGGCCATTTCCCTCAGGACCCCTGGCTGTATCTTGTCAAGTCCCATGGACTTGTGCACCTTCAGGTTCCCTAAATGTCCTTGAACACCATCTCCGATAGCAGGCAGTTCTTCATTTTCCAGTTCCTGCTTTTACCTTCTGCATCTTGGGTAGTGTGACTCAAGTAGTTGCTGGTGAAGACTGAAAAAAAAAGTAATTGAGTACCTCAGCCTTATCCATGTCCTGGGAAAACAGATCTCCCATAATCTTCCAGAGAGGACCCACATTTTTCCTATTTTTATTCTGCATATTGATGTATAAAGAAACATTTTTATTACCTTTGATGTTCTTGGCCAGATTTACTTCTGTCAGTGATTCGGCTTTCCTAACCAAATCTCCAATTGTTTGGACAATTTCCCCCAGGAACTGTCTTCCCAGTTTTCAAGGAATAGAGTTTTAAAACTCCGTATTCCCATACACAATAACTCTAGAGCTGGAACATTTAACTGCCTGACTCAACCAGAGCAGTTAAAAAGCATAATATAAATGCAGTAGTACAGATGTCTCTGAAGTTATTGGGAATATTCCTAGGCTTAAAGTGCCATATTATCTTGAGACTCAAGCTATCATATAAATGTACAAGGATGGACATCTTGAATCAGACCAAAATTTCAGGAAAGTCAGAATTCAGTCTCTGGCTGTCGCCAACAGCAGAAAATAACAAGGTAATTATGTAGTGATGTTCCCTTTGTATGTCTTGTCCATTTCTGGCAATTTGTTGCTAAAGGAATTTTCAAGACAGATGGAGAATTGGACCTAACATTCCTTCCAGAAACCAATCTTACTGCCTTGCTTTTTGAGCTCATTTTGCAAGGTGGGACAAAGTCACTTCCAGCTGCTTGATCTCAGAAGAGTAGACACAGGGCTAGGGAAGTTAGGAAGCAAACAAAAATTTTCCTTGCCTAAAAGCATTGAAAAAGTTTGGTGCATGGTAATCAAGCAAAGAGAAAACATCCTTTCCTACATATTTGTGATACCAGTCTTTTGTCACATCATTTCCGCCTTGCCATCCTATTCCACCTCAGAAGCTCTGAACTATAGGGTTTAGTTTAAGCAGCCTTTGCTATAGCAATGGTTAACAAGCACCATTGCTAGCTTCACACCTCTGTTGCATGACCAAGTATATTTCTATTAGGCATTACACTTTCATAAGGAGTTAATCTGTTCCACTTTAAGTGCCAGACTCCTTATAGGTACAGAGGCTTTAATCCTTCTTCCTGAGAGCCTCTTGGCTCAGAGCTTGGCAGGATGGGTTGCCCGACTTTACAGTTTAAGAAAGAGGCTAAGTTTGGTGGTCAGTCTTCACTACTCCTCACCCTCTGACATCAACTGCTTTCATTTTGTTGATCACAAAGATCTGTCCCTCTCTTGGGCACCAAATCAAACTAACATACAGTGGCTGTTGCTTGTATACAGATCTGCTGTCTCTGCTTATACCTTGGGGCTGTAATGGGCATGACCTTACCCTTATTTTACAAGATGGTCCACTTTCATTATCTAATAGTTAAAAAAAATATTTTTTTAGAATTGTATTTGACCTTTTGCTTTAGACCTTTCAAATTTTATTTCATTATTGTATATTCTATAAAGACCTGCAATTAAAATCCTGAAATCAGTTACTACTAGCAATACAAAAGATTTTGTAGAATCATTCACTCTTGAATGTCTTGAAAGAGTTTTATTAAACAGTATATTGCAAAGTGCAATGCATTTGTGAGGTGCTTTTTTATTTTTCTTTTTAGCTTATATTATAAGGGAAGAAGTATTTTTTTATGCCATGATCACTTTTTTGTCAATTCTGAATTCTCTTTTTGATTACTCTCTTTTTCACATATGCACAGCCTTATTTCTCTCATCCTGCCACCTTGTCAGTTTTATTTTATCTTGACAGATAAACTGAGACAGACAACTGAGAGCTACTTAATGTCTGAAGTGGAAGAATGAACAAAATAAAGGCAGCTTTTAGAGTTCTGCATTCTGCTTGCCCTACACTCTCTCCCAGAGCTCTTCAGTGAGTTAGTTTCATTTTGCATTGAAAAATACAATCAAGTAAACAAAGCAGCACCCAATTGGATTTTTTTTTCATCACTGTTAAATTAAATTATCCAGCTGGTCAGATGAAGGGACGAAAGCTCCAGAGATTCAATGAAATGATTAAAATAAAAGATAAAAAGATAAAAACTATGTCTGTTTAAATGTAGGAACTCTAAAGGAGGGTTTTCTCCTGACTCCATCCAACAATTACTCTGTTATTCTGGTTATATTGTTTACTACAATATGCCTCATTACATTGTTTAATACAAACACACTAGGCAGTAGAAAAAAAGGGTTTCTTGAGAGGTCTTGTAGCAGCAGAGGTAATCTAGACTAGAGAGGCTCATCAGCAGTAACAGCCATGGGCAAATTAGAAACTGAGAGGAATGGGAGACTCCCATGTTAAAAGACAAAGTTTGAAACTAGGAGAGACAGCAGCTTTATTAAAAGTGTTAGGCATATTCATTCTTGCCCTTGTTTACAGTCATGACAGGATCTACTTGCAGAGGACTTTTAAACTGTGGTGTAGCCAGCTAATTAAACGCAGATAGAGACATGAACCCTTGAGTTGCCTAATCACAACTAATCTCCAAGGATATTTGAAATCTTTCATGAGCAAATTTGTTTGGCTTTCTTGTCTGTAAGACTAAGTCTGCAAGACTTGCATCGTTCATTAAATATATAAGACAAGATCCACTCAGAAAACTTAGTAGTTGCATTATCCTAAGCTGGAGACCTGCCTTTTACTAGCCTGACTAGAAAAAGTGCGTGACTAGTGAAAACATTTGACTTAGCAGAGTTTTGTCATTCATGTAAAGCTGGATTGCACTGACCTAACTAAAAGATATGATGAAAAAAGATATCATTTTTGGGAGAAAGGGGGGTATTTCAGTGTGTTTTCCATTGGATCATCCCTGTAATATTGGCATTATTAGGCTGGATGAGAGATAAAGTAGGACCAAGGCATGCTGGTCCACTATTGGAATGCACCAATATTGCTGAATGGAACGTGCCTTGGCTTGGCTGGCCCTGCTGCTCAGCCAAAGAGAGGCAACTGTGGTGTTCCACCCCAGAGACACCATTGGCTAGCTGTGGGTTGCAGCTGGGCACGTGTGGACAAGTTCGGGCATGCCCAAGCTCCAGTGGCAGCAGGAGAGAACTTCCTCCGTGGAGGATCTGCTCCTCAGATCCTCTGACGGAGACATTTTAAGGCAATGGTGAAGGAAGGAGTCAGTTCTGATGGAGGTTTTTAATGCAGAGTTTTTATTCTGGGCCACATGGCCCCTGAATCTAGCAACAGATCCAACAGAACTCCCGGACCACGTGGCCTGCTTGTCCTTTTACCCCGGGGAGGGGGGTGGCAAGGGGGAACTGTTATAGGTGTAAATGATATAGGCTTTATTCTAATAAAAAAAATGAAAAAAATTTATTCGCGACTGTGATACAGTCCCGACAGTCAACAATCAGACTGACAGCGCAAAACCCCCAGGAGATAGGCTGGGTGAACGTGGATTTGGCCTCTATCGCACCAAATCCCCCTCTGTCCATACTAGCTGCTCCTCGGGGACAGTTGTTATACTCTTTATTCTGCCTGCGGCAGAGTCCCTTTGTTTCCTTTTAGAGTTCTTCATATTCAAGTTGGTTCTTTTCTTCAGTCTGAACTGCACAAAGCCTCGTCTGGGGATAGATTGATGCTTCTCCCCCGATTCCCAGAATCCTGTGTTCAGGTGGCAGGTGTTGATGGCCCTGGTTATCTCAGATGGGTATCTTTGCGGGCCATCGTCTCTGGGTGTCTCTGGATACATGCCACCAAGAACGACCATCTCCTGTGCAGCCGAGGTTTCCTCCATATGTAAATTACATGGTATCTCCTTGCCAGTCTGCCATGGTTTCACCATCCTGAGAATGAAATCCCTAGCCCCCCTTGTACAGCAAGTTTAATTCATATACTTTGTAGAAGTCTTTATTTTATCAGCACGATTTACTAACTATATCCCTAACAGGAACCAAGAACCACCAACCAGGTAGGGGGGGAGGAGGTCTTAGGGAAAAAGGCACCTGAATGCTCCAATGCCTCCCAAGGGCAGGGACCATCTTTTGAATTTGCCCAATCGCTCCATGGTCCACTGGAATTCCTGGGTTGATAGACAGTACCTAGCAGAGGACAGGGTGGGAGAAAGAAGAGGTGATTGACACACCTGGGGAAGGTATCTTCAGGGGAGAGACTGGGGTAACTGAGACAAACCATGACATCACACCACAACAGTCTACTTTTAGTAGATCTGTGTCCTTACATGCATCGTAATAGGATTCAGATATGTCTACCATAGTAGGACCTGGTATTAGCTTCCCATTTGTGAACTCTGGTGTATCTTAAAACTGTGCCCTCTTTGAGTTTATGCTCTTATTTTGGCAGAGTGAAATATCTCTATGCAATAGATTTGCAGCACCCTTACATGGGAGTAACTAGTGCCCAAAATAAAACCAGGAAATATTGAGAAAATTTTGAATAAAGAAAATAACTTGTGCTTTTCTACTTTATTATTCTGCCTTTCAAACATGAATTGCTAAATGAAAAACAAAATCATTAAAACCTATATTTTCCCATATAAAAATTATGGCCTGCTTGCGTTAAACAAAATAATGTGGTAAGGAAAATCATAAATGCAAAATATCTAATAATCACTCTAAATTAATCTCCTCAGTTTCAAGATCTCTAATGGCCTTGCATCTGCTTACATACGTCTTTAAATTAAATCCTTCTTTCTCTGTTGGATTATGTTACAAAAATCATTTGACTTGAATACAGAGCTAATCTAAACAAATTCCTATCAATTTTTTTGTTCGCAATGTGTCCATATGTGGCTTCCTGTGCTTTGAGGACAGGAAGCACCATGGTGAATGGACATTCACCACCACCTTGCAGTGGTGTTTGTCCATTATTTTACATTTTTCCAATGTTATTTCTTTAAAAAAAATATATAATACTGTATGCTTGTTCTCTCTCTCCCTGTTTCTTTGTTTCTCTTTCTCTGTTTATCCAACTTCAAGAACAACACAGTTGGAAAAGTTCACAAGATTTTAACAGACATATCATTAATTATTGTCTCTCTGGTTCCTATACACCTGAAGAGAGATATAGATTATTTTAAGTTGTTTTTTTGTGTGAAAATAAATTAAAATTCTGAATGGCTATTTTTCAATGTGTGGTGTTTCTGAGAGTAATAAAAATCTGAGACTTGTGTGTACTGAAGTGAATTACAACTAGCTATATCTACTTCACTTGACTTTCAAATACAGATTTGTGGTATATGCTAACGTACCTCAGAGAGTGAGACAAAATGATAGCAAAGCTCTCCTGAAGTCCTATGGAACTGACTGAGATCTCCAATAACCTTCTTAAGTGGCCATCAAGTTACTGTACACATGTGATATCTCTTGTATGGAGAATTCAGTATAATTTTTTTTTTTTTTTTTTTTTTTTTTTTTTTTTTACTTTCAATTGTCTTCCTACTGACAGATTTTCATGTTCAAGTGAAAAATGGTTGCCTTAAATAAATGTAAAGGTTTTAGGTCACTCTTCCCTGGAGAGCTTTAAATAAGAGAACAAAAACCTTTGAGTGGAAACTTGACTTTAAATGAGAAGTGTGGAATGGCCTTGCATTACAATATGTTCACGGGGCACCATATTACCAGCTTTTGATAAAGAGGTTACATTGAGATCAAGGACATCAATATCAACATTATATTTGATAGGTTCATATGTAGTAAATTGAAGAAAATATTTTTATGTGAGAAAGGGACCTTGATTGTCTATATGGAGATTACAGTCTAGGGTATAATTCAACTGACTTTAAGTCTCTGAAGCTTTTATATCTAGGTTTGACCTAGTTGCTTAAGATTTGTTTATGTTCATCAAAGAGTAAGAAGCATTCTTAGGCTTAGTTTGGTTTACCTCTCTTAGATAGTCCTACCATGAGAATTTTAGAGTGACGTGTCACTCAAAAAGTTTTTAGTTTTCTTCCCAAGAAACATTAGATGACAATGTCAGGCCAGGATAACAACCTCAAAGATGCTGGAGTAAGGTATTCCATAATGATCAGTCATAAATATGCCATTGTCATTTCCATTTCATAATTTGTTTTCTTGAGAACTGCACATATGAAGATCTACATATAAATCTCCCTGAGACATAGCAAGGACATGGGAGCTGACTCAGAATATCTGGCAATGTCAACACTGATCTTATAATTGCTTATGAATAATTGTTTATTGAGAATAATATATAGATAGAGAAGAATAGATATATAATAGACACTCTGCCTGGGAGTTGCAGATGAATGAAAATGTATTCATCATATATTTGTGCAGAATCTCTATCACTTCTTCCAGAAGATGACTTCTGTCTGAAGACTGGCAAAATATCAACAGAATTATCTCTGAGTTCAGATAAAGTGAATAAACTCAAAGGATTTTATTGCAAATGAATTTCTGAGGCATTAATGCAAAGAAGAGTAGAGAATGGTTATGGTGTCTTTAGTTGTGTGTATATCTCTCTTGTACTGAAATTATGACAGCTGTCTGGAAACCTTCCACTGGGAAATGCACATTTAACAACATTTCAGATGTTCCACCATGTCAAATTCTTCTAATTTCCCAGCTGGATCCAGGAAGTTTTCTTAGGAAAAGTCTGTTTCATTAACAGCTGGCTTCCTGATTCTTGCCTCCATGAGCACTCCCCATAGCAAGCTCCAGCAATGCTGATAACCTGGGGAGTCCAAGGAACTCTGCCTTCAGTGGTCCTCTGCTGTACACACAGTCCCCAGCATCCCTGAGAACCTCAGCTTGCCTTGAAGTTCCTGGAGCTCCCAGGCTACTGGCCACATGGCAGAAGTCCTGGTAGAAGAACAGCTTTAGTTTGAGGGAGATTGGAAAGTTGAGCTAGGGAAAAAAAAAATAAAAAAGAAAAGTAAACTGTTTTGTCTAAAAGAAAGATAGCCAAGAATTTTCTTTCAAGGAGAAATATCTGTGTGGTGCTTAAATGGTCTACTGCAATGGGTATGAGCAGCCAACTTTTTAGCAGTATGATTTAGGACAGTAAAAGGCTATTTGAACAACCTTCTGTTCAGTGAGGAAAAGCTATCCTGGCACCTGTATTTTGCACTTTTGTGAGATAGCTCTTTTCCTGTTTATTATCCTCATCTGATTAGGGAAAAGTTGCATGCTTAATGGTTTAATCAGTTCAAAGTGATGAGCAATTCATTGCAGATTTGGCTCATTTTGAATGGAACTTTTTAGAACTGTGGAAGCTGACTTTCAGAGGGAGAAAACACTGGTAGAGATGTTTGCTAAGACCTGAGAAAGGATCTACTGCAGGCTTTAACAGCTTACTCAGCCCTGCTATAGCTGGAAAAGATGTACATTTACAGCCAGCAGGAGGTCTTCTACAGCAGTACAGTTGCATCACCACTGCAGAGGGTGGCATTGCAGTAATTTAGTCAAACTTAAAGTAGTACAAATGAATGTGTTTGTGGGTGCTTAAAAGCTTTCCTGATTTCAGGCAAGTTCTAGGAAGGCACAGCAGAAGTTCGAAGAAAGTAACACACCTGCAGAGTCAGTGCAGCAGTCAGGATTCAGTATAGCTGAAAAATGTCAGGGAGGTGCACCAGACAGATTGTGGAAGATTGGCTAAATAAAATGCTAAAAGAAAGATGACAGGTCTTTTCTGGAAAGGTCAGGAAGCTAAGAATAAACTAGGGTTTTTGTGAGAAGGAAAACAGAGTTGGGAAGATTGGTGTGAAGAAGAAAGGATGAAGAGCTAAGAAAGCACATCCTATTCCCCAGTTTCCTCACAGACAGGATTTTTTACGTACACATATTATAGTTCTACTTGAAATAGTTCCCTGGAGGTTGGGTTGAAAATGAAGATATATGTTTCAAGGCAAAATAAATATGAAATATTGCTTTTTCAATGAAAGCAAACATCTTAATTAGATTGCAAACAACCTAAAAAAGATTAATTAAACATTTACTTCTTTTTTAGTGACATATGTGTAAAATATGGGCACAGAATAATCCAATTACAAGCACTTTCAAATTATTGGGCTGAGCTGTTAATGAAATAGGATGCATAATTTTCATACTATAAAGGAGTGTTGTCACTGTGGTCTCCATCCTTTTACTTTAATATCTCCTGTGTAATGATAAACAAAGATCCAAAGACGACACCAGCACTGCTGAAATGTACAATATGGGTGTCTAATATAATTATAATTAACAGTTTCCATTCATTTGCAAGATATACCCTGATGGCATTGCTCAAGAGAGGGGGAGCATTACTGGTAATTATGCTTTGACTTTGTAATGTTGGATTGAAGTGATAGTTTCTGACAAAACCAGAAATGAGTGGTTGCTTTGAATAGTGGAACAGCACTGCCATCTAACTGCTCCTACAGAGAACCACATGTTATCAACAGGGAAAAATACCTCAGATTCGCAAACTTAGAGAGTCCTTGTATTCTTTATGGTGACTGCACGAAATAGTCTCTCTTTTTTTTAAAATAAGAAATTAACTGATTTTGCTTTACAACCAGTAATATTAAACTTTTGGTTTTCTTCTTAATTTGACTATAAGAATTGAAGTTTGGCTTGTTTTTGAATGACAGAGGGAAATTTAAAACTGTAATGGAAATGTACTTGACTTTGGAAATTTGGGTTTGCTCAGGGATGTGAAAAAACACACAAAGCAGCCTGTGTGTTGGAAGGCAGTAAAAAGCTCAAGACAGCAAAAGACTCATCATCACAGGAATTTCTACATCAAATCACACACCTGGACTGGCAGTTTCCTACCTTATACCTAACAAATGCTGCAGGAAAATGTTGAAGAACACTTAAAATATAAAATGGTAAATAATTAAGGCAAAGACAGTATCAGTCTATAAGGTTCTGTGATATCTTTATGCTGCCTTGAGTTGATTGAGATGATCTAATTATTACTGTTTTTTCATGTCCTCTTAACACTGCTGTTTCTGAAAGAAACTTTCACGAGAAAACAGGAGACTGGTTAAAAAAGTCTTTTACTTCCTTGCTCTTAATCTGATGTCCTTCAAGCCTGTTGGATGGTGGATTTTTCCCCTCCAACTAGTCAGGCCTTCCAACAGTTCTTAAACTGCACTTTTTTTTTTTTTTTTTTTTTTTTCTTTTTCTGTGACTTCTCTTATTTTTAATTATTTACCTTTTGCAGATATTCTTACTGTGTCTTGAGTTCTTTTCATAAATTTTCTCTTGTTTTTTACTTTATGCCATCTTTTTAAAGACAAAACAAAGTGTAGCCTAATCAAAATATGTGATTCCTATCAGATTATGGAGAATAAACGTGTTCTGTATATCTTTGTTTTGCTGTTTTGTTGTTCAGTTAGCTGTAATGAAGCTAAGTAGAAAACAGTTTCAAGTGAATCCAAAGATATGGGAGCTAAGACTGAAAGACCTACAGGTAAAAATCTAGGAGCAGGAGACTTGGAAGAAAAACAAAATGAAAATCAAATGTCAGTGGCCTTTAAGATCTTAAAACATTAAAAAAAAAATCTGCTGATGTCTTGCTTTATCTTTTTCAACAGGAATCTTCAAAATAAAGCACACATGCAGACCAGAGCTTTCCATCTTCAGTTTTCAGAGAATGACAATGAGGATGAAAATCAAGATTCTGTTAAAAAGCTCTCTGTCCATTAAAAGCTTAATCATATAGAGAGGGAAAATGCAGATTCTCTTTCTCTGCCTGCCATAGCTTTGCAACATCTCAGTCAAAGCCCTGATAAGAGAGGGAGAAAAAACAAGTACTTAAGCCAAATTGTTATAAGATTTTACTTGGGTAGAAAAGGCAACTTAAAACTCCATATAGATTTTCTTCAGTAATATTCATTATGGTCACTGTCCAGAAGGCTAAAAATGCAACATGGATAATAAGCTATCAACAGGCTCTTTTGAGAGACGAAGTATATCTTTCAGCAGAACACATTTTTTTTTCAAGGTTATCTGCTCAGAAATAGAACTATGAACATGGTTTCATCTGGTTTCACCCATGACAAACAACAAACATAGCATCATTGTCTCCATGGAGATACCTGTTTCTGCTTTCTGTTTGCAGCATATTCTCTGTCTGCAGTATCTGCTTCAGAAGTGTTGGTGGAGCAGGCTAAGTTTATGGAAGTTTATGATTGCCACCTGGTGGCTAGTAAAGAAAACCAATTAGTTTCTCCGAGGTTATTAAGAAATGGTATTGAAGCTGCTTGATTTTTGTAATACCCTGAGGAAAAGCCAGCTGAAATTAGGCAGAGAAATGCATGCAGAATTTTCATTAATTCTTTTCCTCACATTTCATTGTTTTAAAGAATATTTAGATGGGAAAAAATAAACCAATACATTGATCATGGGACCTGAGATTTGAGCAGTCAGTATATCATTCATGAGAGTTCTCTGAACTGCCTTCTGTCATCATATGGGTGGATTTTTCTTAATAGCTGGTGTTTGTTTGGAGTGCAACTTATTTGCAAAAAGCAACACTGTTTATAAACAATCAAAACCAACAACAAACCTCTGCAAAGTTCTTTTCCTGCATTTATTTTTTGTCTTACATTTACTATTTGATTCTAGAGGAATTTCTGCTGTGAAAATAACAATCAGAGCAAGCAAAGAGAATATGCTGTCAAGATTTGCAATGTTGGGTTACAAATCTCCCTTCTGGCTTTTGATGAACTCAGAATCAATGAATATTTAGGCTTACTGTAAGGAAGCAAATACCCAACTATTTCAAGAAACAGGCTAATGGTAGTAACAGAAAATGAAATTCATGATCCTGGGATCACTACACCATTTGAAAATAGAGAGATCTGGCTACAGCTTTTTTTCTCCAATGATTAAGAAAGTATTCAAATTTAAAGAAGGGTTGAGTGCAAAGCAAAATGTTGGGATTTGGAAAGCCAGTGCCTCATGATGGATGGAACATCTGACTCTGCCTTCCTTTTCTCTGGGCCAGGTGTCCTGAGCAGCCACATCCCTGGAGGATCAGCTTTTGGAAAAAGGAGGCAATGAGTCATAAAGTCCCTGGAAGTGATGGATGAGGTGAAATGTATTACAGCAGAGACTTGGAGAAGAAAAAGGATATGAAGGAAGCAAATTTATCTGCCCTCTTGACTATTTCATTCTTGTTCCCTGGCTCTCCTTTTCTGTGCCCATTAAGTTGAAACTGGAAATATGTCATACATGGTGGCAAAAGAAGACAAAGAGAAATGGGACAGTGCCCACCAGCCTGAAAAGGCAATTGCAGGAAGGAAGCAGATCTCAGCCACAGAAAGAAATTAAACCACCATCACATATATGCTGCATTTAAACTGCTTTATGGAAAAAAGTATTAGAGTGTGCAGTAATACAAGGAGGGCAAGAGGAAAGAAGATAAGAAATAGAAAGGAATTAACTCACCACCACTACCACCCCCAATATCAGAAATATTGCTTAATCTCCTCTTCATTTCAGTTATATCCTTGGGCATTTGGAGAAGGAATTCCTCACATAAAAAGAGAAATTACATTTGATATTCTTGCATATATTTTCCCTTCAGTGTTGAATACGGTGTCTAAATCCTAGGGCGTAAATGATTGCAAAAATATAGAATTTTTACAAATATGGAGAATGGGGGATGTTTGCATTTCCTCAGACTAGCTTTAACAGCTTTCTGGGTATGTTTAATGAAGAACTTTCTTTTTTCATCATATTCTATGGACCATGTTTATCTGACCCAGAGATGATAGTAGTTGTCAGCTGGGCAGTGCAAGCCTCAATTTATATTGGATTCATTTGTTTATTTAATTCATTGTACTTATAATGGAAAGATTAATGTATTTTACTTAGAGTAGAAAATTATTTATTCTGTTTTAAAATTTGATACTTCAGGGACATCTCTTAAGAAGTGAAATGAGGTCTGAATTATAAAGGAGACAAAACATCAACACCTACATGGGAGTTTTGATTTCCAGAAAATAAGAGTAGAAGTTGTTTAGCTCTAGGTCTTTGATTCAATTGAGCACAATACAGGACCTGGCAGAGAAATTAAATTTCAAGCTTGTAAATGCTAAGCATTAGACAGAAAGAGACTTTTCAGACCGTATGGAACATTTGTTTCATATACATCTTTGCTTTAATAAAACACTGTGCAAGTTCAAAGGCAGGATAAATTAGTGTTATTGCTGAACTTAGTGCTCTGGCTGAAGATAAAAAATTCATAGCTGCTTTCCTATGGGTACTTTTTTCCCTAAATTTTGTTCTTCTGGAAAGTACAGTATTAACATCCATGGCATCTCCTGTAATAATGGTACAGAAAAAAACTCACCCCAAGCCCCATGGAGCTCATACAATCTCAAAAGCCTCCATAGAGCTGCTCTGGAAGTAATTCATGACTGTAGCAGGATTCCTCCTGCTGCACAAACCAGCCCCTTGGGTAACCAAAAAATTGTGTACATCTGTGTGTAGACATTCACAGTATTAGTGAAGCCAAGAACCACATACTGGTATGGTGAGGACTAAAACTTAGAGAATTACTTGTAGCAGGCCGTAATAAGTCACAGTCCCTTTGATCCTATGGTGTTCCATCAAAAGGAGTGGGAATAACTGTGCAACTGGATTTAGGACCTAGAGGGTTTGAGCTGTATGGGTGACTCAATACTAAAACAACTACTTGCCAGTTTCCTTCCATTTGTCTAAACCTCCAGGTTTTGTAAGTCACATGAGTCTAAACTGATTTTGACATGGTTTTCATGTATCCTTTGATATTTCAAAACATTTGGGTTTGTATTCTGTTCTTAATTCACATTTTGGTTTTTTGTTTTTTTTTTTTTTGCAAGGCTGATTTTCATAGCTCTGTGTGGAAGACCTGATTTTTTACAATGTTGTCACAATCATGAGACACCTTGAAGTAAATGCGTAATTATATATTATTTTGACAAAATAGGAATACACCATATTTCTAACATATATCGAGTGATAGAAATAAAAAATATATTTGATTTTGAGCTGACACTGGATATAATGGTAGGCATAATAAAGTTAATATTGACAAGAAATGTGGGTTTCTTATGCCATATAATTTGGATCATTTAAAGTAAGTTTATTGAGAATCTTCACTATTGGATAAACAGTTGTATGAAATTTTTGCATCCTCAGGAAAAAAAAAAGTTAATACACTCGTTTGGGAATGATTTTTTTTTTTTTTTTTAACTGGGAGATTAATCGCAGAGCAACATATTATCAAGGATGAAAGGATTGGTCACCTTATGAAGAAATTTTCCAGAGTAGCCTGAAAAATTTGTCTCAGTAGTAATAGAAGATGTCCTTAAAATGGTGGAAAAACCCCTTGAACACAATCCTGAAATCACATACCCCTCAAAATTAGAAATATTTTTTGCATAACAAAAAAGCCTAAATTCTTGACCCATTTTTTTTTTTTTAAATTTGGCTGTCACTTTTAATTTTGTTCTTAACTTTTAGATTCTCACTCGTTAGAGTGCTAGACATGGGTTTCCACATTTATTTCTTTTTATTGTTACATATTCTGTGTTATTGAATTTCATACAGGATTGTGTGCCTATGCCTAGTAGTTCTCCTCCTAGTTTCTGACTTGATATACCTGTAGTATATTCAGCTGTACCTCCAGTTTTAGCTATTTCTGCAACCTTTATGCTTTTCTTAATTTAAGCTTTCTTTCATTTAAACTTTTCTCCTGGTAGCTTCCTACAATATTTTGAGGAAGCCAAGGCTTCTGTGAAGTATCTGAAGAATAGCATAAGTAAAGTAAAAGGCTTAATTTTCCATATTGCTCTGTTTTAATTCCTTGGGGGAAAAATAGAATTCCTCATACCTTTGTTAAATCACTGTTAGATTAAAATGAGGTGAAGTAGTCAATGTATTTAACAAGAGATGTATTCTGATTCTGGAAAAATACAGATTTCTAAAAGTGTAAATATCTCAAGTTATTGAAACTCAAGGCAAGGACAAGGGGGACAAAGTCCCACTCATCATAAGTTAAGATCAGATTCAAAAGCACCTGAGGAACATGACACAAACAGATGCCTCCTAGGCTCCTGAGGGAATTAACTGGTGTAGTTGCCACTTTCCATGAAATTTGAAAAGTCGTGGCCATCAGGCAAATTCCCAGTGCCTGGAAAAAGGGAAAGAGCACACACATTTTTAAGCAGGGTAAAAAAGGAGGGCCCTGTGAACCACTCACCCATCCTTATCACTTTTGCACCTGGTAAAATGATGGAACTCGTCCTCTTCAAAGTTATTTCAAGGCATGTGGATGACAGGGAGATGATTTGAGACAGCCAGCATGGCTAACCAATACAAATCATGCCTGTTTAACCTAGTAGCCTTTTGTGATGGAGCGTCTGCATCAGTGTACAACACAAGAGCTACAAATCCCATCTACCTGGACTTCTGTAAGGCCTTTGGAATAGTCCCACAAAACATCCTTGATGCTACATTGGAGAGATAGGTTTTTGGTGGATGAACTGTTGAATAGAGAAGGAATTATCTGGATGGCAGTGTTTAAAGTCTTATAGTCAGTAACAAAATGTCCAAATGGAAAGCAGTGACATGTGTTGTCCTTCTGGGGCTTGTAATTTATTTAGATGCAGTGGGATTGAGTGCACCCTCCTCAAGTCTGTGGCTGATACCAAGCTGAGTGGTCAAATATGCTCGAAGGAAAAGATTAAAAGAAGAACCTGATGGCCTTGAGTGGTGGCCGTCATTCACTTAAACAGGACCAAGTGCAACACCCTACACCTGGGTTGGACCAATCCTCAGGGTCAATGCAGGTTGGTGGATGTACAAATTGAGAGCAGCCAAAGAGAAAAATACTTAGGGACATCAGAGGATGAAAAATTGAATGTGAGCCAGCAGTGGGCCCTTGCAACCCAGAAAGCCAATCCTTTCCTGGGCTGCACCAAAAGAAGCATGATGGGAAAGAAGAAGGCCTACTCCATTCTCGTGAGATGCTACATGGAGTACTGCATCCAGCTCTGGGGTCCCCAGTACCGGGTAGAGTGTACCAAATGAGAACTATGAAAATGGTCAGAGGGCTGGAACATCTCTCCTACAAAGTTAGAAGGAGAGAGTTGGAGTAGTTCAGCCTGGAGAAGACTGTGGATCCTTTCAAAGTATAAAGAGAGCTTAGCAAGAGAGAGACACTGAAGCAACACCACAAGGATTTTAAAATTAAAGAGGGTAGGCATAGATTGGACACAAGAAAGATTTTATTCTTATGATGAGTGTAGCGAGACATGGGAACAGGTTGCCTGAAGAAGTTTTGGATATCTCATTGGTGGAAGTATTCAAGTCCAGGTTGGATGGAACTCTGAGTAACTTGGTCTAGTGAAAGCTATCCCTGCCCATGTCAGGAGCATTGGAAACTAGGTGATCTTTGAATGTCTCTTTGAATCTAAATTGTTTCACAATTCTATGATTCTTTGAAATGCTCAAGGCATATTAAACAGAAGGCCACAGTAAACAACTGGGCATGGTAGAGGGCTGGATAAGCTAAGTGGGTAGGAGTGATGGCTTGAAAAAATCTTTGCTTGCTTAGTCTGGTGAATACATTTACTTTTGAAGAACATCATGCATCACTTCCATTATAGAGCATAGACTAATATAATCTTGTAAGGTTTTATTAAGAAAAAGGAGTAATCCCACAATAAACTAAAAAAGACGGAAAATATGTTATAAAGAAAAAAAAAACCAAAAAACCAACAAGGTTCTTGAAATAACATTACATATATCAAATGCTTAATGAGTTTTACTTTGGTTTACATGTGTGGGAATCCTTAAAATCCGAGGGTTTTGGGAAAGCTGCAAAAGACAGGCCTCAGAGACAGCAGAACTGTGATTAGAACTAAGCAGTAGCCATAAGATTGGTCAGCAGAAAAATTATGTAAGAACAGTAGAAATTATGTAGAAAAGTAAGGACAAATAGAACAATGGTCTGTGTATTAATGCCTGTCTAAAATAACTCCCTAAGCTGCAGAAAAATTATGTAAGAACGGTAGAAATTATGTAGAAAAGTAGGACAAATTGAACAATGGTCTGTGTATTAATGCCTGTCTAAAATAACTCCCTAAGCTGCAGAAAAATTATGTAAGAACGGTAGAAATTATGTAGAAAAGTAGGACAAATTGAACAATGGTCTGTGTATTAATGCCTGTCTAAAATAACTCCCTAAGCTGCAGAAAAGTATATCTAGCAAGACATTAGGAAGTTCTAAGTTTAATAATGGCGTTCTGTGCATTGTGATTTAGGGCTTACAAGTATGTATTGTATTTGAAATAAGCAAGCATTGTTTTAAGTGAAGGTACGTATAATTATAGTGGTTGGATGGAACTACTGTCAATATGTTTTTCTTTGTGTGATTGGTCAAAAAACTTTTAAAGTAAGTTGTAACATTAAGTCCTTAGTCTGCTGCCTGGGAAGTGAGCTGATTGCATCTTCCCATTATCAGGACCATGTAATGAGGCTGATGCTGAAAAATAAAACAGCTCAAGACACATTCCTAGCAGTCCCGTCCCATTCATGATTTGTACATAACCCCCGGCAGGCGATCTACATGCTCTCTGTTTCCTTTTTCTCATCTCCCTGTGAAAATGGCCAGCCAGAAAAAAATATTTCATTCTGTGCCCCAAACAGTTTTATTAAAATAGGAATCATGCTTATCTGGCATTCACTTTTTGCCTGATGATGTTGCATACGTAAAATGAAACCTCAATACCCTTGCAGTAGACGAGATCTTGACTATAGGTTTGAAACAAATCGTAGTCCTCATATCTCTATCTAGGAAGCCTAAACACTGCTGGACCTCAGATTTTAATCTACTGAATCAGAGAAATTTCTCCTTCACAACATTGGATGCTATTCATCACAAGGAAAATCTGGTTTCAACATAGACATTATGACATCCAGAAGGAGTTTGTATGTAGTACAAACTTGTTTGTACTCTCTATGTTGAAGTAGAACAGTTGGAGGGGACTTCATTCACCCACTGTAGGTACCTACCTGTGTGAACAGGTGGGTAGGGCAAAAAGTAGGTGGCTGTGAAGGTGTGAGTAGCAATCTTAGGTTACACATATGTGGGGAAACTGTGAGGCTTCTGGTTTATTTCCTCACCATATTTACAGCTCAGATTGCTACAAATGTCTTTTTATTTTCATCTGTTCAGTACCTTAAACTGGATTAATTGAATTTTTATTCATGTTGTTAAGAGGGTCAGCATTGATTTCCACAGACAGGTTGCTATCATTTACTGTTACCCAAAATAGTTGCTAAAACATTTGAAATCTGACTTGTAATCATCTCTGCACTCATCTCTTTGAACTGTGGTTTGGTGGTAAATCCTTTTTGAGAAGAACTGATCCTTGTGCAACCAGATGGGCAAATATCTACCACCAATTCACACCCCCATTGAATATCCCACAGGTAGTAAATTAACATGTATTTTTGTAGATGTTGCACCATTGAAATTTCATGTACATCTTCTAAAAATTAAATACTCTTCTTTTGTGGATATTATTTTTCATTTCTTCTAATTTTATTCCCTTCATAAGGGATCTGAGCTGAACAGCTGTAAAGTACTCTTGCTGTGTTATACAGCACAGCCTGGAAAACCAGCTGAATATGAGGAAATTACCTCAGTCTTTATATTTTTGTCTATGGCAATTTATGAAATAGGTAACTGCAGTCCAGGCCAGAACATAAGTGTTTTGGCTTTTTTAATCTCTTTTCTTTTTATTTTGAAAATAAATTTGTTTAAATTTAAGCATTATTTAAAGCTATTATTCCCCCCCAACACCTTGGATTTAATTTCAGTCACAAAAACCTGATCCAAAAAGTCAGACTCACTGTTTGCATCTTTAAATTTATTCTTAGCAGAGCATTATTGTTAGTATTTTTTCACAATCTTCAACAGTTTCTCCTGTCATTTTGAAAACAAGTTTTTTCTGTGAGTCATTGTAATAAATTATTTCATCAAAGTTCTCTGTAAAAAATTAAAGATAGTATTAGTTGCTTAACTAAAGTTGCTATAATAATACAATATTTAATATATTGTTACAATTTACAGCTTTTTTTTTTCTTTTTTTTTCTTTTTTTTTTTTTTTTCTGACAGGACCACATAGCCCTCTTTTCAATGCTAAGAATCATAGGACATTCCATATTGTTAAAAAACACTGATGCCCGTTTAGCCCATTTCAAATAAAATCCAGTCCTTAACTCTGAAGAAAGAAAATAAAAACAAATAACAAAGAAAAGAAAAAAGAAACAAGATTAAACACAGTTAAATAAATCTATTTTTAACATGAGTTTCTGTCATACAATTTGGAAGGAACAGAAGAGTAGAATAATTTTAATTGCAAATCTTTTAACAGAAACATATAATTTGTAGCTGCATAGTTCAGTCTGAATCTTTAAAAGGCCAAAAAAATGGTTTTGAACAAAACAAAGTAAAACAAACAAGTGAAACCAAGCAGCTTCTGAAGAACTACATAAATAAATTGTCATTAAGGGTTAATTTAAAAACCTCAAAATTATCAGAATTTTAAAATTTCATTTTCACTTGTGGGAGTGAAAATATTATAATTTTTTTTTTCCATTCTTTCTTCTTGTATTTATAATCCTGTGTAAGTTTTTGCATATTCAAACCCTGAATGAAACTTGTTAGAGTTCAGAAAAAGAAAGGTCCATCAAATCAAAGCTCAAAGCTTTGGCTCAACATGACTTTTGCATAGAGCTGCAGATAATTTGACCAAACCCTTGGACAAACCATGGGAACATTTCAATCTTTCAGCTGATCACATGTTTATTTATCTTATCCATGTGAGTTTATCTGTGCTCAAAGGGACCTTGGGCTTTTCAAATCCTCCGTGAAGTCAGTGGAAGGACTTGCTCTGAAACTGGTAGATTGTGACCCCTGGCATTACTCCTAGTTCTATCTAAATGAAATGCATGAGTCCCATTGAATTCAGTGGACCTATGGACTAATGGGGAATAGGAAATGATGTGAGAACACCTCTCTGTGGATGAAAAAATAGATACTTTTATTTCATTAATTGTTTTGTGGTTTTTCATTATTTTGTTCTTTTTCTTATTCTACATGTATAGGAAATATGAAATAGGAGAATTTTACCTCTTATCAAATGTACTTAATTTTTCAGAGGGCTACCAAGGCAAAACTATGTCCTAGTTCAGACTGGTGACACTGTCAGAGAAAGGGAAAGGTGGAGGGAAGGAATGGGACAGACAATTCTTTTTTCTTTTGTCCTTGCTTTTACTGGTTTTCTACAAAACTATCAACAACTAGTGACTATATTTCTTATTTGTCACAAGTATGATATCTTCCAACTTATGTAGCTGCTCTGCCTTTTTTCAGAGTTTTCCTAGAACACTGAATAGTAGCTTACAATAGTTAAGTGCCACTGCCACATAGGAACTTGGTCTTGTAAAGTGCTAGGTGCCCTTCATCATCAAAAGAAACAAGTAGAACTGAGCACAGTTGAATTACCTGTGGAAATTATAATGAAGGTTGACAAAATTACATAATGCTACCAGATAATCTATCAACATTCCTCAGAGGAGGAAAAGACCATGTCTCTCCTATACATGTGTAGTAACCAGAATTTGTACATTTGTACTAGACCAATTGTTAGTTTATTTATTTTTGTCCACTGGAGAGACACTAGAAAAGAAAAAAAAATAGTTTTTCTTTCTCATTCAATAAGATAGTATGCTGATTAGAGAAGGACTGATCTGCATTCACAGAAAACTCATTCACTGCGTTCTAGATGGTATCATGTTGCCACTTCATCCTACACTGCATTTCATGCAAAAAAGCTGGTGGAGGAGCCTTTCTAGTAAAAAACTTTCAGAAATGTGAATTCCAGGTAGACATAGAAACTTCCTAGATGCTCTGAGAATGACCCAAGAGAGCAGGAGTAAAATAGGGCTATCCCATTTTATGTAGAACTTGCTTAGTTAGTACCTTCCTCAGGAGATTCTTGGTTTGTATCACCAGATCCTACTGTGTATTATGCTTCATCCACCTTAATTCAGTTGTATATTTGCCACTTATAAGACACATAGAATTTTGGTGCTGCAATGCTCAATATTGTCCTGACTAAAAATACATTCAAATACATCATGTAGTGATCTCTCAAAATAAATCCCTCTGCTGTCTGATTTATCCCTTTGACAGAAAGTACCCTTCTTCTATCTTCAATTTCCCCCACTGCTAAAGAATACATGAAAAGGTTTGTATATCTTTGTTACAGTTGTCCCAACTGGCATTCTAGTCTTCATCCAGGTGTCCTTCTTTTTCCACCAGAGTGGGACATCATGTCTTCTCTTTTCTTGTCCTACCAGGGACAATAAGTCCTGGCAAAATCATACAAAAAGGGCAGCTGGGAGGAGTGTCTTAATTGTTGCAGAGAGATTTGACAAAATCTGGTTGATAAAACCCTTCTGCTGAGATAGTTCTCAGTGTGAGAACAGCAAAGAGGTCTGGAGATGTATGCAGCTGGCTTATTCAGAGGGCTGGTTCCAAAGCATTCTTATTATGTTTATCCTATTTCGGCTGTTTGGGGTGTTCGGTGCACATGTTGCATTTAAAGCACAGTAGTGTTTCCTCTGACCTGTGTAATGATGCTGTGACTGAGGCTGAAAGTGCAAGCAGGCCGAGCACATGCTCCTCAGAAGAGGAAACTGAGTCACTTCATGTGTGTCTAAGAGATGAACAGTGTAAGAGAGGGAAAGTCTAGAGATTGGACTGAAATGCTGAAGCGGCCGCAGCACTTTGAGTGCAGATTATCCCCTAGGACCCATGACTGAGATGTCCTGTGTCACCAACAGCCACTGGAACTGCTGAGATGAGGTCTGTGCTGGGATCTTCCTGTGTAAGTCAACGATTTCAAGGAGAAGCTCAGAAAAATAACTAAACTCATAGGAGACAGTATATGGAAAGAATAACCAAACATGTCCCTTTTGCCCAAATTATTTACTTTTTTATTATAAAATCTATTTCTACTACTGAAATTCTGCCTGGAAATTCACACTCCATAGTAAGGAATATAAATACAGCAATTTTGCTCTATTTTTTTATAGCTCTTATCTTTTGGCATTTTTGTTCTACAGTATGCTGTATTTGTAATAATTGTAGAGAACATTTTTGTCTCTCTTTTTTGAACTAGGTCTATTTCTATATAGATCTACACTTACATATGAATCTTTCATTTCCTTTTTTTTTCTTTTTTAATCTAAATTGCATTTTGAAGAATTATAGCTGTTTCTCAGATGGATTTTCTAAGTTGGCCAAGCCTTTTTTTTTTTTTTTTTTTTTTTTTCCCCCAGAACGACAGTAGTTCTCTCTCCTGTCTTTTCCCTCCAAGGGAGACCTCAAGCTTGTTAAAATTTGAAAAAATGCTTTTAAGTATTGGACACCTAGAGGTGTTCAGTAATGTAATTTCTTACAGTTGCTGTAGGAAATATCGGCAAATTATACCCCTCAGTTGAGATGGTTTGTGCTCCAGTCCTATTTCTCATAAAAATATCTAGCTTTAATGAGAATTATTATACTCAGAACTAGATATATTATTTTCCCAAGCTTTTCTGAAATACTGCTGACAGCTGCTTAAAAATTACAAAGTCTTTTTTTACCTTACCTATTTAATTTCTTCACAATTACAAAGTTTCTGGTAGTTTGTCCTCCGTGCTTAGTGCCATAGTTAAATTTTGAAACTGCTCCTTCACCAAACTAATATGAGTAGACAATAATAATAAAAAAGGACCATTCACCATTAACATGCTTTTGCCAATCTCTTGTCAAGACTTGGCTAGGGCTGAACCCAGAGATCTTCTGTTTATGCACTATGCCCATGAGCAATTCCTGAGTTAAGATTATGGGATAGCAAATTGAGACATATGTGCTACCATGAATTTTTTGTGGATGCATGCCTTTACCTGTACCAAGGCTCACTGATGTCAGCATGACTCTGAGCCCAGCTGGAAGCCTGCCTGAGCAGGGCTTATGTGGGGCTGTGGTACTGATGGGACATACTGTGAAAGCTGAAGTAAGGACCAGGCACTTTCACAGACCCTTTGCTTAGGTGATTCTTCACATGTATCTTGTATTTTCCTAAAAACTAGGTCTACTCTGCAAAAGAGTTTTGCTTGTGCTTTGAGTAGTCACTCAAGACAGGTTTCACTGTGTAAATTGGTGTGCATGTACTACCTTCAGCTCTCATGGTAGGCAGGTATCTTCTGTGCAGAGAGGCAACGCTTGCAAAAAGGACATTCATTATCATAAATACAGAGAGAGCAGGAGACAATGCTTTGTCCCTCACTCCTTAATAGAAGAATATAACTATATAAGCTGAGAGTCACAAGGTGTATCAGATGACACCTGCTATCTCTGCTGTTTGAAATACACTTCTCATTATTTTATTCTTTCTTCTTTAATCATGCAGAATAAAATTATTTTTATCTCTCAAGAAGAAATATCTTTGTTTTGTTTGTAACTATTGTTCCACAGATTCTTTGGCAGCTGATGGCTTGGTTTCATCATTTATAGAACTAAAACTTCATCCTAACATTTTGTTGGGTTTTTGTCTTAAAATTATGGTGTGCAGAAAGACAGCCTTCGCCTGCTATATTAAAAAAAAAAAAAAAAAAAAAAAGAAAAGAAAAAGAAAAAAGTTACTGTCTCTTTAATGAAAGAAAAGCAACAATAAACTGTATTACTGAATGCAAATGCAATAAGGAATAACATATAGCTCTGGTTATGTTATATGACATTTGGCTTAGCAGTATTAACATATTGCACAAAATCTGCATTTCCCCTATTGTAGAAAGTAACACTATAAAGGACATGGGAAATTAATTTCTTCTATATGATCATAAAATAAACTTTTTTTTCTCTTTTTCTTCTCATCAGTCATTTGCAGGAAGATTTTAGTGTTACTTCTTTGTTAAGCCAGCTCTTTATCATGTATGTATTAGGCATACAGTACAAGGAGAAATGGAACAAGATGGCAGTCATAGCAGTGGCAAGATGCAAATTTATTCTGAAAAAATTAATATGTGCACAATATCAAGCATGCTTAAGTTTGTGCCAGGAAAACTATTATGAATGAAGAATGGATGGGATGGAATTTTGCATCATACATGATTACATGTTGCTTAACTTCATAGAAGAGTCTTTGTCTACTCCTGATGTCCCAGGTACCACCAAGAGAAGCTTCTTACCACACTGCTAGAGTTAAAATGGCAACACTTACCCCAGCAGAATTCAACTGCAACATGACTTTTTGTTTCAGAAATTAAAGAAATAGACCTCAAAAAGATGACAGAGAAAATTCACAGACCATTGAACTGCAGGCACTAACTCCAGGTAAGGAAAAGGGGATGAATTTATTACATCTTGTATTTGTAATTAAAAGTCTGTAATTGTTTTCTGCTTCATTTTCCCCAAGTTTAATTAGGCTACATTATGTATGTGATGTTGTTGTCACGGTTTTTCCTCCTGTCTCTCTCATATTGTATGACACATGACTGAGTGTAGCCAAGCAGTGGAGGAGTCATTTTTCACTGACACCACTTGAAAACATTTTTATAGAAAAATAAAAGATGAAGAATGAAAAAGAGCAGAAAAGAAGAAATAAAATACCTTAAAGATAGATCTCTACATTAGTTCATCATGAAGCAAAAGAGAAATAATAAAAACTCTTCTTCAGGTGCCAATTCAATCGAGATGAACTGGACTAGGTACTGTATTGGTGCAGTGTAAAAATAGATGACAGTGAGTAATGGTGTGAACAAAAAACCATGAGGAACATCACAGGAATGGATGTTGGATGGCCTTTGCACAGCAGAGGTAGATAAAGGTTATAACAAACTGTTTACTGACCATGTACACTTACTAGAATTAAGAGGTCAGTTGAACAAGAGCTCACCTGGTAAGAGCTTTCTCAGTAGTGTGACTTATCAGCTGTTGTACAGTATCAGAGCACTGCCCAGTTATTGCTCCATCACTTTTCAGTAACATTTCTGTCCTTCAAAAGTCTACATTCTACCATTAGTTAAGGCTTTTTCTTTTGCATTTCTACATTTTCCCCCAATTTTGCATCAATTCACTGTAATTAATATATGTGCCTCTAAAAGAAAAGAAAATAAATAAAAAAGCACCATGTTTTATTGAACAAAATATAGCATGTGCAAGGAAGGGAAGGGAGGAATTATAGAAACAAACCAGTGCTGAAGAATTTTGCATTAGCTGGTGCTTTTTGTTGTTGTTGTATTTGCACAGATCATTTTAGGCTCCTCAGTCCAGGTTGTAGCAAAACACTACCAAAACAAATACTCTTGCAAAATATTTGAGCTTCGCAGCTTAACATGTGCATCTTGAACCGCTTAAGCAGCATGGTTATCTTCTTTTTGTTTTTCTCCAGAATTTAACAGACCGTAAATTGTATACAAAAACGCATTATGCACCAGTGATTAAATGTTCTTACAACATTAATATTTATCAAGGGGTATTTCATAGCTAGAAAGTAGGTAACTAGATTTTATTTCCTAAGAGAACATTTTCTATAGTTTTCCTTCATTTCCCAGCTACACAGCAAACATCTCTAAAGTGCACTTCCCAAGTGTAGTTAGAGAATAGGAAGGAATGTAAAGTTTTAAAAACAGCCCTTATTAACTTTTCCTTCCATTGATTCTACTGTAAACTCTAAAAAGCCTTTTTAAAAAGCAAATTCTCATACACTCAGCAGGTGAAATGTTCCCACAAAAAATAAAAGTAAACAAATTCAAAACCACCCCGAACAATGAAAAAACCAGCATATTACAATCTTTTCTCTTGACTACTCATATCCTAGTATATATTTACTGTTTTTATTGCACATTTATGAAAATGGATGTCCTATATATTTAAAAAAAAATATTTTCTTTATCTGTGCTAACACATTCTTGTGCATTCTTAATAAACTAGTTACTTTCAACAACATGTAGGTAATAGAAAAACAATGGAATCAAACCAATGAGATAATTTGTATTGTAGATGTTAAAAGACTTCTAGTGTAATTCAGTTGTGAAAAAAGAATTTTGGAAGTTCTTGGTTCCCATTTGTTATGGAAAGCTGCTGGTTATGTGACAGCAGGAAAACTCAAAACGTGATTCACAATGAATGTCAATCCTTCACCTCCAATATGAAGGCTTCTCAACCATTCAACTTGCTGAGCATAACTGGTTTTACTTAACACATCTAGAAAAGGCTGCTCCTGTTCAACTGACCAGTGAGAAAGGACTGGACTTCTTCAAAACGGGTATTGGAGCAACAGTTTGTTATATATATTTCTTTATACTTTTTAACTGTCCGATCCCACCTTGTAAGGAGAGCACTTGTTTGTTCAGCTAAAAGGAACCCCCTTCATGCTCCATTTGGGTTTGCTCAGTCAACTGTTTTGTGCAACAGTGGCAGAGGCACACTGGAATTGTGTACCCATTCATTGTGATTACACAGACAGAAGCAAATGTATGTTGTCTGTGAAGGTAGATGGGAAAGGGAAAGAAAATGAATGTTTCCCATGGATAAGAGGACAGTAAGGTTTGTTTGGGGCTCTTTTCGTGGTTGTTTTTTAAATTATTATTATTATTTTATCTTTTTTGGTTAAATTTTGTTTTGTTGTTCTTTTTGTGGGTTTTTGTTGGGGTTTTTTGTGGGCTTTTTTGGTTTGTTTGGGTTTTTTCTGTTTTTTTTTTTTTTCTCTTTTTTTCTGTTGCTATGTCATGAAATCATAGCAGTCATTCCTCTAATAGAAACTGACAGGACATAAAAGACAGAACTATCAGATGAACACACACAATGACTAGAAATATATCGACAGAGAAAAGACTTAATTTAGCTTCGAGAAACTGTCCCAAAAATAAAATCCTGTATTAACAAGTGCAAAAAACAAACAAAAAAAGAAAAGAAACTCCAAACATTAAAACACAGTGTATAAAATGGTGTGAGAAAGTTAAGTCACCAAACAGCCTTTTAGTCAATAAAAAGCTGCATTTGTGTGTCCTTGTTGTTTAGGTAGTGGCCCATACTTTTCATTTTACCCAAAATGTCATTCAAGAAGAGCTCTGAGGGTAAAGCACTCAGTCTTTGCTATTTTTGACTGTAGTAATTTGGGCCTGTTGTGTTTCTATCATGTAAGATGAATCCTTTCTTTTATTCCTCATTGGTTGAATTATCTTCCAAAGTCGTTATGCTTCCAAAGCCCAATCCTGTTGAGTTCTGTGCTGCTGAGACTGTAAGTACTGTATGTAAGAGAATTAATACAAGAACACACAGTTTAAGTCTGCTGTTACACAGTCTTGATGCTGATGAAACTGTGAGCGATGTCCTGTGACACATTGTTGAGCCACTTGTTTTTATAGTCCCTTTGGGTTGATGATCTGATAATAGTCCCCATCTGACATCACAGCATTCTGGTTCTGCATTGGTTGGATAGTTTTCATAGAGCCCTGTAGGGTAAACACAAAAGAAAAATAAATACCAGGCACAAGGATTGGCAGAAGTAGTAGCTTGAAGGAACAGCTGACATTTAGTCTAATCTGTTGAATCCATATCTTTGGGTGAGACTGCGGCCCTTAGAAGTCCTGTCATTCTGTGTAATTACAGATGTTGAAGGAATATCCACAATCTGACAGGAAGCAGCATCAAAAGGTCATTCAGCAGAAGCATGACACTGAGCATGATTGTGTAAAGAAGCAACATTAAAAAGCAGTTGATATTTGAATGGTAAGGGTGTTTGAATTCTTCCTTCTTGGGAAGTAACAAACTGTTGCAGTGTGCTTTTATACTTTGTAATACTTTGTAATAGTTCTGATTTTTTATCCCCTTATTCTCCCCAGATGATGTACCCCTTTTTGTACCCCCTTCCTCTACCTGTGTAACCATTCTCCTGTGTTGAGATCATCCCCCAAATCCCCGCCCTGGCTCTCTGTCAGTCACTCAGCATCCCATCCCTTCTATCTAGATCTTTCGGTCAAAGCCGTCGAGTGATTAGCCCGAAGCCAGGGGTCAGCCCCCCAAGGATGATGTTATACGCTATCCCAAATGTCCATCCCCTAAGGCTGCATCCCTGGAGGGTCTTTATTGGTCAGCAAATGTATCTACCCTCGGTTTCCTCCCCCCCTTTAAATGCAACCTTGAGATTCCTTTGTCTCACTCTGAGCACGGGGCACCCCTGAGGAGTGGGGCTCTCTGGGGAGCTCTGAATAAACCTTGGATTGGCCCTCTGTTCAGAGTCGGCCTTTTACCCTCCGCCGATGTCTCCAGCGTCTCTTCTGCTGCAAAGGTGACTAGCCTAGCTGCCCTCAGTACCCTCGGGGCACCAGAGAGTGTCCCCCTGCTGTCGGTCACTTCGGGGCTGCCCCCCCCGCTGTTTGCCAACCCGGGACTGGCCGGGGTTCACTGGGAGGCACCCAGAGAGATGGAGACAACAAACAATGACAAAGTAAGAACTAATCAATCTGGATGTTTTCACAAAATTTGGACTTCAAAATTCTTCTTTCAGAATGTGAGCACATAAACACATGCATTAAATAACAAATAATGATGTACTGATGATATTGGCTGTTTTGATTTTCAAACCTATGTAAATTAAACTGCATCACAGGAACAGCTTGCTAGCTCATTGGAGTTCTTCCAGCTGGATATTGCCTTCAACATATCTCAGAGGTGAAAAAATCTGTCCTTGCACACAATGATTGGATCTCTTGATGTTTCTGATTATAAAGATGGGTAATTTCTGCCTTTGAACTTTACTGAGTTCAAATGATCTGATTATGACTTTTTGAACACTAAGAGGTACTGCATCTTTTTGGAAATTGTCAGTGTTGTCTACATTACTATATAGGAGATTAACATAACCAGAGTGTTCTGTTTGCTTCTCACATACCTTTTCCTTTGATAAATAAAATAAACTAATTTGACTATTTAACTAGTGTTCAAATGCAAGAATGTCTAACATAATGGACAAACACCTTTTCTCCATTTAAACTGATCTTAGATTAAATTCTGCAGTAAATAATATACTCTGTGGTAGAACTAGGTTTTTCTAGGAAAAAAAAATCTATCTGTGATAAAATATTAGGATAGTGATTTTAAAAGCAGCTTTATTTTCTAGAACGAGAATTATATTTTCTCCAAAATATCACAACAATGATATTACTTTCAAAAAGCAATTTAAGTGTAACATTAGGAGGTCCAGGCACTAGATTTCTTGCACTTTGTGAATAACTTGTAAAGAAAAGTAGTACACCTTAAAATATGATAAACCTGAATGCTTTGGTTCCTACTTTCATAAAAAAAAAATTTGTTAGGTATGCTGAGAATGTTAAGATGCCTGGGTTGACATATTTTTACATAGCTGACACAATTATCTGCTATGCTATATCTGAGTCCAAATAAAGTTGCATTTGTTTTTGGATTTAACCAAATTTTTAAAGATACAGGAATGAAAGCAACTTGTTTCTGTAAATGTTCTTTAAATTCAGAGTTTATTCTATGCTAAACCTGACCAATTTTTCCACTTCTGCAGTCAGAAACTTAATGCAGCATTCCAAAGGTTGAAAATAATTTATTCTCACTCTAGATCATAGCTGAAAGGATCACATTTTACTTTAAGAAATTCTATTGCATTTTGGAACTTCTGGACAATTGTTCATTGAAGGTATAATAAAAGAGTCTTCTTTTCTGAGACCCATCTTTTCTGCATAAGTCTATTTTTAAATATTGCAACATAAAGGCAATGCCTCCAAAAGCAAGGAATTATGATTTGTTCTGTGAACTGCAGCAGCTCAAACGATTAGTAGTAATTGAAGAGACACAGAGACTAGTTAATGCTTTGATCCCAATGAGGTTTGTTTACTTTTCAAACTATGTTTTCTGCCTTTCTTGTTGCTGGAAAACCCAGACTTCCTTTGAAATCAAAGCTATGTACATAAGTTGGCAATCAAAAGGTATTTAAATAGTTCATATGCACTTACTGAATTATAAATAAATTGATGACAGCTCTACATTCAAAGATAAATTGAACATGTTCCTTAATGTAAAATTGCATTTCCTCTTTATTTCCATTCAGCAATTGAATTTAGGTTTTGAATTTGGAGTTCCATGTTAAATAAACAATTAACTACAGAGCCTCTATTCATATGACAGTGTAGAAAATTTAGATAAATTCAGTAAAACCTCTTGTACTGCACAAAATACATGTTCTTCACCACATACTTGTTTGTAGCCACAAATATAAGCTTTTGCCCCTTGGATCTAATTAGTCCATCTATTAAGTCAGAGGTTTACAAATGTGTGACTTAACTGGAAATCCAGGTAAGCTGGCTACATCTCCTTGGAAAATCAAGGAGGAAAAACCAGTGCTTTTATCACAATATTCGTAGAATAATAGAATTGGGTTGGAGGAGACCTTAAAGATCTACTTTCAATCTCCCTGCTGTGTGCAGGGACACCTTTCACCAGGTTGCTCAAAGCCCCACCCAACTTGCCCTTGAACACTTCCAGGGATGTGGACTCCACAGCTTCTCTGGGCAATCTGTTTCAGTTCCTCATCACCCTCACAGTAAAGAATTTCTTCCTAAACTTCCTTCCTAATATCTAATCTAAACCTACTCTTTCAGTTTGAAAACATTCCCCCTTGTCCTATCACCACTCACTATTTTAAAAAAAGTCTTTCTCCATCTTTCTTGCAGGCTCACTTCAAGTAGTTGAAAGCCACAATTAGGGCAGCCAAAGCCTTTTCTTTTCCAGAGTGAAAAATCACAATTCTCTTAGTCTTTCTTCATGGGAAAAGCGCTCAGTTCCTTTGATTGTCTTGGTGTCCCTCCTCTGGACTTGTTCCAACAGGTTTGTGTCCTTCCTGTGCTGAGGACCCCATAGCTGGATGCGATGTTCCAGGTGAGGTGTCACAACAGGAAAGCAGAGGGGCAGTGCTGGCCCCTCTACTCTCTCCTTTGCCCGCTGGCCATGCTACTTTTGATGCAGCACAAGACACTTTCTGGGCTTTCTGGGCTGTGAGTGCACATTGATGGATCATGTCCAGCCTCTCATCCCCAGAACTCCCAAATCCTTCAGGACAAGGCTCCTCTTGATCTGCTCATCCCCAGCCAGTTTTTACATCAGGAGTTGCCTCGACCCTAGCACCATGTACTTGATGTTGTTAAACCTCATGGGATTCCCCTGGGGCCACTTGAGCTTGCCTAGGTCCCTCTGAATGGCATCCCATCCTTCAGATGTGTCAACCACTCTACTCATTTTGGTATAATCTGCAAATTTACTAAGGGGGAACCTGTTCTCTTCATTGAGAAAGATATTAAATAACACTTCATTGTAGAAGACCACTCAGTTGATCAGGAAGGACTGGTCCTTGTTGAAGCCATGTTGACTGTCTCAAACCACCTCCCTGCTCTCCATGTGCCTTAGCACAGCTTCTAGCACAGGATCTGTTCCGTTATTTTCCCAGCCACAGAGGTGAGTCTGACAGGTTTGTAATTCCCAGCCTCTTCCTCTATCAACTCTTACCCTTTTTAAAGATGGGTTCAATGTTGCCCTTGTTCCACTCACCTGGGACTTGACTTGATTGCTATGACTTTTTGAATATCATGGAGTGTGGCTTGGCAACTACATCAGCCAATTCCCTTGGGTCCCTGGGGAGGTAACCCATTTGGTCTCATAGACTTGTGTACATCCATGTTCCTCAGGAGATGGTGAACCCGATCTTTACTTAGTGGGAGGGGCTTTGGCTCCAGTCTGCATCCTGCTGTCTGTGCAGTTAAAAGATACAGGAAGAGAGGTTGCCATTGAAGACTGAAGCTAAACTGTTGTTGAGTACCTCAGCCTCCTCTTCATCCATTGTTATCAGTTTTCCAACAATGTTTATAGGGATACACCTTCTTTGGCCTTCCTTTCCTTGTTAATATATGTATAGAAGCCCTTTTTTTTTTTTTTTTCATTCTTTGCATGGCTTTACAAGTTCAGTTCCAGCTTCCTCTTGACCTTCCTTGCCCCATGCCTACACAATCTGATTTCATCTCTATGCTTTTCCAAGGTTACCTGTCCTTGCTTCCACAGCCTGTGCACTTGCTTCTCTCCCTTTTGCTTGACTGGTATTTTTTTTAACTATTAAATACATCAGTATAAGAAATAAAAACAATATCTGTACCCACCAAACTACCAAGGCTTCCCTCTTCCTCTCTTGTCTTTATAGTTCAGTTTGTAGACATCATTATTTTATATTAATTGCATGTTTGGTAACTATATTTCTGAGGCTGACCAGTCAGCTGGCTTGACATGTACTTTGCTTTTCACTTAAAATTCTCAGTTCTGTGTCTTCATTTCCCAGCTTTTCCCAGCACTCAGCTATATTTCATCAGAAGAAATCTTAGTCCATATGGAGGTACTTGGACCTTTATTATAATCAAGGATCTAGAATTTGAAGAGACTTTTTGATTTCTAACCATTCTCCAGACAGATACACTATCATTCACAAAGGTCATGCAAAAGGTCTCTCTTTTCTTTGTAATCAGATAGGATTTTTCCACATGAAGATAACATTTTGGTGATCAGCACAGAAGTTACATCTGTAGGGACTGTGTGTTACTAATGCTGACGCAAGTATTAAGGCTACTGGTTCCACTGAGATTGTTAATGGAGACATGAAGAGAGAAATCCTGTATGTCCTGCCTAGCTGAATCAGACTGAAAGAAAAAGGAGTGACAGCGTGAATACCATATTTGCTTTTTAGAATGTGCCTTGGGGGAAAAGCAGCAAAGCTCAAAAAGTTCTTACACAAAAATTGGAATCACAAAGACTATCGATGCATGCATGGTCTGCTGATCAGCTAGAACACCATCTAACTCAGAGACTGCTGTGGTTTCTGCCTGAGCAGTTGCAGGAAACAGCCTGTAAAAGCACTGGTTGCATTCCTGTGACTCCCAGCACTGTCAGAATGTGTTACACTTGTGGCTGAATTTGGATCTGCAGCAGGTGGTCTAACTTGGCTTCTTGGTTTATTTGTAGAAAAAGAGTTATGGAGCCATAATATTCTACATTATGGGTAACTAGTCTGGTTGATATATGTGTTCTCATTGCTGGATAAGTATTTGGGAAGTCGCAGAAACAAAACAGATCTTATGATATGTTATGCTTTTTCCTCTTTTGCTTTCTGTAGAACCTTAACCTGTGTTCATTTTTCAGATAGATTTCTGATTGTTTTTGAGAGGTATACAAAGCTCTTGTGCTTGAAGAAAAGACCTTGAAACAAGATAAGTGGATGTAGTATACCAGAAGTTTTGAATACTCCATTTTGTTGTGAATTGCAAAGTAAATAGTGTCTGCCAACAGTGATCCATCCAACACTGACATCATTGTATCAGTGAATGCCAGCACTCTGCATGGCATTTCTGTTTCTGAGGAATTATTTCTGAGATTTCAGTATTAACATTTTCCAACTACGGAAGTCAAGAGAACACATTAGATATTATATGACTAGATTTCACTGCTTTCGTACAACTGATCTGGAAGCCAGAACTTTCTGATCTTATCCAGATGGTCTGCTCAATTTCTAAATTGCTGTGTCTGTGACACATTATGATGATTAGACATGTATTTTATACCTTTCACATTATAAAAAATGAAACAAAATTATGTGTAGAAGAATATTGAAGATAAATAAGGCAAATAAGGCAAATTGTTCAGCTCTTTTGAAAAGGCTAACTTCTATTACTCAATTCTAATTGTTGGAGGAGATCTGGGTTGGAGATATGTGTTGTTGTGTTTTAAGATATTTTTATCACTATATGTTGGTTATTATTTCAGATAGTTGACTCATGAACATTTTCCTATGTGTATGTGCCCACATCCAATAAGAATTCATAGTGTTTCTTCATTATATATGTATTTCTTCCCTAAATTATGCATAGGGCTAATTTCCTGCTGCTGGTGTAAATCAGTGTTACCCTCCTAAAACTGAGCTGCTGCAAGTCAGAAAGATGAGTAAATAGCTGACTCTCAAAACTATACAATGAAGATTTTTACCTCTACACTTTTGAGATACAGGAAAACGTGCTTCTAGAAAGCATTAGGTTTTCTCCAGTCCCTCTCCAGTTTTGCTTTTATATGTAGAAATTTTGACCAAAAGTATATACTATTGTGATATGTTAGGAAAGGATTATTCATATCTAAGTACGGCATCAGCATAGAAAGTTTAGGGATATCAATAAATAAATTGTCTGGGTCATTATTATAGAAGAAGAATATTTACAGCTAATAAACCTATTATGATATGGGACCTCATTCATGGGAAAGCCCCAATACTCAAGACTAAAAGAGCACTAGACTCAAAAAGATGAGCTATTTAGTTAACACATTTTGCAGCAAAAACCATGTCAAATTTTCCCTGTAAGCAGATCCATGGCTAGTAATGATTTAAACCATGCTTATCAAACATAAAAGGGATTTGTCCTGCTGTGTTAGCTTAATATTTTGATATTTTAGGACCTATTAAGAGGTGCAGACAGGAGGTAAATGACGCATTATTATAAGATATTTTTAGAGGAAGAATTTGGATCAAATATATGGATTTTTGAATTTGCCAAGAACAACATAAAGGAGATTGAATTCAGAGCAATTTTCTCTTCTTGAATTGTTCTATGAACAATAGATTGTATTCCTTTCTATATATCAGATTTTCTCAAGGAAATTGCTTTTCAAATTTCACTTAAATCAGGGCATCTGTTTTGAAAGAGATAAATTATAGTCAAACCTGTTGGTGAAACCCAGTCACAAATTTGCCCCTTGAGAGGAAGCTGCAGTTTACAGAATTTCTCCTAATACTTTTGCTGAGCTTTGCTAGTCATCAAACATCTTCTACAGATTGATGAGAATTTTCTGTAATAATTCTCACTATGTCTTTAGAAATATCATTGTGTGCTATGAAGCATGACTGACTGTTATTTCCAGTGAATTGTTTACTCTAAAGGAGGTGGAGTTTCCATGGAAGTGTTACTTTGCATGGATCACATAAACATATGTTACTGTTATTTGCCAAAAATTGATTCACACTGTGTTCCAAACAACTGAGAGGTTAATCAGAACACATAAAATTAGGAGTCTAAATTAATATGAACTGAAAGATATTAGTGATTTGAAGCACCTGAATCACCTGTCTACTTACCTCTTCACTCCCTTTACTCTCTCCTTCTGTAGGAGTAAGTACCAGAAGTCTGTCCAACACTTTCTGAAAAGAATCAGAAGTCTGTTCAACACAGGAGAATAGACAAATTTGATTCTCCTCTTGATGGCAGAAGACTTGTTCTGATGGCACTGCTCTTAGGAAGTACCAAATAGTGCCATGCTAATTTTGGAAGAAGTTAATGCGGCATATCTCTGCCTTATTGCTGCTCACTGCATTCTCTTCCTTTCCTTAAAAGAGGAATTCTCCTTCTCCATTAAATGACATGACATCTCTTGTACAGATAGAGTGAATATGTGGCTAGGATTTCTGGCCTGAGACTTGATTCTGGGTGATGGCCCTGTTATGCCACAGGACAAAAAGGGACCATAAGTCATGGTCATTTCAAAGAAAGCCCTTAGGACACAATTAGCCTTTAGGACACAATTAGCCCTAAGTCTGCACTCTAAACTGTTCCAGACTTGGCACGTGGACAACAGTTTCTCCAAACAGTCAGAGCAGGCTGTATTAACAAGTAATATTGGGAACAAGAGATCTGTACAATGAAGCAGCTGGTACTGAGTATCTATCTCATGTCAACCGTAAATGCTTCTGAAGGGATTTTTCTCACTCTAGCTCTAGTCTAATTTTGTAGACCAAATGTGCATTAATGGTTGGCATAGAGTAGTATGGTGCTGTAGCCCATTTAGTTAAAGAAGAGGTGAGTACATTTACAATAGAAAACAATCCTGCTGATATGAACACTGTTTTGTTAGAAGGTGCAGTTAAAAACCTTGATCTGGAACTTTACCTGGGACTATTCACTGTAATTTTCCATGTGTGTGTATGTACACCTGAAAACTATTGTTATCTCCCTCAAATGAGATTCTAGTTTGCATGGGCAGCTGAGCTGTAAAAAGAAACATTCAGTGAAACCACTGGAAACTTTAGTCATATGGATATGAACTATGGAGGTCTAAACTGAAAGCAATCACTCAGTTTTAAAATGGATCTGAAAGCCAGCAGGTTTCAGCACAGCACCTGATGGAAGGATTAACTTTTTTACTTCTATGTCCTGGAAGAAAGCGGGCAAGAAGGGAACATTAAATTCTTTCTACCTAACTGAATATTCCCATAATCAGAACCACACTGTGATTCTGATTGTTTTGATTAATCTCTCAAGTACTTTCTTTTGCACTGCAGTTGTTCCACACCCTCATATGCATTTCTATGAAAGAGTTCTGGTCATACAAAATGAGGGTAGCATGCCTTCTCCCTTTCCTGTTACAGGCTTTATTTGGAGGTGATCAAGTTAGACATTCTCAGGCTGGAATACTTGTTACTTACTATAGGAAGTTTTCAGGAATTTCCAATAACTTGTTATTAATCCATACTATAAATCAAAATTTACTTTATTTTTAATTTAATTGAAAAGATAACAATGACTGCAGTATATATTGAGGAAAAATAGCCAGTTCTATGCTGTTTCCTCAGCAGGACCTTCCAAGGAAGGGTAAAGCCCTTGTTATTATATCCTTTTACAGCCTCCAGGGGTTTTTTTCAGACCTCAACACCACAGAAATCCTGGCCTGAAAGGAAAAAAAAATAAAAATTGTGGGTTCCCTGTTGTCCACCAGTGCTGCCATGCACTCTTCTCCAGCAGATCTCTGTGCTCTGACTTACTGCTGTGGTAGGACAGGATTGAAAGAGGAGGTGGCAGCTCCTAGTGCCAGGGGATCTCCCAGCACTGGGGTATCGAGCTGCACCATCCTCTACATGTCTGCAATTAGAAAATTACAGGTAATATTTTTGTGTTCATCCTGAGCTCTGGGGCTGTGGTCAACACCAAATAAAAGCAGCAATCCCTTGTATACCTTTTCTTGTTACTTAACCTCTAAATAGTAAATAAGAATGCCTTTTTACCTTACTCTTTTATGTTTTTCTAGTGAAGACAGAGATCAATAACTAGAAATTTCAGAAGGTGTATACCAGACAGAAACACAAGAAGTGCAGTAGGAGATGTCCCTCAAGACATGGGTGACCTTCTTTCAGCTGTTTTTTCTTCAAAAGGATTTCAAGTCATCTATCACAAGCTATGCTCAGGTAGAGTGTTTTGTCTGCTGTTGAGCTCACTGTACTTTGCATGAAATAAATCTGTTTTCATTAAGCTGCAGAGAGGTATAATTCTTTATTCCTGCAGCAGATTAAAGTCTAATTTCTCATTGTTTAGTGGCAGGAAGCAGTCTTACAGTGAGCTGCTGCTTAATAAGGGTGAAAATATGTCTGTATTCCAGACAGAATTGCTGTTTGAATTGCTGCCTTATACCTGTCCTCAACATCTTCCCTTGCACACAACCTTCTAGGGTCAGCATACTGACTCCCGTGGGTCTGTGAATACAAACTCTGCCGCTGCTGCGTTTGGGCTTGACGGGACAAAAAGTTCAGCCAAATATTTGTTAGTGGGCAACTGAAATGATATTTAGGTCACCCTGATTTTAAGTGTCTGCAATAAGACCCTGGTCTAACAGCAGCTACAGCAAATAGAGTGCAGCCAGCGATATGAGCAAGTCCTCTCTCAGGTGCAGGTGCCTGCTCAGGGTGAGTTAAATGCTCTCAGCTCTACTGACTACACCAATGACTCTAGGGAGAGCTTAGTCACAGAGTTCATGTGTAGGTACCCACATTAATAATACCTGCAACAAAATGAGTTTAATCCTCACTTAAAGCTGCTTTTTCATCCCAGACTCAGAGATGTCAGCAATCTTTCCAAATCATCTATTTTAGGAAGGAATTTGGATTATGAGTATACGAGGAAAATGAAGAGATGGATATGTATTTCCTAACAGATTTCTGAAATACATGACAAGATGATTTTGTTTGCTGTTGGTTTGGTCTCTTGCCATTGTGTAAGTGTGTGTGTACACAGGCGCATACGTGAATATACATATAGATTGTGTACTTGTTGTAAATAAAATTTTCCTAAGTCTCTCACTTCTACTATACCACCTTAAACTGGAAAACAATGTTCATTTGCTTACTGCATATACATATTGGAAGGCTATTAATTTTTAAAATATGCATTGAAGTGCTAACCACCTTATTGATGATTCAAAATTGTAGCTCAGTTACTTTTTGTTACATTTTCTTTTGCATATGGATAGATATTGCTTGATTGTGTGCAATAGGTTTAATTTTCAAGAAAAAAAATCCAGTAAATTCCTTGCTACCAGAATCACCTTAAATCTAAGCACAGCGTATAAGGTGAAGTTGGCATGATCCTTGTGCATGCATCTAAGATGGTATACTACTTTTATGGATTTTTATAATTGACTTTGCTTTTAGGTAGCTTACCTTAGACAACTTATTTACTATCAAGATTTCCAGTGGAGCCCTAATTTAGAGGTGAAGACAGTTCAATTTCTGATATTTGGATGAGGGTGTCAAATGATCTAAGTGTTGAAACTCTTTTATGAATTTACTGGGAATAAGTTGCCTGAATATTTTCAAGATTCTCAGATGATAGTCTAGGCACCATAAGTATGAAGATAATATTGGTATAAGCTGAAATTTTTTGTGGATGACTCCCATCCATTCCTGAACGAAATATCTGTGGTACCTGAGATATACATTAACAATATCTTTTACAACTAAAAATTATTAGTAAAATGTAACCAGACTCAATAAGAAACAAACAAAAATCAAAAAAAACAAAGTTCTTCACAGGTGAACACCTGATTCTTAAATTTCTTCATTAGTGAAAGATGTTTCCTTAAATATTTTCTGAGAGCTGCTGCACAATTTTGTATGCTGTGCTTCAGATTCTTGATTCATCTGGCATTAGAATACAGGCAAACAAAGGTGAGTATGCTAAAAACTGGAACCACCTTTTCTCTTTTTTTTTTCCAATATTGCATGAGAGGCAAGCTCTGAGTATTGCATGACATGAAGGAAAATAAATCCTCCACCAGATTATTAAGTGTAAAAAATAACCAGAATAAATTTTTTCTAGAAATTTTGTTTTGTAAAGCTGATGACTGGTAGGTTGTATCATAATTGTGCATTACTAGATCTGAACTCAAATCCTAGCACCTCCAAGAAATCTTTCTGATGTGGAATACCTTCGGGCTCTCAGAGTTAAATCCGTGACATTTAGACTTAAGAAAACAAGTGAAATTGGTTTTTCTGTACTATACCTGTACAGATGAAACTTGATAGTCCTCCATAGATGACATCATCATTGTCTGGTAATATAAAGGGACACCTCGTTTGAACCTCCAAACAGTATTGCTTGCAAGGAATTCTGTTGCTGCAGTGAAACTGTGTGACTTCAAAATACTGGGAACAGAGCCAGGCTTTGTAGACAGTCTGGAAAAAAGAGAAGAACCAGAAATATAGATGGATGACAATAGCACTGTCATTATTAGAAGAACATACTGTACTGCACACCTACATTAATGCTGCTTTTGGAAGAAAATTTTGAGAGAATATCACCTGGGTAAAATATGCCCATACCTTTTGACTTCAGAAATGAAAACTCCAGCAAAGTAATTTAAAAGCAACAGTTATTCAGGAATAGGCTTATGCAATTATATTATCTTAGTTTGTAAACAGTTGTGTCTCTTAGCTGTGACTTTTTATTAGACATGTGTATGCATGGAACACAGCCCTGCATGGAACACACAGCCCTGTCCCTGCACCACCATATCTCACCAAGTGAGATCCTAATCTCATTTGAAGCTGGACAAGGACAAATTTATAAAAGTGCCTGCAAGAAAGTGTTGAAGGCTGGGCTCAGGCCAAGTCTGTCTTTATATCATCTAGAGCTAAGCTATCAGGTTGCAATAGATGGTGCTGCTTCCCTTCAAATAAAACCTTATGCAGTCCACAGCATTAAAACAAGCATTAGGAAATCTGAACACCAACAGCTGTAGACTGGGGGATAAGTCTGCTGCAGTGAAAACCTATGTCTACATTTGGGTGCTAAAAGGAACACTTTAAAGATGCTCTCATTGGATACTGCATGGCCGTGGCTGCAGGAGTTGTGATTATTGCAATTATTGTCATAATTTAAACAGACAAGTAAAATGCACATGCTGATTTTAATTTTTGCTACCTTTTGTCTTCCGAACAATGGTGTTTGTAATTAGTATTAAACTCTTTTGGACACAAAAAAGTTTCATGTAAAATTAGGTTGGATGCCAGGCTACAAAGTTGATAAAAAACCTATGTGACTGATTACAGAGAGATTTCCTGGTTCACCATTTTATTTTCCACTTAACTGTTTATCTAGACATTATTTACTGTCTAGATACTTGCTATCTAGGTTGCTCCAAAACCAAAAAAAATTCCTTTTTTGTATTTTTTAATTATCTGAAAATCCTAGTAAGTACCTTTCATTAAACATAGACTTCAAACCAATAAAGTCTGCTCATCATTTCCATTCTTTCCAGGAATGATGTAACAGAAAACTATAGATGAAGTTTTTAAGCCAAGAAAGCTAAAAAACTGACACCTGAAATGATCAATCTAGATGAGAGTTTAGTTTGATCTCAGTATGTTTCATCTCACTGGTTATAATTGTATGAATGTCAATAGCAGCCTAAATTGTGTAATTAATATCAATGTAGTAGCCCCAGAATTACCAAACTTTTATTTTGGATTGTTTGCAACAGTGGCAGATATGTGTTGAGTTGCTAGGTGATAAAATGAAGCCTTTATTACTAATATATGGTTTGTGATGATCTCTTTATAGCAGTTTTTGCCTACTGCGTTCTGTAGAACATGTTTTTTTTTTTCATTAAAAATTCAACTTTAATTGCTTACTAAGGTTTCTTATCCACAGTAAATGAATAATAAGAAGGAAGACCAGGAGATGTCTGTCCCTTTCATTCTTAAATAAACTTTTAATCAGAAAGTGGTTTCCCCACTCCCAATTACATCAACCACCACGTTTCTGATGCTTCAGTTGCTTTGATGACATTTGCAACAAAATCACAGAATATACAGAGTTGGAAAATTCAAAGATCATTGAGTTCAAATCTTGAGTTCAACTCCTGCTCAGCACCATCCCCAAAAGTCACACCATGTGCATTGTCCACACACTTCCTGAACTCTGTCAGGCTGGTGTTGTGACCCTGGGGACCCTGTTCCAGTTCTCAACAATCCTCTGCATGATGAACCTTTCCCTACCTAAACCTCCTTTGACACAGCTTCAGGCCATTCCCATGGATCCTGTCACAGGTCACCACAGAGAAGAGATCAGTGCCTACCCCTCCTCTTCCCCTCACAAGGAAGCTGTGACTGCAGTGAGGTCTCCCCTCAGTCTCCTCCAGGCTGAACAGACCAAGAGACCTCAGCTGCTCCTCATATGGCTTCTCCTCAAGGCCCCTCATCCTCTTTGTTGCCATCCTTTGGAGGGCAATAATATAATCATTTTATATCTTATGTTGTTGTACCCAGAACTGCACTCAGAATTCAAGGTTAGGTGAAATAAAACAATAGTTTTTCTATTTTCAATTAGTAATCTACTCAATTATTTGGAGACAGGGATGCTGGGTCTGGCAACAGTTATACATTCAAATAGGTTCTTTCCTCATCTTAGACCTGTTTAGTATGACATGGTCTCTTCATAAAATAGATCTAATAGAAGCAAGTTCGTTTATGACTCATATTTGAAAGTGTAAGTCAGTTTTTAGGAAGTATATTGAACAGTCCACCATACATGGTAACAAGAAAATGAGCAAAACCGTGTGTCTACTGAAGCAAGACAGAAAATGTTTATTCAGGAGCAGAAGTAAATAATGCAATCGTGGGCTTCTATGAAGATTTTTGTGTATCCAATCTCCGTTCATACACATCATCTTCCTGCTCTGATTCACAAGTCCTCAGCTTTGTCTCAAAATTACTTTTGAAATGTCCAAATTTCTAAAGAGTACATGAGTATACCTGTTCCCAAGATCTGTTTTTTAGATTAATGCCTCCCACTCTGTATCCTTCCTTATTTTCTTTACCCTGCAGCTGATTTAAAGCATGCCTATAATCTATATTGATATTTTTAATATTCTGGTTCCATTTTGCTCTGTTTTACCCAGTAAGGCTACATCGACTCCTAGACAAGGCGCATTCATGATATCTGTCATTCCACTGCCTTCACAGCTTTGACCTGCATTAATTCTTACATTTCCAGAGAGTGCTCAGCCATTGTCTGGAAAAAGGTGCATGCCAGGAATTGCATTTAGTAAGCAGTTTTGTCTTTTTCCAAAGAAAAAGGACAATTATGTAGGTGTTTGCAGTTGAGCTGTGCTGGGTTAGCTGGTAGACCAGAAAGTGGTCCCTCTCTGCTCTTTCCTCTACAGACATCTGCTTTCCTAACAAACATCCCAAATAATCTCTCCTACCCTTCCTGGACTTTCTGGGCACCAAAGGTTTCACACAGACATCTTACATTCATGCTTAAATATGTGTTACCCAGGAGGGAGTACAGAAGTGGGAGAATTGATCAAAATGCTGATTTTCAGATATTTAAAACATGCATTATGTAACAAGGCCAGAAACTATCAATGAAATGCACATTGGCCTGTATATTGATCTTGGTGTTCACTTTATAAACTACGCTTTAATATGAGAGTTCTTTCCTTCTTAAAGAACATCCATAGCTAAACTCAAAGATTTATAAACACCATAAATGTGTCTATAAATAAGATATAATGAGTTTATAAATAAGATACAATAAGGTGATTGAAACCTTTGAAATATAGTTCCTAACAGAAATCTGGCAAACTGAACTCAAAGAACAGAAAAAACTTTCATGTTTTTCTGTTGGTTTTGTTTTAAGTCTTTTTTAACAAGGGAAAGAACTAAGATGTACTGAATTATTAATACATAATGACAACCACATAGACAACACATAGATTAAATACCTGAATATATATAAATATCTCCTCTCTTTACCATTAACATAATTTAGACACTCTGCATTTGAAAGAGATACAGTCCTGGCTATTAGATGAGACACTGTGATGGCAAGATGGTAGAATCCCATAAGAATACAGTCATCTTTCATGTACAGAAGCATAGATATAAAATCTCAGAAGGATTTAGTGGCAATTTTGCTCACCTAAATAAATTTAATTTACCTTACTTTGTACCTGCAGAAAAAAAAAAAGATTATACCTTTGAAAAAGTGCATGAAGTGCTGGCTTTATATACCTATATTCTACAGGTATATACCTATGGTCCGAGTGCCTATCTAGAGCGATCATCATCAAAATAATTTTGGTAGTTTTAAATTGTCAACAATATTGTGATAAAAACTTATTATCAGTTAGGCAGAATAATTTATTATTTGGCATTCATTTTATTTCTACTGTACAAGTTTCAAGTAGGAAAAATATTTTATTACTTCAGTGACCAATAACCCAACACAAATATCTAGCTTCAGAAATTCGAAGAATTAAAGCATCACAAACAAACTAGACATTAAACTGCATCTACTTGTCAAATCATTAGAAATAATAAAAGGATTCAGAGTTAATAGGAAGAAATCAAGTGTGTGTGGGGAGAATTTCAAGAAAATGGAAGGGCACAGTGTGTGCTTTTTCTCTCAGGATATTAGGAAGAACACTTATTTTTGTCTGTGTGGAGACTGGCAGTCCCAGTATTGTCTATTTTTCAGATATTCTGTATCTCATATCACACATGAGGTTAGACAGTGTCTGAGTTATTCTTTCTGGTCTTGAAAGGCAACAAGACAGAGTTCTCAGTTAATACTGTTACATTAATCACCTAGAGAGGGATCAGGAGCTGCTGGCTCCCAGCGTGGACAGAATGGCTGGGTAGAACAGTGCATTGGCAAACCCCAGCCCTGGCCAATACACTAGCAGACTTCTAACTGGCTGTGTAACTAATTGCACAAAACTAATTTTGACAAGAGGACCTTTAAGGTCCCCTCCTGACCAGGCCACTCCATGATTCCATGGTTCTAAGATTCTTTTTGCTAAGACTGCAAAACCAATGGGAAGATGAAGAACCGTGCATACATGCCCACAAGTTTCCTTTCCTCCCCGTCTCATTCTCACTCACCCATACACACATAATACATGTGATTCTGGATAACCTAAGTTCTGTCAAAACAGACTGAGCACGTAGCCTTAATCATCTGAGTCACACTGCAGGAGAGGTGTCAGTAGAACAGAATGGAAAAGCTCAATCAGTTTCATTTTCTACAAATGCCATTTCTTTCTGGTTTTCAAGAGATGAATACAACTCGCTTCTGCCCCTTCCCATGTTGTTTCTGATTGCCATTTTCAGGAAGTACTTTAACCATTTTCCATAGAAAAGATTTTTTTTCCTCACTGACGAAATGTTTGATGTTTTGGCTGGGCTATCATAATATTACACAAAAGGAAACTTAAAAATCATCAAATAGCTCTTACTGTGTAGATGTGGAGGATGGTGGGAGGAAAAGAAAGTAGGAAGAGAGAAGTCACAACAGAAATTCTCTCTCTCAAAATGGTAATTTTTTTCGCAATCAAAATAAATTTTAACTGCTTTTAACTGATGCTTTGTAGCCATATCCATTACTCACTGTGAAAATGAAGTCTTCAATGAGAGCACAATTGAATTATTTCACATACCAGTTGGAAAGGAAGAGGCCCCTTATGAACTTGAGAGATGTTTTGATCAGTGACACTTTCAGTGACACCAGGAAATTGTACCTTATTGGAATAAAGGAATTGCCTTCAGTGTGATATGATTCCAGCTCAACTTTTCTCAAGTTTGTGAGTATTTTGAGATAAATTCTGCAGTTCTTATGTATACTAAGGAGTACCTCAGGTTGTGACTGACTAATTAATTAATTTTTCTGAGAGCATTCATGAAATAACCTAAGTTATGTAAGCTGAGCTTTTTCAGAAGAGCAGGATGGAGAAGCAGCATTCACTTAAAAATAAATAATGATGTGGCTTTCAGGTTTTGATAAATTTTACCTTAGTGATGACTGGTACATGTTTACTCACTGACAGTGAATCAGCTGTGTATGGACAGTGAGATCTGTTTCCTGTCAGCCTCAGCTAGAGCATATGATTTTCTGTAACCCTAAAGATTCTAGTACAGAAGGTACCGCTTATATGCAAAGGGTGATGTCTATTTCAGATGTCTAATCTTTGCCTGACTCATAGAGTTAGGAATGTTTGAACTATTTAAAGGCATTATATGTGCATTTAAAGTTAGGCCATATGTTTAAATACCATGGTTAATTTTTTGTTGTTGTTGCCATTGAGCCTGGCTGAATTGTTGTCTCTGCGGTATTCTGTGACATTACCCCAGTCAATAATGTTGTGTCTTGTAGGGTCCTCATTTCACTTATATGAAATATTATTAAATTATCTGCTTCAGCTTAACTTTGTTTAGTTCATTTTAGCTTTTTTTTCTCTTTTTCAGTATTCCACAATCTCAAAGTTAAACATTAAGAACAGTAATAATACTTCATGTGTTGCCAATAACAGAGTTGGAGAAAAGCTACTGGCAAAGGCTAAAAAGCCTTTCAAACTCTTATTTCCACAAATAAAGGTACTCACTCGTTCACTTAGAACTGTGCCTGAACACTGACCAGGCAAAAGATGAATCTATTAAACACTATGTATAAGAAATAAGTGGATGAGATTGCAATTATGTATTTTATGTAGCAATGAGGAACCTCAGAAGAGCACACCTATTTCTCCCAGTGATAAAAATTTTGCGGTAAAAGTCACTTCAAATATTATAAGTGCTTTACAGCAGCAAAGCACTGCAACATCTGTGAAGTGGAACCTCTAAAAGGCTTTTTATACTCAGATCACCAGGGTATTATGTGTTGGTTTGAAAGACAGTACATCTTCCTTAGGAAATACTTGGGTCTGTCTCAGTGCTTTGTGCATTAGGACCTGAGATATCATGTTTTACAAGCACAGATGTCTGTTAGATAGCTTACAAGTGCATTTTATATAGGCTGTGTAAACAAAATATACAAGGCTAACTGGTACAAAACCTGATTAAGTTTGACAACAGTAGTGTTACATATGTGGACTCCCCAGGGAACTTTGTCATTTTTGAGCATTAAGGGCAGTCTGACTTCAGGAAAACTGCATTTTGCATGTGTACTATGGGATAAAAATCAGCTTTTACAGAGAGCTTTCTACCCATGAGACTTGCAGGAGTGCTGTTGGCTTTTCTCTTTTGCTGGGCTGTGTTCCCAGTCCCATTCTGAGACTTTGGGCAGCCTCACGATAGGGCTGGCAAAGCACACAAATAATGCAGCAACAGTGACCAGATAGGAGGGAACAATACACTCCATAAGGTATCTTTGCCAATGAATATCAGGGGTACCATCAGTGACTCAATATTCTTCACTACTTGCAGTAGGAAAGGTATAACAAGTGGCTTTCAAATATCTGGGTAGCTGAAAATAAGGTATTTTATAGGAATAGTCTCTGAAAGGAGATTGTGTTTTTCTTAAGTTACAATTTTCATTTTATTTCAACACTATGAAAATCAAATAATTTTTACTGGGGAATTATTTTTCATTTGGTTTCAAATATTTCTTTCCAAATAAACTATTCTCATTCTGTTTGTGCACTGAAATATTCCTCATAAAATGTTCATTTAAACACATGCTACATTATTGTATTTTATTTATTGATATGGATTCATTGGTGGTTCAATGTTTCTGCATTTTGGAGAAGTTGTTTTGTATATGCATTCACACCAATCCTCACTCCTAACTCCACTTTTTTTTTTTTTTTTTTTTTTTTTTTTTTTTTTCTGGGGAATTTCAATTTTGATTTTTTAAAAAATCTGATCCAGAATGAATAAAACACATCAATCTAAATTTCCTGTACAACAGACATTATGTTTTCTAGTAGTTCCATTCTATCTGCATTTTTAAAATTCCTTGTGTTATAAGACTGTACCAGGAAATGAGAATATCTGTTTCATATTATGCATACTTATGCCTGAAATTTACAGTAATTTGGGAGCAAACACATCTGTTTTGTTGCTATTTTAACCTTTGATTTTTTTTTGTAGTTTATTATAATTAACATCATCTGTATCTGCATAGATGGAATATCATAAGATAAATATTTTAATATTTATTCAGAAGAACTTGATGCCACAGATTGCAAACTATTGTGTTAAAAACAAACAAAAAAAAAATTAGTGTTTCCTAAATTAAATAGACAAACTTTTCTTTCCCTATTTTATATGAATAAATATGAATAATTTTTATATGAATAATTAAATGTGAAAGACACACATGTTATTTCATTTGAAGATAGAGAAAAAGTAAACAAAGGTTGAAATTGCTCTGCCAGAATATTGTTAATCTTAGCTTCAGTTCATATGCTATGTAACAAAATTTCTTTTAACAAAGTAGAGATGTGACATAGCAAGCTGCTCTGCTCATATCTTTGTTGTTTATCTTGGAAATGGTGAACTGAAAGATGCAAATATGTTGTCTCCTAACAGAAATATATTTCTTTGATTTGATATACCCTCTCAGGAGACATTACTGCAGAGGAGATGGTATCAATGTCTCACTTTGGTAACTTTGAGGAGAAAGTATACACATATATAGGAGAGCTCTATAAAGTTTCTATCTGCCAAAATAAATCAAGGCAAAAATGTGCAAAAACCTGATCCACCAGTCCCGTCTTTCTGGTGGTTAGCCATCCAATCAACTCAGGTCATCATGACGATTAACTTCACTGTTGTTTTATAATGCCCTAAAACTCATCCTCTGTATGAGAATTCAGTTTTAGCTGTTACTTAATATAGCAAGGAAACTTTTTTTTGAAGATCATAAACATCCCTTTGGGTGAGCTTAAAGAAAACTGAAGATTAAATAACTCATTATGGAAATAATTATTCTGTTAAAAAAAAGGAGGCACTAGTCTTTGATTTTGTGAGCTTAATAGTATTCCATCTAATCACAAAGCATATTAGAATGTTCAAATTATAAATAATAAAACAAATTAATAATTTTAAAATATCTGGTCAGCTTCCCCAAAAAAAATTAAGACCTACTGATTTCAAGTCAGCTCACAATGGTCAGGATGCTATTTTAAAGTTTTACATCCTTCTAAAATTACATCTGAATTCATGAACCAAGAGACTTGTTAAGATCGGAAAGTATTTTTGTTCAACTCTGCTCTACATAATTTCTGAAGTGATGTTAGTCTGTATAAATCAGCTCACTATGACAGTATTCAGAAGATTGATACCACTGATTAACAGTGTATGCAGGAAACAAGGAGAATCTTTGTATCTTCTACTTTCTCAATTTAAGAACCTGATTTTTACTGCCTACTTATCTCCATCATTGCTCAGAAGAGAGAATCCCTTATGAGTTCTGAGGGCTTCCAGTCAACTTGCAACAGTCACTGCACGCTCCTGGCAGATGAGGAGACTTGCCATAAGCTGATATAAACATACACAGAGAAAAAGTGTCCTATGCCTCAAATTTCTCTTTGCATTTGGAATTATAGCTTGTTTAAACATAAGACTTATTCAACTTCACTACTGAATTTTCATCTTGATCATGCAAGGAGTAAAGGGACAGGTGCAGATCTCTTCTCTGAGGTGACCAGCTATAGGTCTTGAGGAAACAGCATGAAGTTGTGTCAGGGGATGTTTATGCTGGCTATCAGGAAAAGGTTTTTCACCCAGAGGGTAGCTGAGCACTGAACAGGCTCCCCAGGGAAGTGGTCAAGCCCCAGCCTGACGGAGTTCAAGAACAATTCTCCACTATGTAAATCTTGGGCTGTCCATTGCTGGGTCAGAAGTCAGACTCAATAACCCGAATGAGGGTTATTGACCTTAGCACATTCTGTGTTCTTATTCTTGATTCTATGAAAATTCAGTAAATAAGATGACAAAATCTAAAGACAAGGAGATTCCAGAAGAAAGAAGAAAATTTCTTAGGCACCTGATGTGAGACAAATGCTTTAGAGCCTGAAATATGTCAAAAAAGAAAAAAGACCCCCAGAACTTAAAACTAAGGAAGGAGACTGTTATGATGCATTTTCTATTAATATAATTTATATCACAGATATCAAGTATATTTTCACTTGATATATTGCACTGCATCAAGTTTATTTTAATCACGGTTAATTGAACTGATTAGGTGAACTTTATTATGTTGTAAACTCTCTAGAGGCAAAGCAGATTGTCTTAATTTTTTTCTCTAGACAATTCTGAATTCATGAACAGGGCCAGAGACTCCACTGCACTATTCAACATTGTTACACTCTGTATCCTAGAGTTGTGATACTTTTCCTACTTAGATTTAATTTACAGATTGACAGCAGAGTTGCATACTGTTATGACATTTAAGTGAGACATTCAGACATCCAAAGAGTGTGAGTGACTGAAAAGCCGCTCTCAAGGAAAGGAGACTTTTCCTCTCACAGGTTTCTTTTTTTTTTTTTTTCCCTCACACAGCTCTGGTTTAAGGCCACACAGCTGCACCAAAAGCTGAGCCCAGGTAGCCAAATTTGGGCAAGAAAGGAATATATATGACATTGCAATCAGAGCCATGACAACTTGTGACCAAGCAATTGATAATTCATATTTTCATATTTGGAGGGCACAATCAGCTCTCCAAAGAGATCACAATTAAAGTCAACAATAAGCTCATCCAAGAGCAGATGTCTCAAGTGAGAATTTTCCCTAGTCTGGGGTGGCTCTGCAAGGAAATAGACATTTACCACAGCAGAAAGATGCTTGTCATTGTGGGGGATAACACAGTAAAGGACATCTCTCACATACCTTTTGCTGTTTCACCTGCCAATCTGATAATCACCAGCACAGAGACTGCAACAAAATCTCACTTCTCTTTTCACAGAAAATTTCAAATATTATGTGTCTATTTAACGGTCTACAGCTTTGCCCCCAGTGACAACTGCCGTCTATAAATTCAGCAGTCATAACTTTTACATGATATACGCAATATTTATGAGACTTCAAAATATAACCACCTTAGGAAACTCATATTACTTTGTAAAAAAATTTCTGATTTTCTCCATAATCTAACCATATGCCTTTGAAGTTTCTACTTCATCAACAGGGTCTTAATTAATTGGTTGTCTTTTTTTTTTTTTTATTTTTTTTTTTTGAAATTGGATTTATCTTGGATATTTACCTTGGAGAGAATTTGAGGTATTTTTTTGATTCTTTCTGCTACATTTGCTCATATATAAATATAAGTAAAATAAATTTAGGATAGCTAAGACCCTATCCAGTTTTTCAAGCACTGCACTTACATAATGTAAAGTGCCTTTAGACAGAGGTGGCTGATGCAGTTAAACACAAAATTAAATCTCTGTCAGGTAAATTCTCCACCATTAAGAGCCATATTAAAATCAGAGATTATTACTGGATATTCTTGCTGACATTCAGAGACTAAAGTGGAACTTTTCAAGTGCTATTGAAACTAGAAATTCTTATTCAAATACTTATGAGGTTTTGCCACTTAAAATCTAATACATATTTTTTATCTCCTCAACTTGTAATGGTTCTTCATCAGTTTAAGCCACTAAATCTTGCTTATTGGTCAATCAGAAAAGAGAAACCCAAAAATAAGGTACGGAATTACAACTCCACTGAAGACAAGACAGGTCTGTCACTTCTACATAATTCTGAGTGCCAGACCAGTGGTCATGTCTTACACACTGTGGAAGAGGGGCTCCTTCAGGTTTTCTCTAGGACAAAGTGAGATAGATATCATTTTGAGAAAGGTTTAGATTCAGAGCATGAGATATGAGACTTAGTAGTAAAAAAAAAAGTCTCAAGAACTTTCTGATCATGGGATTGGTACAGTCAACAGGTACTGCTAGCCATAGTCTGCAGTCTTTGAGAGCTCATAGAGTACACAGTTTTTCACTGAATGCTCAAGAGTGAAATCACGAGTTAATCATGGGTGCAGAATTCAAAGCTGTCAAGCAAGCAGACAAATAAAAACTTAGTGTCTGAAACAAGTGATGTCACTAGCCTTTCTGATTGATAAAAGCTTCTCTTTTGTGTAGGTGGAGTATACTTGCTTCACTCAGTTGTCAAGAAGATATGAATGCCACAGTTCTTTTCTCTTCCTATCTATTTTTTTCTAGTTTTCCTCCTTTCTTATCCTGCATTTCTAAAATGTAAATGGTTGTTTATTTCTCCCAAACATTTTCTGTGTTAGCAGTAGTCTAACCTGTCCTCATGTCTTATTGCCTGAAAGTTTTTGGAGGTTTTTGGAAGGAAAAAATATTTCCTTCAAACTTCATTGTGCTTTCAGATTTTCCAGAGAAAATCCAGGAATGTCCCAGTGATTCCAGCCTAAGAGGAGAGGATCAGCTTTTAGCACTACTATACAGTTCTGCAGTAGAAATAGCTGATTTAAACAATATATACAATGCATATGGCACTTGTCTTTAAAGTGCCTGATAGTGGGATCAGTCCTGCATGCCTCTTCCAGGAAGAGAAAAGGTTTTTTTTATACTAGACTGAAAATTTGATATTTCAAGATGGGTCATATTAGGTACTGTTTTCAGCTAGCAAAACCCCTCATCTTATCTAATTGCATGATGATTGTGATACTGCTCTGAATGGCTGTACTAACAGCTTTCTCCATAAAGAGAAATATCCCTTGTTTTCCTCCACCTGATTTCCATCATCTTTGATAGCTTTAAATCTGCATATATGTTTTTATCCAAAATATCAAAATCCTTTCACTGCTTGATGAAGTACTTTTGTGGGAAACTGAATAAAACACAGTATCGTAACATGCAGTGTTTGCTACAATTTTTTTCTGTTTGATCCTGTTGGATTATATGATGCTATCTCAATTTTAGGCATTATTCTAAAAATACTATATTCTTGTTATAAATTAGATATCACTATCAATTTACTTACAGCCTTTAGAGGGTCTCTGTTAATCGTGGTGCCATCTTTGAGAGAATAAGAGGATTTGGAGCTCAGTTTTTTTTATAATTCATTTGTATTCTTTCACTGATTGGTATGCAATAACAATACCCAAAAAGACGCCGTATATTCCACAAAGATACTCTAGAAGAGTTACACACAAAGAAAGCAGGACAAGCTTGTAATGAATATATTATACCACTGCCACACTGTTTTTATGGCATTATATGTATTTGACTTTGCCATTACAGTAACATTTGTCCCCTCTTTTCTTAGGGGCTTGCCTGAGCTATACAAAACTGGTATTTATGTAAGCTGTTGTAAAAGGAACTTTTTCTCTCTGAACAAGTGTTGTTTGCTCTCTGATTTTCAAATATTTACTCCATTGCAGTTTTTCTTAGATGATTTCTTCCGGTACATTGGGTCAAGTCTGAATGTAACTATTTGCTGACACATCCAGCAATTTGCATAGGTCAGTAGCATCAGGGAAAATATTTTGCCCTTCAAATTTACTTATATTTGTTGTTGCTACAGCTCGTTCAACAAATATAAGACAATGTTGGAAAACTACCAAAGAGCCTGAGAGTAAAACATCAGACATGCTACCAGAAATTGTACAGTCTGCCATTAAAAAAAGTTTATAGATTAGAAGGGTTAACCGTAGAAAAACTTTGTACCTCAGAATGATTCCCTGTCATTCAGAAACTCTCTGACAAGTAAGCCACAGACATGTCTGGAAGCAAATAGTTTGCTTAATATTTAAAAGTGGAATAATAAAATTAAATGTAGATGGTAATATGAGAAATGCTAAATAACCTCTTCTCTACAAAGGTAAATTCTCCCTCTAATGAATTCAAACTCTTCCAAAGCATAAAAATAAAAATGCAATCCTGATGGCAATTTATTTAGTTTTTCAAAAACCCATTAACCAAGTCTCTAAAGAAAGGCAATAAACAAATGAAATTATTATTTTTTGAGGGTATTGCACAGTCCTCTACAAAAAATAGGTAGTGGAAAACAAAAGGGGAAAAAAAAAATCAGTTTTCATCAGTACAAAAGGTTAAAAGTAGGGTGTCTCATACTTTCATATATATTCAATATTTTGCTTATTACAGTATTAACACACTAGAAAGAAAGCTAAATGAGAAGAAAACAAGTCTACTGAAAGAAAATGTCAATGAAATAAAAAAAAAAAAGAAATTAAACTTCAGCTGGACTGAAAACTTGCTGAAGTTCACTGTTGAAGAATTTAAAGAAATTTTTTGAAGAAAATTGTATCTACTTGTATACCATAAGGGATTTTATGTTTAATGTGTCAGTCCTGGAAGATTATCTGAGTCTTGCTCTTCAGTGAGCTTTGTGCAGTTGCAGGTGGAAAGGACAAGTGGATTTACGACACCTGAGAAATGGGATAGAAAAAGTCTCCTGCACAGCCAATGCCACAGGCCTACCAGAAATACTCCACCCAGAAACAGATAACCCCACACCAAAAGGGAGGCAGAGAATTGCAGATGACAGCATTTCTGTCATTGGGACCTCTGAAGAAAGACTGAACGATTAAGTTATGAAATTTCGGAAAAAAAAAAAAAAAGAAGTAGCAGAAAAAGATCTATAAGTGTTGTAGAGAGGAGGGACAATTTTCTGAACTTGTTGTTTTATGTTCCAGAAACAGGGGTCAAAGGAGTAATGAAATTGAAAAATATAACTTTTGAAATAATAGATGGAAATATTTTTCCATGTAATGTGTGAGATTGGCAGCCAAACAGTAATATTTTCTTGAGAACAAGAAACTAAGATTCAGAAAATGATCTTTCCAAGGTAAGGCCAGAATATACATTCTAGAGGAAAATATTTTTGGAGACCTTCCAAGTGTAAAACTCTGTTTACCTTAGATACTTTGCAGAGGTCTACTTGGTCTCTTTTTGAAGAACTTTTAGGCTTTTCTCTATATATGTAAAGGCACTTACATGACTTCTGAAGAATTACAGCATTAGATACTTAAAATGCAGATGCACAAAGGTGGCTTGGATGCCTTACAGTGCCTTATTCTGAAATTTCTAGCTTCTTTCTCTGCACAGGTTACTGCTGACTACCATGGGAATAATATTGTGGATGGGATGGCTAATTGGTAAAGCCCTGAGAGTGACTATTGTCCTGTGGACTGTTGCTATGTAGGAAATTACTCCAAATTTCAGTGGGAGACAACTGTGAATAAATCATGTGTTTGTTTATTGATGTGTGTCCAAAGAACAATTACAGGTTCAGAAGGCTTTGTAAGCTTCTACTCTTTGTTGACTGAACACTCATATTTGTTGTCAAAGCCAATGGGAAACCTAGCTAAGCAGCCATTAGAAATGCTTGGTCTAATTTGCCCACTTTGTTTAATAAAATAAGGTAAAAAGATATGTATATAATATACTAAAAGCAGAACTTAAATATAAGAAAAAATCCTGAAGGATAAATTAAAATGGAAAAAAGTTTAGCTTTTTTATAATACAAGTCCTTGCAAGACTGGGTCCTTTTTACTGACTTCATTCTCGGCTGAATTAGACCTGTGATCCAGGCTTGTGAATTGCAAGCATGGGAGAGGAGAATAATTGGGAATGAGAAGTAAGAAAGCCTTATGTCTTCTTGTGCAGTACTGTTAATTTATAGACTTAAAGTTATTGTGCAGCTCAAACCTGCACATTTAGATGGCTTCTGGCCAGTTGGAACATCAGAAGCACACACCCTAGCTCCTGTGTGACATTCCCCAGAAAAGACTGAAAAAAAAGAAAAGCAGAACAATATGAAAATGTAATCAAAATGGTTTAACAGCAACAAACATTATTTATTATTTATTTAAACATTAACAGATCTTTATTTAAAATTAGGCCAGAAGTTATTTTTGAACTTTAAGTTTGTTTGGAATTTAGACACTTTAAAACTTTTGAAAATATAGCTATTTTTAAGTTTTCCCTGTCATTTTTTATGATTTTTGTTTCTTAATCAAAACCCATTACGTCTGGTAGCTTTCCTTTGACTGCTCCAAAATACTTCTTTCCTAAATGCACTCAATGCAATAATTGCAGATCTTTCTCTGCTAGCCTGCAACCAAGCTAATTTTCCTTTTGATTAAGCTATACTTCTCCTCATATTGACAGGTTTTATTCTTTTTTTTTGAAATTCAGGTGCTGGGTTTATGAATATCAAAGACATCTTGGTAACTCATCACTGACAGCATAGTCTGTCATCCTGTTCTGTACACACAATGGTATTTTGTGGAATATGAAATGGGATAAAAACACAGAACCAAATAACTTTTTTTCTGCAATCAGCTGCTTTTCTTCATCCCAGGAATCTCACCCTTGCTGATACCAATCTGCACAATGGCAAGCTTGGAATTATCTTAAAAGTGTTAGTAGATCAATAGTCAGCTAGTCCAGCCTTTCCTAGCAATAAAATAGACAACATGACCCAGCACCCTGAACAGATGAATCTTAAGTGTTCCTCACTTCTCTGGTGAGATTATTCCAATGGCTGATTTTTCTTATTGTGAAAATTTTCCTTCTGTTTTTAACTGGAATCTACCCAGATGGAACTTGTATCCATCACCCTTTATCTTTCCCAAGTGACTCCTTGTAAAAAGGAAATATCCTGCTTTTAGCTAGGGTAGAGCTAATTTCTTCTCTGTAGCTCTTACAGTGCTATGTTTTTGATTTTGAATTGGGATGGTGTTGATAACATGGTGTTGATGTTTTGGTCTTTTACTGAGTTTTGTTTATCCTAAGTCATGCTCTGCCAGTGAGGAGGTGTGCAAAATAAACTTGGAGGAAGCATAGCCAAGACAGGTGATCCAAAGGGAGGTTCCACACTGCAGAGCATCATGGCTGGAATATAAAATGGGAGAAGTTACCCAGAAGTGGGGGCTGATCTGGGTTTGGGAAGCAGGCTGTGGCATCAGTCAGCTGGTGGTGAGCAATTGCATTGTGCGCCAACCTATTTTTTCCTATTTATTATCATTATTGCTGTAATTTACAATTATCTGTGTATTTTACTTTATTTTTAACTTTCTAGCTGTTCTTATCTCAACCTCAAAGTTTTATTTTGGTTCTCCTCCGCATTCCACTATTGTGAGGGGCAGAGGGGGTGTTGAGCGAGCAGCTTCATTTCCAGCTGGTCTTAAACCATGACAGGATGTCTCCATCTTCTTTAATAAGTTTAACACACTTTAAATACTGGAACATAGTAATGAGATCTCCATTAAACCTTTTCATCTCAAGTCTGACTTTCAGCCTTTCCTCCTCTGGCAGGTTCCCCATTGATCATTTTTGTGCCCTTCTCTGGACTTTCTCTAGCCTGTCCAAACCTTTTTGTATAATAGGAAACAAAATCAAGCCCAGTATTTCAGACATGGCCTGATCATGACATCTCCACCTACTGAGTGGAGACGCAAAATTGTCCTCTTCAGCAGAAGGAGAAAATAATACATTAAGCTCCTATGCTTCTTTGCCATTAAAATTCTAAAAATTCTAAAGTTCCAAATTCCTTCAAAGTTGGTTAATCTCAGAAACAGGCACCAGACATCTCTTTTTTTGGGTGATTATATTTTCACTGATTGACACACAGAATCCTTCATCTAGGCTATGAACTAGACTGTGTGTCATGATAATTACTAAAGATTCACTCTCATGAATACTAACAAGCTGCTTGGAAACTTAGCAAATCTTCCCTGTCTACTTTTTTCCTTCTTAGTGACTTATCTATACTAAATTAGTTCCCAACCATGCTGTGCTAGCTGATATATATTTTTTTTACTTTATATTTTGCTTTCACTTCTATTCCTTGTTCAGTAGCACTAAATGCAGTAATATTTAATTACTATTTGTTCACAGACTTGTGTAGAAGCCACAATTCCTGGTCAGAATCAGGGTCTAAAGCTAAAATACTTTTTGAAGTAATATTTAAATTTTTAACATTTTCATGTAAATTTTAAATTTTTAAAGTTTTTTTTTTATTTTTTTAATCTGTTTACTGTCATCTGTATGGGTGTTAAAACACCAAAAATCCCATAGAGTGTAACAGAACTGATGATTCCTACAGCCCTTATATAGTCAGAATTATACAAGAAAACTGGTCACAGAGTCAGAAGTCCAGGACACGCTGAATTCACAGAAGTGGATAAAACCAGTTTGGTTTGTACTGTTGTAGTCTTGACATTGTTAAAAAAAAATTCTTTCCACTGTATTTGTTTCCAGAACTGCTAGTCTCAAACAAACAGGTGGCGATTTGGGATATTACAATGTGTTGTAGTGGGAGTTGATTTTGAAGAGTTGTGAGACAGCCTCATTTTGGAGAATAATGACAATCTGACTTATTGAGATTTCTCAGTAAACCATTTTCTTGGAGGCTACGAGAACAGGAACTTCACCCTTCACAGCCACTCCTGTTTTTGCAGGTTAAAGGCATTTAGGCACTCTTTTCTTATAGAGGTAATTGGTCCTACATTGTATCTTTATGCTCTGTGGACCAGCAATTAAAGAAAAAATATTTAAGGAAAGAGTGTCTGCATTAATCAACCTTCATGAAAATTCTGTTTGTGGGAAATTGTGGATTGAGATATCAAAGGATGGCAAGAGGCCTGAAGATCCATCTTCAGTTTTTTCAGGAGTTTTAGGGAGAGAAAAAGCTCAGAATATGAGTAGAATAAAGGGAAAGAGTAATGGTTCAAAGCAGCATGTAGAACTGACTCACAGAATAAGTAAGAATAGAAAAGGCCTCTAACGTCATCAAATCAGATCATGAACTCAAATCAGAGCATCGATGTCCAAGGCAGAACCAAGTCCACCATTAAATCAAGTCCATAAACACCATGTCTGTAAGTTTTTGAAGACTTCCAGTTTCGAGACAGATGGTCTATTCCAGTGCATGAATATCCTTTAAAGGAAGACTTTTTTGTAATATCCAATCTAAATCATCTCTGGCACGTGTGTTTGTGGGAGACTCCAACTCTGCAAGAGAGAGGTCAGCCATAGGACCTGGCCAGAGGATCAGTCAAAGACAAAGACTCTCTATATCCTTCCATATGACCTGGTGTGAATACTGAAACACTCTACCTTTACCACTCAGTGTAGGAGGAAATACAAGTTGGAAAATTCTGAAACCTGTCACCAGTACATCAGATCAGCTGTCTAGGTGTATGTACAGAATCCCAGGATGCGCTTCAGAAAGAACACTTGCTAAGTGTTTTGGGCCCCCCACTGTTCTGGACCTTGCTTTCAATGTCAGCAAAACAATCTCTAGCGCCAGGAGTTTGTATGTGCTATTGCAAATTGAATAATAAGTAGGATTTCCCAGTCCTGTTTGTGAAGTATCTTTGAAGAACTTAATTCAAAATGCAATTGTCAAGGCAGGAGTTAATTTTTAATATCTTTTTAAAAGGCATGTTTTGTTAACACAATTAGGCAGAGTGGTACAAGAGAAAAGGAGAAAGAAAGGGCTAAGGAGACTTAAAAAATACAGCACCATACATGATGGCCTCTCTAAATTCATTCAATTCCTTGCAGGTATAACTTCAAAGTGTAGAGCTATATTTTGCTATCTCTATTCTACCCAGTTTGATGTAACTTCACTTCTGTTTACAATACTCTGAGCAGAAATAAGGAACTACAAAACAGACTTTGATTTTTGGGTACAATAATTTAAAATGTAGTTATTTAAGTCTCTACACTTTACTCTCTCATTTTGGATCTGTTTTTTCAAATATGGGTTTAGGGTTATTTTTGTGTATCCCTCTTGATACGCTTAGTAAAATTGCACCTCTCAAACACCTAACAGCACCAAATATCTTAGGCTGTGTTTTAACTGTTGGAAAGGGAAGTGCAGGTGGAATTCATGCATCCAGTCTCTAAAAGGAAGTTTTATTCTTAGCTCAAGCAAAGCTGTATTTGTAAAGCAGAGGTGGAGATTGTACCAGTTAAATTGTTAATGAATCATTACTCACTGGGCACTTCAGGTGCCAGGGTCATCTTTTTCTTTGGTTTCTGTGAAATCAATGTCTCCACACATTGGCTCAAATTATGAATCACCTGTTGAAAGAGCCTAACTACCCTAGGGATGCAGAGATTTAAAGAGATTATCCTCCCCTACAATAAACTCTTATATTAGGACATATATTTATTCATATTCTATTGATAAACTGCTACTCATTGTAAGGATATTAAATAGATAGAAATAATAATGAAAGTTTATTAGCACTTATTTTACTGGGTAGTCTTGCCTTACATGCACAGATCATGTCACAAGTGTATCACAGAATGCAATGAGATGTCTGTATTTGGGAAATGTGGCATTTTCCCTAAAAAAGAACATTATTATAGAGAAAATTACCCCTTGTGAAATTTAGTTCTGCTTTTGATTTGTAAAACATGATTGTGTCATTAAAGGACATGCATCCATGCAAACAAGTAGACTTTGTGTTCTGTGGATTTAGATACTCTTTGTCTGTAAACTTAACCTCTTCTAAGTAGCTCAAAAATATGTTAGAATTTGGCCACTAACAATATTATTGGTAAACTCTCATTCCAAAAAGTGCTGTAGTCACAAAATTAGGAACAACTCTTTTGGCAGACAATTCTGCTTTTCAATTGAACACGACCAGTTAAAAGACACACCAAGGACTTTGCGACAAAATGTGCCAAGTAATTTCATGTCAAAATTTGCTATATAATTTCTCCCATCAGGAAGTCCTCCTTGTGAGATGAAAAAAAATTCCAGTGTCTATCTTCCTCCTGTAAAAAAGAAATGTGGGAGCTAGACTAAAGTGGAGGTTGCTTAAAATTAAAGATTAAATAATTACACTGATTTATGCACAGAGAGAGCAGTGGGGATAATGTGTTCACTCTGCATCAGCCAATGACACACATCACCACATACAGTATCCTGTCACAATCTAGTATTGTAGATAAATGTCAGCCCTGTTATTTATTTTCAATTTAAAATGCATTAATATTAGCTCTATCATGCTGACAAATCTTATAATGAAGACAGTTGATTATCTTTTTTTTTTCCTGAAGGACAGGGAAAGACAAGGACTCAATGCAATAATGAACATCTTCTATTATTTTATTGGGAAACTGATTAATTCATCCTGGTCTTATTTATGTTGAAATAATCTATAAGCAAAAGACACAAAAAGGAGAAATCAGAATTCATCACTTCAAAAAAATTGCTAGGAAATGATGGTGAAAAACCAAGAGCAATATTTTTCTTTTTATACACTCTAGTACCTGAGATTAATTGATTTATGTTATGATTAATTGCTTTACCTGTATTCATCAATTTTATGTTAATTCCAAATTGTTTTACAGTTCTCAAAAGTTGTACAGACATTATCATTTAAATCTCTTGTTTACTGAACCACAGAACAAATCACTGACTTACATGATTGATTGACTGACTGTCTGGCTGACTGACTGACTGATTGATTTGTATTTCCTTTGTCTAGCAAAAGGCAGTGTACCATGGAGTGGTGTCTTTTTAAGCATATGCAAAGTCATGTTTTAACATTACCTATTCCAAACATCTGAATACCCAAGACTGAGACTGAGAAAATCACAAAGCTAGATTAATTATCATGTACTCTTATAAAACAGTATGTTGAAGATTCACTATTACAAACTAGAGAATTAAATTGAGGATCAGATTTCAACAACATTTGTGAGCAATAAGACATGTACTCAATGAAGAAATGCTCTCATTATAGAAATGGTTACTAAAGGTTATATGATATGGTGGTTTTGAAGCAGGTCTGGAGAATCATGAAATAGATTCATTGAAAAATCCAGGTGGAAAAGGGCCTCAGGAGATTTCTAGAGCACCCCCCTTCTCAAAGCAGAGCCACTTGTGAGAAGACAGGAAGTTACTCAGCGATTTTTCTTGAACCTCCTCACCAAAGATGGAGCGTGCAGAGGCTCCCTGTGCCACTCCTGATGGTCCTCATTTGTGAAAAAAAAAAAAAATTCTGATTATATTTTGGAATCTCTTTTATTTTAAGTTATGTCTGTTATTTTTTTTGCTGTAAAGAGCTTGTATTTGCCTTCTCAATGACTTCCATTTAGATATCAATGGATTGCTAGTAGAATATCTAAACTTCAGAGACTGTTAGTTGATTTTTATTCTTACTTATATATAGATAGCAGTCATGTTCAGAAAAAAGTATTTTACTACCTTTTTAGCCTGATACATCAGTTTTCTTTACTTTTTTCAGAAAATTAGGGAAAAGAAGGGTGTTTCCTTATGTAGTAATAGAAGAGGTCTGAATTAATGTAAAGTTACTATCCAAAAATTTTGAGATGATGGAGAGCAAATTTAAACATTCCCTAAGCTATTCTACAACTTACAAATAGACCCTTTTTAAGAAAATAGGAGTTTTTTATATAGTCAAATGACTTGATTATTCTTAAACCAGTACAATTGCAAATTTCAAAGAAAACACTATATTTTATGGGTTCTGATAGAAATTGTAAAATATGATAGCTGTCATAAGATTTATTAGATTTATGTAGTTGTTCCCAAAAGTTGTTCCCCTATTCTGTAAAAAAGATGAAGAAAAAAATTTGCAAGTAGGGAAAGTTTCCAAAGATCAGAGAAACCAGCACTGGCAAAAGACAAGCCAGGACAAAGTGTTTGTTACAAACAGTCATATGTTGGATCATGCTGTTGCTTTAAAACATAATTCCATAAAGGAAATGAGTTATAACTGTTTGATGTTAATAATTTCCAGTGCTGTGCAACTCCATGTAGATACTTTATACTTTTAAATTCAAGTTTTCAAAGGCATTGGCAACACTGGGTAACTCTTACCACCTACAGGAAGACATGAAAAGTGTTTGACAAATATGCAAGCAGTAGTAGACAGTTAAATGTCAATAAATGTGAATATGAAAGACTAATATTAATCCATTAAAATATGTGAAATATATTCATTAAATACACACAAAGGGTCCTATTTCTACTTCATTCACAGTGACTGAGCTGTCAATGAAGTAGAAATACATCTACATACAAAAACTTTTCCATAAATAAACATATATGAGATAGCCCAAGATTTTAAAGCAAAATCTTTCTCTGCTGTGTTCTAATTAAACACAAAACTGCTGAGGGCACACAGTGTAATTAATTAAATTGAACACAAGGTGATTGAAAGCAAATCTAGAAAAAAATCACTAAATTATTTTGGAGCTTAGATCAATAATGTCTGTTAAATTAAAACTTAATTGTAAATTATACTTGCTGTAAAATATGGGTTTGCTTTAAATAAAAATTGAGATATTGTGTGAAATAAATATAGCATTGTTTGTCTTTGAGGACTACACTGTGTTTAAGCTATTAAGCAACTATGGGATTACAACACATATCCAGGTACTGACTGATGTTTTGTCATTTAATAGGCCTGAACTAAAGGGTCTGTAGAGAAGCATTCCTGTAATGAATATGCAGTATCATTATGCAATATATTTTAAAAAATCAGAATGTGCAAAGGGACATTTGTGTAAAATGCATCCGGGACACTTAATGAAGTTCTAAAATGTTTTGCTATGTCCCATGTGCTGTCTCCATTCTGAAGAAGGCTAGGTTCACTTTTTCTTCTAACAAGATCTGTACTTTGGTTTATCTCAGCCCTACAGGATCAGTGAAAAAGTTGGGAATTAAGCCTTCTTTTGTAGTACAGCTTCAAAGTAAAGAACAGGAACTGGGGAAAGCAACTGAAGTTAAAATGGTGTGTATACCAAAACTGTTTTCTCTTTGCTTCTTCATTCAAACACAATGGATTAATTTCAACTCCCAGTATTGTTAGGATGCTGCATAAAATGTAATCTTTTTAATATCAATAAACAGAACTCTGCAGAGTTCTGTTTGCACAAAGGTCTCTTTCTTTTCTTTACTTGTGCAGAAAAATAACATTTTCTGCACAAGTGCATTTTATACCTGGGTGTGGTCTCTGGTCAGTCAGTGTCATGCAGGTATCTGTTATCTGCATTTTCAAGCAAAACCAAACAAGTAATGTCGTCTCAGAGCTAAAACAACAATACCTGTTCAAGGATAACACTAGTCACCTAGGTTCATAGAACCATGGAATGGTTAGGGTTGCAAGGGACCTTAAAGACCCTCTAGTTCCAACCCCCCTACCACAGGCAGAGATGCCACTCACTAGATCAGTTTCTCAGGGCTCCATCCAACCTGGCCTTCCAGGGATGGGGCATCTACAGCTTCTCTGGGCAACATGCTCCTGTGCTCACTATCCTCTCACTACAGGATTTTTTCCTACTGTCTAATCCAAACCTACCCTCCTTGAGTTTAAAATCTTTTTTCCTTGCCCTGACTCTATAATCCCATGTAAAAACTCTCCTTCCCTCATTTTTATAAGCCCCCTTAAGGTAATGAAATATCACAATGAGGTCTCCCCAAAGTCTTCTCTTGTCCAGACTGAACAGTCCCAGATCTCTCAGCCTGTCTTTCTGGGACAGGCAGTCCATCCTTCTGTTTATCTTTGTGGCTCCTCTACCCCCCTCTAACAAGTCCATTTCTTATGCTGAGGACCCTAGAATTGGATGCAGTACTCCAAGTGGTGTCTTACAAAGGCAGAGGTCAGTAGTTCTGTTGTTTTGGTGTATTTTTTGTTTGTTTGTTTGTTTGCTTGGTTGGGGTTATTTTTTTTTTTTTTTGGTATGTGTGGGGGGTTTTTTTTTTTTTTTTTGTGTATGTGGGTTTGGTTTTTTTTTTTTTTTTTTTAATTTGTTTTGTTTTGTGGGGTTTTGTTTTGTTTGTTTCTTTTAATGAGATAAATGCAACAGAAGTTGGGACTGGTCGTGTCAGCCCAATCAGCAAGAGCCTGGAGCTCTGCCTGGGTGCCTGTCTTCCAACTGGGAAAGACAACTGAGGTTCATACCTCCCTGTCCATCTGAGGATAACAGCCTTGCAGGTTTTCCTGGTTCTGCCCCAGCCATGGGTGTCATGACAGCAGTGAAGACCCCGCTTCTCTATTATTTGGTTGCACTGCTCCCCTTAATGCTCCCCTTTTCCTACTCCCAGCCAGGGATAGACTACATCTCTACTGAGGCAGCTCAGTGCACTAACCCCCTTCTTTCTGCAACTGAACATTTTTCCCTCAACCTTTGTTTGGTCTAATTTCTGGTTAAACTGAAGGGTGATGCAGCAACAAATGCAATGGGTCACCTGACTGTCCCTTCTCAGGAGGCATGTGGTTCCCACTGGCAGCTGCAGGCCTTTTCCCCTGGAAGTTTTAGCATTTCACAGGGGAAGCAGGCCCCCCATTTCTGCCAGAAATAGCTCTTTCCATTTTAAAACATTTGTCTGTATTCCTGTCAGCTTCACTGAGATTTATGCTCTCTGATCTGCATGACTAGCAGTGCTGCTTTCATCACTGTTTCACAAGAAGCCTATTTGTAAACTGTGCTTTCCACTGATTAAAGAGGAAACTTGTTGAAATTGTAGGATATTTCAGTGTATCTCAGAACAATTCCTAAATCACTGAGCATTCATGTGTAAAGTAACTCTAGGTTCACATTGGGAACTAAGTTCCTTGCCAACGCTTAGCCTCACTTTCTTTCCTAAGAGTCAATCACTTTGGCGCAGATACTTTTCTTAAAATGATACATTTTGTAAAAATATCTTACAAAGTCCGTAGAGAAGCTACTTGCTCCTAAGCTATAACGTGCTTTTGAAGCTCTGAGGAGCTGAAATGTGACCTGTTTGTTTCACTGCAGTGCACAGCAGCACGCATGAGAAATCAGGCAAGAGAAACTTAAAAGAAAATATTGAGCTGCTCGCTGTCTTTTTAAGCATTCTAATCTCTTAATAAGAGTTGGCAGGTGCTAACGGTTTTGTGCCTGTTTTTCTTTCTTCCTTCTTAGTTATCTTAGTTCTGTGGAGGTAGATTCATTTTCTGGGTTCAGTAAGTATTCCTTCACCTGCCTTGAAATGGAACTGGTGGCCTTTTGATAAATACATTAAAAGGTTATCAAATTTCACTGTTGTTTCTGCAAGGGTATTTGTTTTCTCAGATGAAATATTCTTTCTTAGCTTTCTAGAGCAGTAATCTCCATGGATCACAATAATTGCCCCTTTTCCTTCTGAAAGAAAAACAAATCAGGATGCAAAGGAAGGTCTTTGCCTTAATTCTTCAGCAAAGACATTCAAAACAGTGCTAAAACCAGGACTTCCTTCTTTGCAGATTTCAACAGGTACCAAATGAAAATTACCGTGCCAAATTAACTCCTCAATAATGCCATTAAGAGAGATTCACAAGATGTAATTTTCTCCTGTTATAACTTAATAAGTGCAGTTTGTATATCGTGAAGGAAGATAAAGCCACAGGAAGCATGGATGCCTTACTCACACTAACATGTCTGAGGCAAATACCAGGCATGTGGAAAGGCATGGTAAAACTCAGGTATCTATCTTGAATAGGTTTAAGGTGGTTTAACCATTGGATATGATCTGATTAGAGCACCTCTAAACAAAAACACTTTGGGGGAAAAAATCTAGCTTTTGACACAGGGACTTAATGTGGGAGGTAAGAGGCTGCAGCATGACACGCTTGACAGAGCTCCTTGAAGAGCAGTGAGGAAGGAGCAGGGCTGTTGCATCCCCCTACTTATGTGGCACTAAGCTCTGGAGCGTAGGAACAGGGAGACAATTTTGCCCCAGCTTGAGCTGCTCCTGGGAGATGCTGCACACACCACAGTCTCTGGGAAAGAACAGGGCCATTGTACCTTGAAGCCATAACCCCTCAGGTGCCACCCCCAAATGAATTCTTTGCTGTGCTGCTGTTGTCGGGCTGAGACAGAGGTGACTGGTAATGTTTCTGTGGATACTCCCCTCTTTTTCCCTAGCACACAACCTTCAGATGCAGTGAAAAAACACTTTGTGAAACAACAACCACAGATACTATGCACATGTAAATATATTGACTTCAGAGGGATTCAAGTTAAGCAGGTACCTGAAGGCCTTTCCAAACCGAGACTGAAGCACAAGCTGTGCGTGGAATATTGTCTCACACAACTTTAATCATGCTTTGTATAAAATAAAATAGACTGTAAAGCAAGAATGCAAGCCTGATAACAATATAAACAATAACAATATTACAAAAGATAGTCTCTGCTCTGATAAATAAAAGGTGAAGACCAAATGGCACCAGCTGACTCTCACACTGCTCAGAGCTTTTAGCCCTTGAGGTAGATGTAGTATTTGTAGCAGTTCAAAAGCAGAGCTGAGGACACAAGAGTTAAACAGTGTGGGTAATTAGGATCCAGACTTTCTCTCTTGCTCTTTTTCTTCTCTGTATTTCTTTTGTAAGTATCAGATATTCTGCACATGTTTTTTTTAACCTTTAGGAAATAGCAATGACCCTCATAATTTTCAGGTGTTACATTTTATGTCCGAGCATAACTTGGTAGCATGAACATGGTCAGTATGTGAGGCATTTCATATAACTTGCTGAAATTCCATTGCACTCTAGATTCCCTTCTAGAGTAAAACACAGTAGTCCTTGTCTTCTGCAGTACTCAATCAGTTAAAATATGAGACACTTGGGGAAAAAAACAAAAATACAAGGTTATCTTCATTATATTACTGAGGAAGCTCTGGATAATAAACAGCAGAGCACTTGAAAGCAGTGAAAGCAAGCACTCTAAAAGTACATATGTATTCAGAAAAGTGTTTTAATAAACAGCCAATAAAAATGTTACTACACAAAAGAAAAAAAAAAAAAGCTGTTACCAATTCAGGGACATTTATGCGACAGTCACTTCTTGAGGTCATGAAGGCAAGCAAAGCTTATTACCATATCAGCAAAGAATTCATATAAGTACTTTTTACCACATCATTGTTTTGTGGTGTGAAGGAAAAGCCATTCAAGATCAGAACTAAAAAAATAAACAAATACCCAAGTTTTACAAGGGCAAGGACAATGACAGTAGGACACAGAGTTCTTGTACTGAGTCTGTTTTCCTGACAATAAAAGACTGATTCCTTACTATTCCTTAACTTCTGCTATTTTTCTATTTTTACAAAAGTATTTCTTTTCCATATCCCTTTTAACAAAATGGAACACAATGCCCAGAGTCTACAACACAGTTGTGGAGATTTAAAGGGAGGGAAAGTGGACTACCTTCCCTCCTCTCTACTTGCATATTTGGTTACATTTTACCTCACATAGCCTTGAGTTGAACTGAAATGGAACCTGGGACAATTGCCTATTATCTTCAAGTCCAAAAGCACCTCTAAAACTGTCTAGTGATGGAAATGACTGGTATTTCCTTCTGAGACAATCCACAGCTTTGAGAAAGATAAAAATATAGGAAAATGGCATCATATTCAAACTACTCTTGTCTATTTTGTAAGTAAGCTTTTCAGTGTGTTACAGTTTCTTGGAAATTATATGTGTAGGGGAAAATGAAGATGGAAAAGAAAAACACTCTCTCACTATGACTGATATGTTATCTAAATCAACTGTAAATGGAAAATATTGTGATTTCTAGAGTTTTGTGAAAGCTAACAATTTATATAACCCTAACAGACCAATGTTCTCTTTTCCAAATGCATGCTTTAAGGAAATTCTGTTGAAAGCTCCATGGAGAGGAGGAGAATAATGTGGAAATTGCTTTCTAATCATTTCAACTGTTTCTGTGCAGCCTGGAACACCCACTGACTTTCATTAATGTAAAACACAGGAAAATATGGATTTACCCATCAGTAGAAGAAGTAGGACTATCTTACAGCTAAGGCTCTGGAATTATAATCTGTCTAAGCATTTTAAGAAGAAAAGCCTTGTTGATGTTCTGTGACTCTGGCATTCAAAAGGAACTAGAATTCAGACCAGGAAAGACATTAAAGAATTGGAACACTAAGGCATCCATAAACACTGACGTTTCAGAAAGATGTTACACCAGTGATGGGTCTACCACAAACTGATCCAGATCCACATTCAGATCCACATTCCTGCTGAATAATGAAGCCACAGATCATTTAGCATATCCTGGGGCTTCTGGAAGAAGCAAGAAAATGACTTGTTCACGTGTTTCTTGGCTTGATTTTTTTGTTTGTTTTCTTGTTTTCAGTGCCTTAGTACTGAAATAATCATCAGGTTACTTCCTGTAACTCTGAACAGCCAGAAGAATTGGGTATTGGTTTAAAAATATTTGAAATATATATTTTCACAAGAATTTCATCTGATGAAGTAACTTACATCATGCCATCACACTTTGATATTTTTTTTAACTTTTCTTATGTTGTTATTGTCTTTTTAAATTTAAAGGTTGAAGTATCTTTGGTGATCTTGGTGAGTGAGATTTAGTTAACTGAAATTAATAGTACAAATCAATAGTGAACTTTACAATACAGGTTGTATTAATTTAATTGTAAATTGGTTACAAATAGGCTGTCATCTGTCAACAGGCAACACAGAATCAGTTAAGATCAGTTTAAGTTTATGTCATTTCATATGCTATGTGTAAGAGAAGAGAAAGAGGAAGCTGCTATGAAAAAATGACATGCTTGCATGCATTATAAAATCCAACAGACATTAAAGTGTACAGTAAAAAAGATCAAAGAAACCCAAGAATTTCATATTCAATCTGCAAATTGACTTATATAGAAGAGCCTCTGAAGGAAAAATCACCTCTAGAAATTCCAACTCATATAATTATTGAAACATTATCTCAATGCAGTGTTATCTTAAATAAGCCAAATATAAAGAAGCACCTCCATTGAAAATAAACCCAAAATATTTTATATTCTCTGAAAATTAAGAAATACAACAACAGAAGCTCTGCTCAGTGTAAAATATCACATGATGTAAAAAACCCAATTCAAATAATTTATTCATTTAAAAAATTCAGAAGACACTGATATGATGCTATAACAAAACTAAGAAGACAGAAATTAAATTTAACCAGGAAACGTCAGCAAATTGATATTGACCAAAATTCTAGGAAAAGACAAACAAATTATGTTCTTTAATAGGGAGAAAAGTAATTTGGATGAACACCAGCAAAGTGTAGTGACTAATTTTGCCTACATACTAACCTAGAATTCCTCTGTCGGTCTAAACAAAAATATATAAACAGTTCATTCTGGTCTTCTAGTTACACCCAAATAAATGAAATACATATTCATAAAATTTGATTTGTCTACTATTATATAAGGATAGAAGATGGAAAATGTACATGTCCTTGGCCAAGAATTTTTCTAGCTGAGTTCCTCAAATTCAAAATAATTCTATCAGCTGATGTGCACACCCAGCTGAATGAACTTGAAGTTTGGAGACATAAGAGTGGAGCTTCAGGTCAGTCAAACAGGACTTTTGACCTCTTGAACTTGAGGGATGAGTTGCAACATGACCTACAACAGCTGGAGCTACATGCAGAGAAAAGATGTTCCATTATAGCGAAGGTAATGAACATGTGGCTGTGACTTTATTTGGCACTTAGTGTCATGCTCTAGTTGACAAGGTCAAAGGTTGGACTCTATGATTTTAGAGGTGTTTTCCAACCTAAAATGATTCTTTGGTTTTGTGATTATTAATAGTATGCATATTACTTTATGTCTTTGCACATAGCTCTTCATCTGTCTGCAGGGTCTTTTATAAAAGGGGTTTCCAGTATAGAAATCTCCCTTCTTGTCCAGATAAGAACTATTTTAAATAGCACACCTTCAGCTGAGCACCATATCTCAAAACTCCCAAACTCAGAAACTTTTCTCAATTCAGTGTTTCACACACACCGAAATGATGTCCTGACCCTATATTGTAGTAGAATGTGGACATACTGAAAGAGAAATCCCCATTTTCTGTTCCAAGACATTCTGGTTTATCCTCAAAGACCCTTCTACACTTCTGATATGTTAGAGTCCGTTCCTCCTGGTCCCTAATCTCAGTATGAATGTTGTACTCTTCAGGAGATAAACCTGAAAATAAATTTCAATATGCTTTTCTGAATTTTTGAGAACTTGAGCATGTAATGCAGGAGGCTGAAGGAAAGCTGAAGGTTTTTCTCCTAAAGAGATTTCCAGCAAACCATTCTGCCAACAAAAAAAATTTCTTTATATCCCTTTTCTTAGCAGTATCCTTATCCTTCTTATACGTAGAACTGTGGAGACCTTCAAAGCATTTATTATTATGTCTTATTAAGCAGAAAGATTGAAATTAATTTCATAGAAAACTTCTCAAGAAGTAGAATCAAGAAGTAGTTGCAAATACTAGTATTATATGTATTTTCCCCAAGATGAATTAAAAATAAGCTATATTTTCTGAAAGAGAAACTTTCAAGCCACAACTTCTCATAGCCATAAAAAGTTTGATGATTGAGAATTTATTATGCCAGAATATCTCTGTTGCTAGAATCAATTATAATTAAAGAGTAATAAAAAGAGATTATTAAGCATCCCCAATGCTGTTGAATTGCCATCACCAATGCTTATGAGTTATGTGATTTTACAGTTTTCTCCATTAGATTCTGCATTTCTTAAAGTCAGACTTGCAATTTCATAAATTCCACACGCAAAATTTAAGGTACTGGATTACATGAATTAATGAAAAAGAGACAGTAAAGCACTTAGTCATGTCCAGACTATGAGACTACTTGTATGCATAAATTTAAAGCAATCTGTGATTTTGCTGTAGATGTCTTTACAGGGTTTTGCTTCATGATTATGCTGAGTCAGCATGTGCTACCATTCAGCTGTGGAAAAACAGATGTTCTCTATTAATTCTAAATTCAATAAAACTGATGCATTTTGATTTGGAATAAATTTATATGCTGCCTTGGGGGTACCTTTCATGTAACACAGGGCATCTTGTTCACAATATGGGCAAGCTAGAATAATTCTACTTTGCTTTATGGATTTATCCTAGAGCTAGAATAAAACACTCTAGAACATAAAAGAGTTTCCTTATCAGCACGATATACAACATTATTGCAATAATTTTCTGTAAAAGATAAGGTTAGCACCATTGAGAAAGTAATTAATATAATCATTATCAAACCTCTCATCTTAAGCAATCCCTAAAATATCCAGAAAATTTTGCACTCATAGTTTATGGTTGGATATGCAAAAACATCCATTACCACAGCAAACCCCAAAGTTTGTGTTTCGAGTATAGCTGTCTGGTTTAGGACTTGGATTTAGGATTGACAGGGACAGGTATATTGCTAAGAAGACAGTTCAGTTACTTCAGTTATTTTATAGGCTAGAATTCCTGCTGGAGATATTTTAAGCACTTCAGTTTCGTAGAAAATTTTTGAAACTGCAATTTTTTACAAAGTTTTCTTCCATGAATCCAGGCTCAAATTGAAATATGTTGCAAATATGAAGGCATGATATGATTTAATAAAATAAACTGAAACATAAAATGAACTTTTACATATCTCAAATCAAAGCATGTTGCAAAAGAGATAGTTTCAAATGTTCTGTTAAGAAGTCATAGCTGTAGAAATTTATTTTCTCTTCAGAATTCTTCAACTGAACCCCAGAACTTGAATTTTTACTCCTATTGAGTAAAATATGGGAGCTTAAAAAAAAAGGTCTAGTTGACACCTGTAGAGTACAATCTGCCAATAGAGTGCAGTATGTCTTCACATGTGTGGTCTCCTGTATTTCTCTCTACCAAAACCAGATGAAAATATCTGCTTCAACAGATAGAAGTAGTCTCTGTTGCCCCTAACAGAAGTGCTATGGAGACAGAAGTACAGCACACTATCCTAAGTGAAAATTGTTTCCATAATTATTAACTGTAAATTTTAAATACAGTTGGTTTTCTTTTTGAAAAGCAGATTTAACTGTTGCCCTTTCAAAAAGATAGTAATGAAGTATCTGTTTTCTACAGAAATATGAATGAATTTTAACAAAGGGAAATATTTCAAAAGACTACATTTAAATATATAATCAGAAAATGAAAAAAACCCCATCCATATTTTCAATGTCTAGAATAAAATTCACCATAGTGTTAACTTTTGCAAGCTAGAACAATTTTAAGGTTAAACTAAACCCAGAAGCCCCAAAGAGGGATTTACAGAGAAGGATGTGAGCAATTATAGATCCAGGGAGGTTCATTCATTCTGCAATATTACAAGGCAGTCTAGTCCCAGTAGAACAGCACTGAAGTCAGCACAATCTGTCTGGAATAGTTCAATTCATTGGTTTTATGTGTCAAAAGTAAAAAATTAGCAAAATTGCTTTCTAGAAGCTACATTCTACATATGCAAAGCAGTCAAATAAGTTAAATAGATTATTTGCTAGTTATTAAGTCACACCTTGCACATTTTGATTGTTTATGTTTCCAATTTTTTGCCTCAACATATATGTTTTTCTCCCCCATTTTTTTATTTAATTTCCTGTCATTTGGATACTTAACATTTTTTGTCATTACATTGTAATAACAGATGTCGGGGGTTTTATGAGTAAAATTTTTCAATCTCTGCAAAACACTTTGCAAGACAATCACATAAAACTTGTGGTTTCTGCAATTATAAACTGTTTTCTCTATGGTTTTGTAACAGCGCAACATATTTACAGGAAAACAGTGGTTTTTTTCCAAGAGTATCCAAGAAAGTATCTGGACTTTGAGCAACTAGGTCTAGTGGAAGTTGTTCCTGGCCATGATAAGGGCATTGGAACTAGATGATCTTTAAGGTCCTTCCCAACCTGAAACATTGTATGATTGTGTGATTCTACCATTCTATGAAAATAAAATATATCTTATTTAAGTTAAGTATGTTATGCCATTTTGATATTCAGTGTGATCTCTGAAGTTGATGTGTTGAGATGCATAACATTTTTCAATACGTATTTATTAATTCTTCATCAGCTTCATGTGCTTTGACCCTCAATCAAGCATGATCAATTAATGACTGTACCATAACAAAACATGTCTGAGATGCAAATCAGTTTATGAATTTTCCTGAGATGGGAGGGTAATAATGACAGGATACTGAATAAACTATTATATGCTTAATCCTTCCTTTCTGAACCAGATAAAGGGTGCCCAAATGAAACTGTGGTTCCCATATGTACAATTTACTGCTAAACAGCAAGAGGTGTTATCACCTGACAATGTGGAGCAGCAGGAAAATACCACCATAGTGTAAACATGGAAGCTATTATGGAGGAAATTAAATGTTTCCTATGGTTATTGGAAGAGTATTTCAATTTTTATAGCCTTGGTCACTTGAACTCTCAGTGTGAATTATAAAATATAATGCATGGTATGTCATGGCTATTAGGCTAAAGCAAAAGATAATAATTAAAAATAATATCAAAAATGAGAGAAATAAAAAAAAACAGCAAGAAGGAGAGATAAATAATTATTTGGATGTTGCAATGTGAGAGATTTTATTATTTGCATAATTAGAAAGTCATTCTTCACAACATGTTAACACTACACATATTTAGTCTTCTCTAAGACCCAGCTACTCCAACAGACCAGAATTTGCTGATTTTACTTTTGTATGAGGCTAAAGAGGTCATCTGATTCAATGAAAACTGCTAAAAGCAACAGCCATTCCGAAAGATGAAAAAATGCACCATTGATCTTCTCTACACAGCTCTCATCTGCTGACATGATTGAATCATGTTGTGCTGTCACATCCTATTACTGTTTTAAAAGTATATGTGGGGTTTCAGTTGTGCTTGCTTCACAAAGGCAAGCTAGGATTTCAAAAGCCAAAGTTTACAGCAGGTCGCTTAAGGCAGAGAAACCAAAAAATTAATTACTGGGCTTGTTTAAAAAAGTAACATTATAAAGATACTAAAATGAAGGATTTTTTTTAAAAAAAACCAACCAAACAAAAAAAATATGATCCATATGGTTTTTAATCCTCAGACTTTGAATAGTTTTCTCTAAGTTTTTCATGCAGTCAATCAGAATATCTGCTTTTTGCAGAGGTCTATGCAGAATAGAAAATAAAAAATTATTTTTATATAATATATCTACTTTGCAGTAAATGACATAATTCTCTTGAATTTTAATAATTTTTCGTTAAATATCTCTGATTTCCCTCCTCAGCACTAAATAATCTTACAATTTTGTGACTTATTTATTGCCTACTAATATTGTCTTTTTATGTTTAACAGAGGATTCAGAGGAGTATATAGGCTATAGCATAGGTGAATGGCAATAAGTATGTGTATGCATGTGTGCATAAACTTGCACACATACTCTGAGAGTCCTGTCATGCTGCTCTAGTGTCTTTTATTCCTCCCTTTTAAGTATATATGCAAACTCTTGCTTTCTAGAATTGGATAATCAAAGCATAAAAAATAGAATAAATCACAGTGTAATACATATTAAAAAAACCTCTTTCAAAAACTTGTTTCTTTTGCATCAAATAATTTTACAGCACAAAGTGTTCCATGCATTTGAAAGGAAGTTTTCTTGTGAGTTTTATGTAGTTTTGTTTTTGCTTCTCTGTCTAATAATTAAAACTACTGCAATCCATTGGGTAATGATAGCTAACTTAGAGTACGAAAATATCATTATAAACATCCTTCGAAGTTATTCCAGGTGAAATCCCTTGTTTTATAACCTCTAACTCTAATATGTTTCCAGCCTGACAGTCTTGAAATATGTGCACAGGAAAAAAAAGAGAAAAATTATTTCATAAGGTTATTTATTGCTTCAAGAAGTCATTCAAAATTAGAGGGAAAAAACCCTAGAACACTAGGGAAAGGTCTTAATAATTTAATAACAGAACTGAATCAGGACTTAAAGGGATCACTGGAGTTAATTAGCAAGACAGAATGCTTGTTATATGCAGCCAGTCTGAGAGGAACATAAATAAAATGAAGAAATGATCTATGCCCGACAGGTACATTATGTATAATCACAGAGGCCATATACTGTACCAGCATAATAGCACAAAGATTAATTGTCTCTAGAAAGTATTTCCATACAGTTCATCTGCTGCAAAATATTTTAATACAATTTATTTCTACATATATATGTATGTTTCTTCAGAGGGGAAGATAGAAAACCCACAGGTGTATAGATTGCTTGTCTAAATGCAGAAGAAAATGAAGATCAAATACAATGATTAGCACCAAAATTGTCAGAAAGAAGACTCATGTGGACCTAAGATTTCATGGCTGGATTTAAGTAATAAAAAAACAAAAACAAAAACAAAACAAACGTTCCCAGAAAATAATCCTAGATATATGATAGCAGTACAGTATAATGGCTATGTTTTTCTTTCCCATAACCTAGCTTTCATTCAGATGCCCTGAAGCAAGAAGGCAAGCTAAACAGAGGCATCCCCTGCCTGCTCCTGCAAAAGCTGCCTTGTGATGGGAAAAAAGCATCAGGGCTGAATGGTGAGAATGGATGGGATGTAACTCCCTGTAAGAACTTCTGTTTAGATTTGTAATCTCTTTCTTCAAAAGATTCTCTATTTCCTCAGTATTGTTGATTATTTCCTCAGTATTGTTGATTATTTCCTCAGCATAGATTACTTTGCATTTAGTGTCTAGATGCAGCAATGCACTGTAGAGTAAAATGCATTATTGTAGCTATAGAGTTGCAACAAGGCTGTGTATGACACAGAACTGCTGCACAAGCAGGACTGGTAGCCTTATGGTTTAATGCTGGGCTATCTGCCACTGAGGTAAGCCAACAAAAAAAATGTTGTCAGATGTTACAGCTAAGCCATTCTGCTGACTAGCTGCTCCCAACCTGTTCCTGTGAGTGAGAGGCTGGGCTAGACCATGGTTGATGATCTCTCCAAATCATTTTTCTTCTATGTTCCTACTATCAAAAAGAAGACCTGCTCTGCCCTCACCTCCCTTAATCTTTATTTCTTCTCTGGTTTGAACCTTCAGTGAGTCCATTTAGGGACTTAAGTCATACAAAATTACCATGACACAAAAAATATAAGAAACTGTTAATACCATTTAACTTCCTGAATGGTTCACCAACCATTCAGGCAAGATTCTGTTCTGCCACTGAATAAAAGGGAGAGGCAGAAATGCGTGGCCAGCATGAAAAGTGGACAGTGTCCTCTCCTGCAGCAGCTAGCCTTCAGGCTGCACAGCTTTGCCTTCAAATTGCATGCTAAATTGGAGGAGTTTTTTGTCACCGCAGCAATTCAGGTGAAAATTTAGGCTGTTATGCTATACCAGCTTAATCAAGTTGTAGTGGTATATTCCATATTCTGTTACCAATATTGTTAAACACATTGATTAACAATACTTAAAAAAAAAAATGTAACAAGAATATGTCCTACTGATTCTTAAAGGTCGTAAAATTCTCATGTCATTTTTTCCTGAACTGTTCTAAGTTTAAAAAAAAAAAAAATATAGCCTATATATGATGATCTTTAAAAACTAGAAAGTAATGTGGATTAATTGGATACACTTTCTGAAAACAATTTTTCTTTTATTGTGATTATTCATCTATATATTTTTCTGCAAAATTTATGCCTAAAAGCTGTAATTAAGAAAATAATTATGTCATTAAGCTTAGTTTTATTTTAACTAATTTTTTTCTTTATACTTCATCAATTTATTTATTTATTTGCTATAAAAAAAACACAGGACAAGTTTCCCAGTAAGCCTATCTGCAAATTAATATGATGAAACAGAATATAGGGTATAGGTCAAGTTAATTCCTTGTATGAAACAGATTAGGTAACCACAGGGAAAAAGAAAATCTGCCAAATAAGTAATAGTGACCATCATCATAAAAATGTATTATCTTGAAATGTAGTTAGAATATATTGTGCTTGCTGTACAGCAGACATTATTTCATGTAGTGTTAATTTTTTTACAATCTTTTATTACATGAAAAAGCTTATTTCAGACTTTGGAAATACTGGAAACTTTCTTTACAAATAAAATAGTCATCATAGAAGGGAACACAGCAGCAAGGAAACTGAAAAAAAATTAATCAGAAAAACAAATTCTTTCTGTAAACTTCCTGCTGCCTTATTATTTTTCTTAATGCAATTTTAAAGGAGACTTAGTACACCAGCTCAACACTGCTTTTCAGTTTTTCTCCTATTCACAGTTATTTTAAAAATCTCAAATTGAGTTCCCTGTGTAATTTTAGCTCTTGAGAAGTGAGATATAAAGCAGAATGTGCTTTCTACCCTTTTTTGCTGAGATCATACAAGAGTTTTTAGCAATGAAAAAACAACAAAGTTGCAAAATAAAGTGTTCATATCCCATTGTCTACTCAGCCAAACCAGAGATGTGAAACGACACATTTCCTACTCAGCTGCCAGGGAGAAAACTTCTGCAGAGGGAGGGCAGCCACTGCTTAGCAGCAAGACCTACCTGGGAAGCTGCAATCGCAGCCTTCAACTTTTCATTTCCTCAAGCAAAACAGGGGTCCCAAATCCAACCAGCCCTCCAGTTTCTTTATTCTAGCTGAACTTTTAGTACCTGTCCTCACTCCAAGAAAAGGGAAGGGGGTAAGTGATGTTTGTAAATCAGTGCTGCATATTCTGCTGAGAAGTTTGAATTGACTCCTTGTTTACAATAACAACTGTGGTTTGGAGACTCTGAATGCTTGAAGACTCATTCTGCCAAGTACTGCAGTAAAACTCATAAGTAATACGATGTCTTAATAAATACTAAAGCAGTGGTGATAGATTAAGCAACTCAGAGCAGCAAGCAGATCTCTTATCCTGCCTTTCCCCTCTTACTGTCTTAGCAGCTGTCTATACGCATTTTATAAAGTTTGTTGTTTACATTAATTCCATTTCTGTTATGTCATTAATCCCTAGATGAGCTGCAGACTTCTCTGAGGAAAAATTTATTCAGAAAATAAATTGGTCATTCTATTGCTATGCTAAAGATAAATCCTGATCATATTCTTATTTAATCATTAATATAAACTGTGGAAAAATAAAGATAGCCAGTATGTAATTTTCTGAGAACAAATGAAAAGTTCCAAATAAAAAGGAGGATGATTTGAGTGATTTCTTCCATAAGACATAAAATGTAATAGGAAAACAGCTGGTTCTCACATTGTTGGCCTAATTTTCTTTATAAAAGTTTTCAGTGTGCTAAGGGAAATTCACGCAGGGAATTCTAGATATAAAATATTCTCATATTTCCTAGAACCATGCGCAAAGTCTGGAAATAAAAGACCTGTTGTCACAATGATTGAGACTAATGGAAGTGGGTAATAGTTTTTAATTAATTCTCTATTCTTCAATATATAGTGAAATATTCTTCTGCCAACCAAGACATAAAATATTTAAAGTTACCTCAAAGTGAAAAATTTTATACCTGTAAAAAAGCAAATGACTTTGTAATTGCAAAACAAGACGGAGAGTTATGATAATTGTATCAAAATATCTTGTAAAGGTGCTGAAAGTCATCTCTATAATATGCTGCCCTCAGAATCTGATAAGCACTAATCCTATTTCTTTTATGGTATGACATAAAGTACTTCTGTTTACACATGCATGGTCATAAACTAAATCCCTTTTTAATTTATATAAGTCAGTTCTTTTTTAAAAACTAAAAAGACAAGAAATAGATTAAAAACTGTATAATCTTTTTTCATATATTTTTTTCAAGAGTAATGGAGAAGGGAATTGTTTTTTACATATATGTGAAGAACAGCAGAATGGTTTTAAGATACTGACCTTTGTTATTTTATTCTGTGCAATGTAAATAATATACCCATGGAGACTATTTGCCTTCAGGTATCTGAAAATTCACAAACCAAAATTTCTCCATTGCTATGAAAACTGAAGCATATTAATGAAATTTGTATTGATTCTCGTAAAACTGAGCTTAAGGAGCTCAATATCAGCTACAAAGAATCTAAACTGCTCAGGAACAAAGATAGTTCAAGGGTCTCAAAATCCCTATTAGTCCTCATTGCGAAGACATGAACATTTTCACCCAAACCAGAGAAGGTGGCTGCCAGCTTTAGTAGTAGTTAAATGTCTGTCTGTACTAGGATAATTGAACAAAAATTTAAAAACTTAAGGAATGGTGATCTACTCTCTTGTCCTTCCGTCACACTAAACAATCTTACATTAAATGGAAAATTTTGCAAGTCCATGTCTGAATTATTTTTTTCTATTTTAAGTATCAACGAACTCAGGGATAAGAAGAAATTAGATTTAAAAATAATTCCCTGTCATATACTTGTTCTTACTTATGCTGATGAGTGCAGAAAAAAAATTTGACATTTTACAGGTAAGAAACAAGCAGAAAAGAACAGTAAAAAATCTTGAGTAGAAATATGAGATCCTTATTGTACATGCCACAGTCTGCCTCATTTCCTTAGCACCATGGCACTGTCTATGCAATTGCATCCCCACTAAAACATATAATGACTAGATCCCTTGCATCCTCTCTGCATAGCAAAGGACTCTTATGTCATAATAAGCCCTTGCTGAAAACACCATTAATTTAGAAATTGTTTCTGGAACTCAAATACACTCTAGTATTTATTTCCTCTCACTCCTAAGAAAGCATATAATATTTACCTTTTTTTTCCTTAGAATATATATATATATATATATATATATACATGTATATATATATATAAAATCTTTCTTTATTGGACCTCAGCAATGACATATATGTCTTTGAGACTTCAGTATTAATTTACTTTGCTCACTGTTCAACTTCTACTGGAGTCTCATGTGTCATTCCTAAGAATATTTTAACCTTTCTGTTCTGTGAATATGCAGGATATATTTTTTCTTGAAGAATCTACTTCCATATTACAGCCAAAAATATCTACTGTGATATTGCAAAAAAAACCTTTCTTTATTTGGAATTTTCATTTTTGGATGGAGTCAAGTGGAAAAAACATTATCATATTTATTAATGAGACTAAATGTTACAAGAAAAAATCTTCTGTTTTGCAGAAGAATGAAAACAAGGGCTCTTCAATGCTGCTTTGGAGACACTTTTGAGCCTCAAGGATTTTCTCTCTTCTATATAATTTTAATTACTGAAGTGACAAAATAAGCAGTGCAATCTTTATTTTCCCATTATACTCAACCGAAAGAAAGAGCGAGAGAATGTGACAGATGGCATTACAAAACTAAGTTAGGATTTTCCTCTGCAGTACCTCTTCACTTTGGTGTATGCACCATGGGTGACCAGATTCTGCATCAAGGATTTATTTAATCATCTAAAGTTAGGTGTTCTGAGTATTACTGTAAATGTCAGTTTTCAGCTCTTTCTAGCCTAGATACTGCACCATGCCTAGGTATGGAACAGTGCCTGATAATGTATTTCCTTAAAATTAATGGGTTTTTTTCTTAAAACATTTAGAGTTTAAACACAAAGGATACGTTATTTTGTTTCTAGCTACCAGAATATCTTCTTTTGTCCAAAACCATTAGTGTGTTTCCTGATGCAATCCCTATTGTATGTAAAATATCTTGAGTCCTTATTCAGCTTGCCTTTACTACTGACCTAGAAAATTATTGTCAAAATTTCTGACAAATTAAAGAAAGAGTTAAATGTTGCAGCATCTTTGGCTTTCTGTGTTCACTTTTCAAAAATATCAGCTGCTCCTGTGAGAGTCTGATGAATTTCAAGTTCTTCCAAGCTTGCTTAGTGACAAAATAAAATAATTTTCAAATGGAAATGAAACTGCTTTTTCTTTTCAACTTGTTGTTCTTTTTCTTTGCAAAAGCTGAACCCTATTGTATACCAGGAGCAGTGACAGATTGTGGTGATAAAACTACACTGACAGAGTTTTTATTATGAGTGTCCTTCATCATGCTTTTATGGAACTTAAATGTATCTTTGGCAGTCTCTGGCCTCTCTTCACTGCTAGCAGTTTTATTCTCCTTAGACTTATGATAATGCTAAGCAGTAGAAAGAACAAAGGTTAATTAACACACCAGATGGGGAGAAAGACCTGTTGAAATGTTCTACAGATTCTTGGCCAAAGTCCAGGCACAGAGGTTATTATAAGGTCCAGGCAGAGTCCCAGCTAACACTGGACTCACGGCACTTACACAGTGAGTGGATACACACACAGCCAGTAACTGTGACACATTGCACCAAGACATGTTATTGTACAGGAGCTGGAGCAGGCAGATGGACTAGGGGATTTCTTGCTGCCCATTCAAAAGATCTTTCATCACTTGCAAGATTTAATGAAAATGCTCTCTGTTGTTTCATTTTCTTTCGATGTGTATAGATGCAATAATTACTTAGATCATCCCTCCCAAAACTGTTAAAACTGATTGGCTGAGATTTCTAAGATAACCTAGTCATCCAGGCTCCCTCTGAAGTCAGCAGAGAGATACCTTCCAAGAAAAATTAATCTATTTTGTGGCAGACACCTATTAGTTATATGGAATGATATCCTATTTGCTATTCCAGGCCCTCTCACTGAGCTATAGAAGAATCACAGTCATAAACAGTTGTCTGGGGCAAAGGTTCATTAACTTCCAATAAATTTAGACAGCACATTATTTTTTAAGAACTGATACAGAAAGTATTTATACAGGCTTCTAACATGAAACAGATTAATAAGAGCTAAAATTTTTTTTTTTGTCCAGTTTAGTGCTTTCAGCATTAAAAAGATTAGAAGGAATTAAATGGTTTTGTTTAGCTCCTGCAGACACTTGTATAGCTGAGAGCAATACTGAAATCCTTAAGCAAAATTATCTGAGAAAGAAAAATGCTGAGACTTGTTATAATATGAAAAGTAATTTAAAATTATTAATTATTCAATCTGATATTAAATGTGGATGTCTTAGAATTTCCTTATTCTGCCTTTTCTCTGACTGTTACAGGGAGTTTTCCCTGATGTTTTCTCTGCTAATTAGAAAACAAGCTAGCCAGGAAGCAAAGGAACTTTGCCCTGCTGAAAATAAAGGAACTTATAAAATAATAGAAATGGAAGTGATATTTCTAAAGCAAAATTCAAAATTCAGAAAATGTGTCATTTGAAATACTTGTCTCAGATAGCTTCAAGTAAAATAAAATTATGTACAACAGATGCAAGTAATGAAGTTCAGGTGAAATTAAATTTGGTTAACTGCTGGTTATTTTCCACCCTGTGTCACATAACTTTGAGCAGTCTTCCAATAAGCATCCAGACTATTTCAATTTTTTTTGTACATATATATTTTTTAAAGTTTAGAAACATGTTAAATATCCTCTTGGCTAATTTCTATAGCACCTACTGGTGAATAGAGGAGGATGTGGAATGGAAAGAGTATAATTTTTTTGGACAGAACTTTTGCATCCTTGTCCTTTGAATTACTCTTAGCCATTTACTCTTCTCCATGGTAGGCTTTTGTCTTATTGTTTTCACAATTTTGCTATGCTTAAAATAACAAGAAAAATTTATTTTAAAGAGTCGATAATAATTTTAAATCACTCCCAACATAAGAGAAAACAGAGTTTATTTTAGTACAGCCTGTTTTTATTTCCCATAAAAGACATATTCAGTTTAAAGTTACACATGGTGATTGATTAAGCCTTGCCAATGCTTCTATGAAGGCATTTGGATTTATAACATAATAAATAATTACTTGATATAGCAAAAGCAGTGTTTACATGAAAAAGAAAAAAAAAAGAAAGAAAACAAAAGAAAAAATATGTAAAAAACTGTTATTTTACATTTAGGAGAAAAGACATATTTTAAATTTATTTTTCTTTTTAAAATGCTACTTAAACATCTGAATCCAACAAACTTGAAATACTTCTTGCAGCTTACCATTATAATCCCTTTGTTCATGTTATTTATATTGCACTTTTTGATGGCATGAAAGTTAGAAGACTGATGAAATTTTAATGTTTCAATTGTAGTGTTTTTTTCATTGGCTTTTTAGAGCAGTTTTGAGGTAGATTTTAAATAGAAACATTTCCCATTCAAATAAGTCCAGATTTTTTTGTTTATACCTTATTTCACAGCAAAGTCATATTTTATTTTGTTTTGTTATCTCACTTTCTTTCATCTCATTTATTTGACACAACTTGCAGCCTCTTGATATGATAAAAACATATTTTTCAAGTGTTAAATGACACTTATGTTTTTATCATCTCCTACTGCTGTCATGAGATGCCTTTCCTGTGTAATCTAAAAAGAAATCTACTGAAAGCCACAACAATTGGGGTAATCAATCCTCTCCCAGGTTTGCCAATTCTTCTTCAGGAAGTTCCTGAGCTACAAATAGTAGGAAAGTTTCTTTCTAGTATTAGCAAGTATTGTTTGTGCCCGTTTCTAGCTTTTTTTATAGGCATGTGCTAATGGACCCTTCTGAATACCAACCTAAATGCAAATTTAATCCTCCTTGACCATTCTTTACTTCCCTAAACACTTATATGGGAAGTCTATTGTCTTACCTTGACAACAGTAAATGATACATGATACATTAATCAGATTTAAAATTCCTGACATTCCTACTCTTGGTGAGTAGAGGCTCAATAAAAGCTTTTCTAAGTATTCTGCACTACACTGGATAGAGATATATTTTTTCAAGCATCCCCCAGCTGGCTGTCCTTAATGCTAAGGAGTCCTCTGGAGACAAAGTTTGACAACACTTTCTTTTCTCTGCATTGGTTAGACTTGGGTCTTGTTTTCCTGAACCACTGAGCTCCGGAATGAAATGGAGGAGGTTGATTGGTATAAATGAGGCAGTCTGGGCTCATTTCAGCTGTGAATTAAAATATAACAAGATGGAGGTGATGACAGTTCATTTTCTATTATTTCATAACATTATGTAACTTACTAAAATTACTGTCTTTTTTTTCCACCTTCAATTTTACAGTCAGAAAATCCTCAAACAGCTTCATTTATACTACCTGTCCAAGACTTTGCCTGGGAAAGTGTATGAATTTCCAATTAAGTCAGCCTAGATTAATTTGCTCCTGCCATAATCAAAATGTGAACATCAAATCAAGTATCCAACATATTGCAGCCTAGCAGCACAATATAGGAGCAAGCTGGTATGTAGCAGAGTATTTGTTATCTAATAGTTAAATAAAGAAGATTATAGGTAATAATGCAGGTGACTGGGCAGGAACTCTCCATTCCTCCTTGCTTTTTTGGTCTGGAACAGTGGTAAAATATACCTTTGAGTTTGGTCTGTAAAACCTCTTTTGAAAATGATATAACTAAATGAGCTGCCTGCTTTATGCACAGGACCTGCTATTTTTATGGCTTTCAGGGTCTTGAGGAGCTATTGTCATCCTCTAAACCTGGATTTCTATTGCTCAGTTCCCATCAGAATTCTATTGATAATGCCTTCAAAAGACAGACACCTACCAGCAAAACAGGTACCCCAGTTAGCATCAGTGGAATTGATTCACTTCAGGGACAGCAGATGCCTGTTCTCTGCTCCTACAGTTTAGTGCACAGGAAATGAGAGGCAATCTGGATTTTAGAAGGAGAAACTGAAGGCTTTATTTACCTCCATGAAGTATCATGCAGAGACATATCTATACTTCAGAAGCTGACATATAGCAACCAGCTTCCTTTGAACTACTTGCTACCTGTGTATTTCTACTCTTCTTTAGTCAAAGCTAGTCAGGTTTGTCAACAAGAATTGATTAAATTCCTTCTGTTTCCTAATCTGTTTTAACCTGAAGTGATCACAGAAGCAGTGTGCTTCTGTACACAATTGTGTGGGCAAAACATGCTGACACTTCAGCAAGTTTTTGGCATAGCAGACAACAGACAGAAAACAGGATGTTTGCTGTGACCTGACTGAAGAAAGGACATGGATAAAGGCGACCACATGTTCCAGACTGCTTACAGTATCTGACATAAGATGTCAAGGGAATCTCCCCATAACCTCAAATTAATTATTTCTCTGAAGTTCACATAAAATTCAGCAGAAGGCAGTTAAGGTCTCTCTAATTTAAATAGTGGTTTTGGAGGAGCACCTCCACTTCTGATGTTCTCCTACAACAGTACTTGTTATTGAAGAAACAAAGTGTATATAGCAGAATGCAAATTTAGAGCACTAGAGGTAACATTTACTCACTCCCAGAAGTATCTGGACTATAGCTCACTCTCCCAGTTGCATCAAAGAAGATCTACTTTTTGTGCTCTCTCTAGCTATGCCCTTACTGAAAATTCTCACTGTAATTAATTACAAGGTCTATGTTACTGAAAGTCTCCCAGAGAAAATTAAATGATGGTATAGCTGGATGAACATATTTTCATTAAAACCTCATCAATGGACATGCATTTTGACAAGGAAATTACTGATATTTTATGACAGAAAACAGAAAAAAAGAAGAGAGGGAAAAGATCTGGAAATTCAAAATCTTTAGGTGATATGACAGCTTTAGCAAATATATTACATGTTCATGCTGGTACCTGTCATTTATGGGTTCAAACAGGAGCAAAGTATGAACTTAAATTCCCACAGAAAGAGTATTTTCTTTGGCTGCAGGTCAGACATGAACACAGTCTAAGAGCATTTCAGATAATCTCTTAGACCACAGGGTACTCCAGACAACAGCTAGGAAATTTGGAAGACAGCAGTAAAAGACATTAAAAGCTCTAAAGAAAGAGAATGGGTCAAAGCAAAGCTAAACCAGGCAAAAGGTTCTGGGATGTGTCACTGGAGAATGGTTTCCTTTGGGATCAGATTTTATTTTAGGCAAATGCATCATGGGCCACCATGGAAGATATTGCAGTAGTGATTTCAAGCAGCATCTAGGCAGAGTTTAACCAAAGGCCTTGGTTACAGAGACTGGTGTCTTAGTGGGAGTGGCTATGAGATAACGTGAGCACACTCTGTGACCTGAGCGTGTGCTGCCTTTGCCAATGCTACCTGAACACCCCTCTTGTAAGGTCTTGTAAGGTCTTGTACGGTCTCTCCAATTTAAGTGGTGACACTTCTTGTATGGTCTTGTAAGGTCTGGTCCTATGGAACCCTGCAAGACCGTAACGCTCAGTGTGAACACTGCTGTGCCACCTAGAATATTCAGTACTGTGCAAGTAAAAGGCTGACAAATCTATTAACTTGTCAGAATCCTGTAAAGATATAAAGAACACTAGGGCTGGATCCCACCACAGATGGGATCTGAGCAGCACGTTATGAGGGAAGACTCATCTGATACTATAACAGCTGGGGTCCCCAGCAGCAGAAGGGACATGAGATTGATAACACCTTTTCTACAATTTCAGTCTTAACCATCCAGTTGACCAACAATGAGTGCCCTTGTTTTTCTTATTGAGATCCTTAAAGATAATTCTTTATTATGCAAAGCAAAATGTCAGCACTTCAATACTAGGTCTGACAATGGAAATTAATTAAAATTAAAAGTTACTCATGTTGGTAACAAACTCACAAAAAATTTCTAATTATTAATTGTAACATTCAAGCTCAGACTTGTGAGATAACAATTACATTGGTTTCTTATTCTGTTGGTTTTGGTCAAATGATTACATATAGAACAAGCCCAGGAGACATACTTTAGGACCTAACTTTTGTTAGCTTTATTGTTCCTTCATACTGACTGGCTATGTAATGGATTACCAGAATATCTGAAAATTGTCAGGCTCATCTATTACTTTATTAATGTTTTATCATGAAAACTATAACATTTGTTTGGAAAAAAAATTTCTTGCCTACTTTTTTATGTGAAAGTGGAAAGATGTTCCCTTTCCTCACTGGAGAACAGAATAGAACTGAAATATTTTTTCAAGAAGATTATATGTTATTATTGGGTTTCAGCTAGTTGGTTTTCTGTGTTCTGCTTCCTTCCTCAAAAAGTTCTTATTTCAACTTCCTCTCTGAATTAAATTTGGTTGGTTTATAATGATTACTTTAATACTTTTCTCCTAAGAGAAAGAATTTTTTAAAACTATATAATTCTGTACAGATTTACTGAAGAAATAGAATGATCAAAGATTTGGTCAGAAAAAAGAATCCCATTCTGTAAATCAGATTATCTGTATGAATAATTAAAAATTCACACTTTTAATAAGTAGCTGGCTTAACAATAATAACATAGCCATCATAAGAGAGTCTTTATTAGATAGTAATTATTTTGGATCTGTAGATCTTCAGAAATGAAGACAAAAGTGATAACCAAACTCTTTCCCTAGCTACAAAGAAACCCAAACAAAAACAAATCATTTTTCCCTCTCCTGTAGTAGTGAAATGCGTAGCAAAAATATTTCATTCATCTCACTCTGTGTCTTCAGTTGACTCTTCAAAACCAGGAAAATGTACTCCACAGCCACTGGCAACTTTCCTGTAATTACTGGAAAAGTGAGCTTTGGTTTTCAATGTTCTTGATTATAAGTGAAGGACCTGTATAGTAAGAGAAGCTTCTTTTGACAAAAAATTCTTAGCAAAAAAAAAAAAAAAAAAGAGAAAAATCAAAGGCAAAAGATTCTGTCACAAATATCTGATCTAAAATATTAATTTTCAGGATTTTATAGACATACATTTTAAACTTTAAAACACTTTAAAAATATGCTTGTTCTCATCTACTGGACAGTGAGTGGGTTTGAAGTTAAAAAAAAAGATGTAAAATATTTTTGCTAAAGTAATTTATGTTTGCTGTTTTCAGTCAAAATAAAAAAAAAAAACCAACAACAAATTCTTGATGGAACTACTCTTTGCATTAATAATGACAATTTTAGCAGTATTATAGCTGCAATATCTGGTCAGCCTAGGTTGAAAGAGCTCACAAATATGCTTCAAAACCTTTTTCATCCATTAGTATGAATTTATCAAATAATTAACAAAATTATGTTTTTTTAATTATTTGCAAAGTTGCATGAACAATTCTAATATATCTCAGGTTTCCAAATGAAATATGCTTGTTTAATTATTCAAATTTTATGTACCTCCAAAAACTTCAATACCTAGTATCCACACCTCATGTAACCTACAATCCCTTTTTATTTTTTTATTTTAAATATTATTATAATAACTGCAGAAGTATTACAAGTTCTGTTTTCCAGTGGTGAATGAAAACCCATTTCAAAGTAAAATAAAGCCTTTGATAATCCACAGTAACGCACTCAATTCCTCTGAAATGTTAATCCTTATAATTAATGGCACACTCTTTCTTTACACTTTTTAATATGTTTTATGTAGTCATCCAAGCAATTAATTTGATACACAGGAAGGCCCAGCCTGTCTCAAACTTCTGTGGCAGTCCAAGAAAGAAGTACACAATCTAAACATTGTATAGAGAAAACACCAAGACTAATTACTTCTATAAACATAAATACTGTGATTTTTCTGTCTCTGAATGTTCAACTGAAAACCTTCTCCAGAGGACTTTTCAGGATAAAATAATTTACACAAGGCTAGCATTTATTTTGGATGTAGAAGTACTGTTCAACAGTAAAAGGTGGAGGTTTCTTAATATCCAAAATGAAGCCTGTTCATAGTTACAGGCATCAAAAGTTAAAAAATAAAAATAAATACAAAAAATCCCAAACCCCCAAAACTAGGATCTTGTACAGAAAACTAGTTCTGTTCACACATATGTAGTTCACCTATATGTGCTGTCCTATGCTCATAGTTCAGGCAGGTCACATTTTTCGTGCCTATTTGTTAAAAAACGTATATGCTTTACCTGAATATACAAACATACAGACCCTGTTGTATTCCATTTTATTTAAATGGTATGCTCTGTCTCACCCCTCCGAAATGTATGGTACATTCTCATACTGTTCCCGGGGTTGGGACACCAAATAAACCTTCATCTGCTCAGCACCCTCAGAAGCCATGTGGAGTCTCCTTGCTTGCCTGCTGCTGCCAGCCAGCTCACAGCCTAGGGGGCCCTCCGGGGACCTCCCCGGGGTGCCCCCACCTCAAAACGCACCGCAACAAATGGTGCCCCACATTGGGCGCCTGCCTGCTGCTCGCTGCTGCCCCTTGCTGAGGCGCTCCCGGGACGCCCCGGCGCATCTAGGGAGTGCCCCCCCCGGCTGTCGGCTGCCGTGCCTTCAGCTCAGCGGGTGCGACCTCCTCCCTGCCTGAGGGAGTAGAGAAACTCGGACAGCAGCACAGCAAGACCCTACATCTTCACATTAATCCAATTTATTAATGCAGGTAACAGATTTTTCACAGTAAACTGAATTTTTTGTACACATGTTTCAGGCTGATTTTTGTTGCAAAAAATCACTTGTTAAGTTGCATTTTGTTTAAAATCAAGATCACAATAAGCATTTAAAATAAACCATACTTCTGAAGAGTATTTGTGGATCCTATAATTAATCAAAAAACAGACTGAGTGAGGCTATATGAAATACAGCTCTAACTCTTTTTAGGTTGCTCAGTGGAATATTGAAATAAATTTTTGGTTGCTTAAGAACTTACCAATTCAAATATTCTGGTTTCTGATGTTTTTCTTTGAATGAAGTAATTTTATGACAGGTCAACCTACCACAGAGTGCATCACATTGATGACACACTTAAATAAAAATTATTTTTAGTTCTGCATGAAACATTCTTCTGTGTGGTCTATGATAGTACTTAGAAATATATTGAACAAATAAAAATACAAAAAAGAAGGAAAAAAAGGTGAAGAAAGTCAAGGGTTACAGTAAAAGGAATGGGAAACTCTACTGATTTTTCAGTGAACCAATGAAACCATCATGACATTGGTTGGGCCCCATTGCCATAAGTCTGATTCTATTTTGTTTTTAGGCTGCTGTGGGGACTATTTTTTGGTGGAAAGACAGGCCAATTTGCCTTCAGAACCTCATATAATACTCATAAATACACCAAAAAATTGTAAACTAGAAAATTTTAATCGTATGCATTTGAAACAGGATTTTAACCCTTACAACAATTTTCCACTTTTTTTCACACTGCAAATGCTTTGCCAAGCACAGAAATATGTAAAGAGATTGTTGCCATTTTTGTAATTGATCTAATTGATCACATACAAAACTCGAGAATGAAAAGTTTTTATGTATTACATACTCCAAAAGCAAACATAAAGTTGGAAATTTGTTAGTTTAATGAATTTCATAATCTATGACTACTATTATATACTAGATGCGATCATATTGTGACAACATGCTTAATGATAAAAATGTGAAAGGAAACAGAATATTGCCACCTTTCTTCCCATCTTTCTGCTTAATTTATTTTTCCAGAAATGTTTTATTATCACACTACTTAAATGCCTGATAGATACAGATCTGAGAATGCATCTGTATTTTATTTTCTCTAGGACCTAGAAAGGTTTTCCTTATACTGGAAAGTGTCCAAAAGAGGACTATGAAGATGTTTAGGGGCTTAGATAGAAAGCCACACAAGGAGAGGATGGGGTCAGTTGGCTTGCTCAGCCCAGAAAAGGGGAGGCTGAGAAGAGACCTCATCTCCAGCTTCCTTGTGAGGGGAAGTGGAAGGGGAGGTGATGATGTCTTCTCCCTGGCAATCAGTGACAGGGCCCAAGGGAATGGCCTTAAGTTGTGTCAGGAAGGTTTATGTTGGGTATTAGGCAAAGGTTCTTCACTCAGGGGGTGGCTGGGCACCAGAACAGGCTTCCCAGGGCAGTGGTCACAGCACCAAGCCTGACTGAGCTCAAGAAGCTTTTGGACAATGGTCCAGGCACACCTTGGGACTGTCCTGCACAGGGCCAGGAGTTGGACTTGATGATCCTTGCAGATTTCTTCCAAGTCAGGATATTCTATTCTGTGAAAATATCACAACTTCAAACGGCAGAATGTACAATTACTTTTCCAATAACATGGAGACAATTTTGCTGATAAACTTCTTACACTGTTCAATTAATAATTTTCTCTTTTAGAGTGTTTTAAATCACTTCTTATGCATAGCCTCCAAATAAACTATGCTTTACCACTGGATTCAAAATACTCTAGGAGCCAAAGTAACAATGTGTGTTACTGAATCCCTTGCCTATTACTTTTAAATACACCAAAGGAACACGCTGTCAAATCTGCAGACAGAAAACACTTCAACTGAAAATAGACAATTTTATCTCTACAAATTTAATGAAGAAATAAAATTACTTTAATAGCATGTATCAGTAGGGACATGCAGAAGTAATATCACTGTGAATAACTCTTGGAAAACAATTAACCTTTGAAGCAATATCCAGCTGTACTGTGTTTATGTGACAAGGTTTTGATAGCGAGGGAATTACAGGGTGGCTTCTGTGAGAAGCTTCTAGAAGCTTCCTCCATTTTCAAGAGTCAATCCCAGCTGACTCCAGGATGGATCTACTGCTGGCCAAGGGTGAATCCATCAATGGTGGTAGCACCTCTGGGATAACAGATTTAACAAGGGGTAAAAAACTGCTGTGCAAGAGCAGCCCGGATAGAGGCATGAAACCATGTGAGCAGAACAGTTCTGCTGATACCAAGGATGGTAAAGAAGAAGGAGGAAGAGATTCTCCAGGTGCTGGGGTAGGGATTCCACTGCAGCCCATGGTACAGACTGCAGTGCAGCAGGTTTTCTCTCTGAAGCCCATGGAGTATCATGTAGATGTAGAGAGCCACCTGTAGCCCACGGAGAATCCCATGCTATAGCAGGTCAGTGCCCAAAGGAGGCTGTGAACCCATGGGAAACCCATGATGGAGCAGGCTCCTGGCAGGACCTGTGGCCACATGGAGAGAGAAGCCTGCAGTGGAGCAGGTTTAATGGCACGAGCTCTGACCCCATGGTGGGATTCACTCTGGAGCAACCTGTTCCTGAAGAACTGCATCCTGTAGCAGGGACCCACACTGGAGCAGTTTGTGAAGAACTGCAGCCCATAGGAAGGACTCACACCGGAGGAGTTCATGAAGGTTGGTCTCCCATGCAAGGGACCCCACACTGGAGCAGGGGAAGAGTGTGAGAAGTCCTCCCTCTAAGGAGGGAGGAGTGACAGAGACAAGCTGTGATCAACTGACTACAGTCCACATTTCCTGCTCCCCTGTGTTGTTGGTAGGTTGAATCAGGGAAAATAAGGAATGGGGTTGAGCCTGGGAAGAAGGAGTTTAGGGGAAAGGTGTGATAAGATTTCATTTAATTTCTCATTTCCTAGTCTGATTTGTTGTTAAATTAATTTCTCCAATGTGAGTCTTGCCCATGACAGTAACTGGTGAATGATCTCTCCCTGTCCTTATCCTGACCCACAAGCCTTTCAATATATGTTCTCTCCCTTGTCCAGCTGAGAAAGAGAGTGATTGTATCTTTGAGGGACCTTTGTACATGGCACCTGGAATCTAAAGAGGGTCAACCCATAACATTTGCAAAGTCTTTTGCTTGAGCACTTGAAGTTACGACAGAGATCTCCAAAGAGATAAAATTCTGATTATTCAGTGTTGACTAATAGATTATCACTGTTTACCATAACATACCTTTGCTTTTGATGCAGTCTAACATAAATTATCTAGCTTTCCAAAGCCTGTATTTTGATTTTATATTGAGCTTGTTATTAACCACAATCAAATATGCAAAGTCATATTCTAAATTTGTACCTTTTTTCCTGAATGACTGTTATTTTCCAATTAGTCATATTGGTATAATCAAGAATTTGTCAAATTATGTTTTGATTAATGAATTTTTTTCTGCTATACTTAATAAGCACACAATGGCAATCACTGAGAGAAACCTTCTCCCATCTGGGTTTTCATATTATAAAGAATGAATGTGTTATTAACTGGCTACAATTTTGCTCAGAAACCGACAGATATTATGAACCACAGTCAGAAAGTATGTATAATGACTGTTTGCATGTTTAAACACAAGTGGGTACTTTGCAGCATCATTTTATGATTGTTAGCCTAAGACTCTGAAGACAGTCTTCCGGTAGTCTTTGAGCATATGTTTGAGGAACTGGCAGTTATAGTGGCATTTCTGGAAATAGTTTCCTCAAAAAAGAGCAAGTTTTAAAGATACAGATTCCTTTTATATTCCTATCAGCATATTTGCAGGAAATAAAGTGGGAGTGGAAAATGCAATTGGAAAGTTCTTTCACACCCCTAACTTCTACTGCTTAACAAAGAAGAAAATTGCAAATGATCAAATAATGGTTGAAATTGCTTCTTCTGAAGGCCTAGTTTCAAATTACCTTCTGAGATACTGCATATGTTATTTCAAAGTCATATTGTGGGCCTGGCACTGCTGTTGTCTGGTGTTTCCATTTTCTTTTCTCAAAATCTATAGATAGATTGTTTAGACTGGATGGATTATGATCCTGGTGTGGGATTTTTTTTGTTTGGGTTTTTGTCAGAATAGGAACTCAAGAAATGGTACTAACAAGGGCAAAGATCTGTGGATCAAAAGCAAAGATAATTTATATCCAAACCCATAAATACTAAAGGAGCTGAATTTTATAATATTCTGTTCATTTTCTCCAAACAGAATTAATTCTGTAATTAATGTCCTTTATAACTGAATTTTACCAGATCTACTGAAAGCTTTACCAGAACTGCTAGGTTTCCATGAGAAGTTCAAGTTCTGATCCACTACATTCAGCAAAAAGACATTTTGCCAGAAAGTCCTCTATCAGATGCAGAAGCCAGACCCCTGAATTTCGCTGCCATGTGAGAGAGGAAGTTCTGGGTAGTTGATATGAAACACATAGATGTGCCAGATACTGTGTTCTTATGAAGAGCTGGCATGTTCTATACTATTCACCCTTCTGAAACAGATACCTTAATATATATATATATATATATATATATATACACACATATATATATATTTATATATTACTACTATATTGATATATGTCTTACTACCAGCTCTTACTACCAGCTCTTAGGAGCCAGCCATTTGTCTGATGTTCAGAAATTCAGGCTATCTGAATTGCTAGTTTTGTACATCAAAGAAGCATTGTAACTGGGCTACAAGAAAATAGACAAGCATTCCACAGCGGTCCAAGTCAACATAATTAAGCACTTGAGGATACAGATAGACATTAAGAAAAATATCCACATAGGATGTAGAAACGACAGTTCTGTTGCTTTACTACTACTAGAACTAGTTAATATTGCATAGGAAGTGAATCAAATTCAGTAAATATCTTCTAGAAGACTTATGGAAATCACAGGATCACAGAATGGGCAAGGTTGGAAGTGTGGGTCAGAATGCGTCATCTGGTGCTACCTCCCTGCTGAAACAGGGCCATCCCAGGACACCCAGCAGGGGATTTTGTCTAGATAGCTCTTGAATATCTCCAGTGAGGGAGACTCCACAGCCTCTCAGGGCAATCTGTTCCAGTGTGTGTGGTCACCCACACAGTAAATAAATCCTGTGCATCTCTTTCTGCCCTTTGCCTCTTGTCCTATTGCCTGGCACCACAGAGAAGAGCCTGGCTCCATCCCCTTGATAGCCTCCTTTCATAAATTTATGCACTTTGATGAGGTCCCCTCCCAGCTCTTGAGGCTGAAGTGGCTGCTCCAAGACTCTGTAGAAATGAATAATGAGAACCATGTGGCAAGAACATGTTCCATAAAAACAGATGATTTGTATTTGGCGTATAAATGAGCTATGTGAGTGTAACTGTGAGTTGCTGAACAGGCTCTTTCTAAACTGTTGCTGTTTGTGTGCTTTTATTAGATTTTACTGACATTTATTTTGTCTCTACAGCTGCTGCTCAGAGTAATAGTAACCAACTAATCTAACTGAATACATACAGTCACTGGTGTGGAATAACTTTCCAGTTTCTTACTGTATATTTATGACTATATTGTGGGCATTATCACCCTTGAAAAAGGGATTCCTATTATTGTCTTTCAAGATGTTCTGTTGTTTTTGTGGTTGTTTGAATACAAGAGATTGCTTGGATGGCAGTATCATTCTGTTCACTATAATCAAAATCAAAAATGAGCTTTCATGAAAATAGAGTTTGGTTTTATCACACCATATTGAGAATGACTAATAGAAAAATCTAACTTGATATGTTGTTTCTTTTTCTTTGGTTGATAAAGTAAGATATAATCCATCATATTTTCAAATGCAAGAGTATCTGATAAAATGAACAGATAAACTATATGGCTGGTGGCTTTTTATTCTGATCAACAGATGAATGACATCAGGGATATAAGATATTTCTATGCATAGAAAGCACATATCCATGCTGTGGTTGATCATTTTGTGTTAAAATGAGACAGCTCACATTTGAGTAAGTGAAGGAACTCAATGTTCCATCAGAGAAGGGCAAAAAATTATTCTTAGATGAATCTTAATACACGTACATCTGAAGCAGATTATGAATTTAGCAAGCAGCTTTCATTCCCTCTACATGTTATAATTGTAATTAATATGTCGCTGACTGAGAGATGGACTGAATATTTTTTTCTTTCTCTGCAAAAGACAGGTTGGCATAGAAAGCTTTGTTAGGCTGAAATCTGTAATAGCTTCTCTCAAATGAGGGAATGGCAATTTGGGCAGGGTGAAAACCATCAGTTTCAGAGAAGCCAAATGACCATATAATTGAAATCTTCAACTTTCAAGGTTCACTTGCATGTTTAAATAAAATGAGAAAATTCATATAATTTCCTTCTCTTCTTTTAAAGACACCTACATTGTTCCTTTTATTTCCAGGTCTAAAGGTACTAATAGAAAAATGAATGGGAGAACAGGAGTTGTCCTCCTGATTGTTTTAGTTAAGGTGGTTGCTGCTTTTTAAACTTAAGGTATATGATGGTATTATGATATAATGATGGATTCCATTTCACATGCTTTTTGTTTCTCTGACCTTGGGACTAGAGCCCTCTATCAGATGCTACCCAAAACAACTACTTTCATTTAGAACAAAGATTATTGGCTCATGAGCTAGTGAAGCAAAACAAGATGTTGACCTCCACATCAAGCTATTCTGTGGCTATAGTGCCCTTTTAAAGTCACACTGTCAGATCTAATAAGTTACTGCTTGCTTTGAAGCTACAGTCTGAACATATTGAATGCAGCAGGTACAATGAAGAATTTACTTTCTTACAGTTTGGTATTAATTAATCAACAAATAAGCAAAGACACTTCTCATAATAAGTGACACCAAAAATCGAGGGTGAGGCTTTCCTGTTTTGGTCAGTATAGGAGGTATTTACAGAATAAAACAGAACCTGAGGACTCCATCTAGAGCAGCTCTGCTATGGCCCCGTCTGTACTGGTGGGCTAAATAAAACAGTGCCAGAGGCAAGCTGATCTTTGCTAGCTGCCAGTACACTCCCTAGAGTGTATTTGATTTATGCCAACTTCAAAGCTTTTGGACAATGCCTAGGAAGTTTTTGGGGTGTTGAGTGATGAAGAACTGTTTTCAGGGTGCGGTACACAAGACCATTATCTAAGCTGTGTTATTTGTCCTCAGAACCAGAAAAGCGTGTTTGAAGTATTTTAATTACTGGTTTAGGTGAGCTGCTGCAACTGTAGTCAACTGCTGAAAAAGTTCAGGTAAGATAAACAAGTAAATAAATGCTTAATTTCTAAGTCATTGCTCCTCTGAAGGTGTTCTGTTACTGATAAAATAAATTTGTGATTTAGATGAATTTCCTTTACTCTGAAATAGTAAAGAATTGTATTTCTTCATTTGGTTGTGTGAGCTGCCTTTTCATAAAATTGCTGGAGGCTTGATGTGGGAGGAATGTTTATACATGTCCACCAAATTCATCACTTTTCTATTTTTATTCAAGATGACTGTACATTCCTTCATGAAGACAATGACAGGACCAAGACAGATTCACACAAATACCTGTGAACAATCTTCCACCCTCTCTTACTCAGGTCAGAGCACCTTCAAGTTAATCAGCATTAGAAATAAATAAATTTTAAAATTGCATTTGTTATATGAAAAGTTGTAGAAAAAAGTGACACTAACCTTTTTCAGTGTCATTTATTCAAGTATGGTCTTAATTGGGAAAATTTATCTTTGACATTTTTCAATTGTACAACAACAAAAAAAAAGGATACAAGAAGAGAAATGCTGCATTAAGAATGACCATTGTAAATTTCCTCTAAAATCATTCCTTTAAAAAGAGCATATTTACAAGACAAATTTCTATTGTAATTGAAACTACTTTTATTAATATTTTTAATGCATTCGCATTAAAAAGGAATGAAAAATTTAATGTAGGAATTGGCAGATTTTTTTAATGGATAATACACTAAAATTTTCAGACTTTTACGTAATACAGCTTTTATAGAGTAGAAATTAATAATTTGTACAGAGGAGGAAAAAAGATGATGTAAACCAATGTAAACCAGTGTAGAATAGAAATTAATTATCTGAAAATTGCTTAACTGTGGAGATCAATAAAAATTAGGTTAGTCAGGGACAGAAATTAAGAAACATGCTGCAGCACTAGCCTACAAAGCACTAAAAAAATAATAATTTAAATTATTTAACATAAATTTAACATATATAGATGTATTAGTATGGAAGTATTTCTCTACTTTGATTTAATCTACTTTTTCAGGTTATCATCTAGGGAAAATGGCGAAGCAAAAACACAAAAAAAATTTTCAAAACTACCTGAAAATGGCAATAAATCTGTGTCTTTGTGTGTGTGTGTGTGTGTGCACGTGTGAGTGTATAAGCACATTTATTTTTATACAAAAATGAACACACGTTTTCCGGGAAATAATTTAAAAAATCCAACAGTTCATGTAATTAAGAATTGAGTAACTGTATTGGTCAAATAGGAGAAATTGCATTCCTGTGTTTTTTGAGATATGGTTAATGCTAATTGACTTTAAAAATGAAAACAAGTTCTAAAATAACAGAAATTGCAATAGTGTCTTGCCTTTAACTGCACCAAGTATTGATGTCTATTGTGCAGCCAAATTTACAAATGAGGAATTTTTTTCCTGTTAATCCATTCCAACAGCAAATATTCACCCCTCAGAGCTATCACTGACTGAAAATGTTTGAGCTAACGAAAACCTGAAATTTCATGAAACAATTAAAAACCTCACAGCTTTTTTTTCCCCAGTGAAAACCCATTTTAATGGGTTCTAAAACCCCAAATTAAATTTCTTTGAAATCACTCTGAAGGCAAAGAAAAAGTAAGGATGACTTAATAAAATTTGTGAGCTATCCTGCCTATTTCTTGGTCTACTGGTGTAATTGAATTAGTGAAAAAAGAACACTTATATTTCTTTATTGTTTAAATAGAACCAAGGTAAAATTTTCAGAAAGTAATCCTGTTTCCTACATTAATACTCTATATTTCAAATCTTGGCCATATGCAACAAGCTTCTAAATGCAATTAATGCTATAACTTTTATTACTTAAAAGTGTTGGGGGGTTTTAACATTTTTAATTTTTAAAAAAAATATAATCAAAACCAAAGAAAACTGCACTTGCAGGTAGTCACTTTTACAGTTGTAGTCAGACTTTACAGCCTCTTCTGTGCTGGAGATTTCAGATAACACAGTTGATATGCCAGAAATGATAGTATGAACACAATATATTATCTTGTATAATAAAAAAGTTCAGACTAATCACTAGAGAGGGTGATTTAAGTTAATTTGTTTTATGAACAAGGAGAGATTTCTTAATAACATGGTGTTCAGAATGCAGAAGTAGTAATTGGACAGATGGAGACAGTAATGCTTTATATCACTGTGGCCAGCTTGGCAAAAATATGTTCGTGCATAACCTGTGCAAGCTGTATATTTTAATTCCTGCCTTATATTATAAAGGAGGAACAGTTAAGAATATGCTGCTCTGAAGAATTTATTCCTAGCTGACCAACAGGTAATTTAAAAGTTATTATTGTGAAAAAAGTCACATTTGCATAATCAGTATTCTTATGTGAAAAAGCAATACGTAAAGTTTTTCAAGGGCAAATTTATGCAGGAAAATATACAAAAGTTTGCTAAATACAAAGATATGTTCTCTAGCTTCAGAAACCCACAAATTGCTGGAAGGTGCAGGTGTTTTCTGGAGAAATACTCCTGTGTACTTGACTTGTTCCTAGGCTCCTCTGTGAACATTCACTGTTTACTGTTTGAAAGAGGATATTGGACTCCACATTCTTAATTTGTCCAAAGGTAGACCAACTTCTTGAAGGTCAGCCTGCCTATGAGTGCTGAGAGAAACTGCTCATAACTTCTAACTGTTAATGGCTCTTGTAACCATTATTGCTTTGCACACAGAAGAACGACAATCACAGAGCTTTAAGTAACTAGAAGAAGATAAAATATAGATATTAATTGTCTGTCCGAATATAACCATAAAGCAGTACTAATTTCATTCATATTAACAGCATTCTCTTTCAGATAGTACTAATATTATTGTGGCACTCTAAACTGCAGTATGCAAGTCTAAGCATGTGACTGGAGTAGAAAAAATATCCCAATTTTTATTACATTATTTGAGTCCACAATTCCCTTTGTAGAGTTCAACCAGTTTATTAACTTGTCTGCTTTGTACTTTCTTCTACTTTTCAATGAGCATAATGATATGCAGATTTTTGGAAAGGTTTTATAAAACAGAAGAAGCTTCTCACTATCTTGATCCTGTTTACAGTATGATTGTGTGTATAAAGACTTACTCAAGTGTAAAACCTGTTGGAAAATGCAATTAATTGGAAGACCATAGGAGCAGGTCCATAGAATTAAAAATGCTCCTTGGACTTTGATTATTACAGTTCCACTAGAGATCAGTTCAACTTCAGTTCAGCTATTAAACCAGTGCACATCTAGAAAAATAAGGATTTCACAAGTTGGTCAGGCATGCAGTTATCCAGTGACACACTCCTAATCCAGTTAGCAGGACTTTATACGAAATGCAATGCTGCATCAAAGAGTTTCAACATGCTAATAGGCATGCTAAGTCATCTGTAAGGTGTTACACTTATTTGGATGAATACTAGATAAATTTGTTGAATGGGAGATTGTGAAAAATGTGACTCAGTAGAAAACATTATAAGGCTTGTAGTGTCCATGCAAAACATGTCAGCTAGATTAGCTAAGGCTTCAGTATTATTTTCTTGAAACACTGAATTGGCTTTCTGAAACTCCTCAGTGTTTCTTCTAGGCAATTATGTACTTTGGAACATTCATGTCTTCTTTGGAAGTAAACTTACTAAGTGCCAAAAGGCAAAATCACTTGTTACTCACTGAGTACTGGATAAAAAACCTACTTCAGTACCACTTTTATTGATTCATAGTGTGCTTTAGTTTAGAAAGACATGCATGGCTTTCATGTTTTAAGCTTTAAAGCCTGAGTTTGCTTTTCTCTTGTGTTCTATTACACACAAGAGTAACTGTCCATTCTTTCTTAATAGAGAAGCAGTCTATATAAGGAAATTTGGCTTAAATCTCTTTATTTCTAACCATAAGATTTATCAAATCTTGCAGTCTAGTTTTGGCTCCTGGTAGAGTGATATGACAAACCAGGAGTAATGGACAGTTTATTCCCTCATTTGATGAAGTCAACCAGTAGTACTACATAAGCAAATATTCAAGTCCTAGACAGCGCTGTTTGTAAGGCATGCTGCATTTGGTTTACTTCTGCATTTTCCTGAATTCCAAAACTTTTCTGTTACAACAAAAGCAACAGTAATAAACTTTTAAGAGAATTTTTGAAAAAACCTATAATCCATGCTTCAATATGATTTTCAATATTTCTGCAGTTCCTAAGATGAATTTGCCATCTTAAGGAGTCATATTGTACCAATTTCACCAGCTAGCAAAACAACAAAGCTTTTAAAACTTTTATAAGTTTTTTTTTTTAAACTTTTATAAGTTTTAAAAGTGTGTTTTATTTCCTGTTGTGTTACAAGTAATTAAAAGTCTTCACCAGCTTTGAGTAAGAAGGATTTAATTTTTCACAAATGTTTTTCTAAAAGTAAGCTTCTCCTGATTTGATTTTTTTCCCCCCTAGAACAAGCAACACAAACAACTTCTTTCAGAGTGCATTTTACAGTTCCCCACAGTGCCAGGAATGTCTGCATCCACCAGCTGATATTGAGAATTAGACAGGCACATCCCTTTCATCACAGAGTTTTCTGACGGTTATCAGATGTCTATTTTTGTTGATAGGATCTCAAAAGTACTTTTTCCTCTTGCTTTTCTCACAGGCACAAGACACCTCAGCATTAAATTATGGCTACAATAAACTGCTTCTTCATTTGGAATACCAAAAAGTTCTAATCTCTGAATGAACAGACCCTCATGACTGGGACCCACCTCTATGTTGGGAGAACATTGATTGAGAATATTCATTTGTGTGTAGAAAGGTTTATATTTAATATTCTTGAAATATTTCTACTTAAATAATTTCAAGTACCTTGCTTTTAATTATTTTTCTCAGATCTATTTGCTGTCGATGTACCTGTTTTTTTTCTAGACAGAATTTTCTACAGTATAACCAACAAGAACAGCTCTTTACTGAATGCCATGTGTACTCTGCTTTCCAGTTCAGATTCTTTTATATAACAAACTGATCAATACAGCTTCATTGATATTTATGTGCTTTGAAGATTTCAGCAATCATTTTTCTTTATTAGCTGAGTTATTTTCCTCACAGAAATGTTCTTAGTAATAAATCCTCATGAATTATGAAGGCAGTAATCTGAAAGCCCTGTAACTTATTTAATTTTTCACTACATAAATCAGTGAAAATCCTTCCAAAGTGGTTATAGAAAAACTGAAAGAGGAGCTAATACATACTATAAATTGTTGTTTATGAAAAAAAAAAGTGGGGTTATAATAATTTTCTTAATGAAGTGTAAGGAAACAGCACCATTTTGGTGTTTCTCATATGTCCTCATTCTGCCTCTTTATATAGGCAGAAAAGGCCTTCTGATATTATCAAAGATGAAGAAAACAAAACATCAGTTACTTCATTGCATAGCTTCCTATTATCCGAAATCTAATCTCTTCTTTGTTTAAATGGTAACATTTTTTTGTAAGACTGGAGAAATACAAAATTTGTCTGATGTTTTGAATTCTGCTTTAAAAAAAACGGTTTAATTTTAAAAAGTTTCAGAGCATGTGCTGTTCAGCTTCATGAAAATACACTGTTTTTTCCTGTCTGTAATTTTACATCCATTACATGTATTTCAAAAGCTACTTGTTAACATTAGAATACTGCAATTCTTTGGAGAATAAAGAAGTCTTTACACCATATTAATCTGTTTTGTACCTGTAATTTTAAAACAAGAATGACAAAGAATAATACTTTTTAAAAAAGGAAAAAGTTCCATGTTTACTTTAATTTTTAAAATATAGAAATAATTCCTAGATGTTCTGAAGGTCAAAAAAATGTAATACTTAAATAAATCTAATTGCTGTATAGGATGGAAAAAAACCCAAACAAAGAAACCCACAGGTAACAATAGGAAAACACAACACAGATATGCATGCAATTGTACCATTAATTTTATTTCCAAACTGATGGAAATCATTAGAAATCAAAAAGAAGGATTACAAAAGTCTTAGAACAATATAAAGAAGAATATAGAGAAGGAAGTAAAAATATATGTATGTAGTATGGGAAAGTGTGGTCACCAAATGCATCTGTTTTAAATCATACCAATAAGTAGCAGCAAAAGTAATTCTGAAATACAGTAAATGGGTGAACCTTCATTTTTTTTTTTTTTTTTACTTACAATAACTCCTCTAAAGGTATTTTTTACAGTAGAATACAAACAATGAAGCAGTTACCATAAAGGCAGCTGTTGACAAAACTACCTCTACCTTTGCTCTTCATGCACAGATTACAAAGGTTTCTCATAAAGTGTTGGTTGGATTTGAAAAGAAAACATCATAGAAGTGTTATATGAAAGTGTCCCTGATAATTGATATATCTACTTTAAACAAGGCCTGTAATATCCTAAGCAGATGTAAAGAACTGTTATGTAAACAAATAACCATTTAGGCAAAATAACCCTATGCTACAAGACAAGCACAAAGTGCTATATCAAATTATTCTCCTATTAACTTTCATTTGACTCCTTCTTTAGGGAAAAGAAAAAGGAAAAAGAAAAAACCAACCCCCCTGAAGGAATATTTGTGGATGTCAAGTAGTGTCATGACACAATTGTGCTACCTTAAATCAATATCAAACAACTTCTGTTAGTAAACAAGGCTCTTCAATTTCCCCTGCTCAACTCCCCAAGATCTCCATTGAAAGCTCATTAGGTCTCTATACTGTCAAATGCATCAGAGCACAACAGATCTCTAGGTCTTTGAAACCTCCAACTTTCCTTCAAAGAACACTATTGAAAGGATCAGGATTCAGCTTCAAAATATTTTATGATATGTAGCTCTAGTTGGAACATCTGTTATCAGATAAATTAATTATTTCAAATATTGTATTGAAATAAATACTTTGCTTTCAACTGAATAATAGTAATAATAATAGTAATAGTAGTAATAAAAACAACAATAACAATAACAACAATAATAATAATAGTAGTGTTGTTTTCCAAATTTGGTTTTCTGACCAGACAAGTTATATGGTGATATTTCTATTCCTGAAGCCATAAGTATGTAATATCCCACGTTTTTCTGTTTTAAACTTTGCATGTTATGGTTTATGAAAATCCATATCAACAACACTATCAGATGAATATTGGTGGATAAATAATCCAAAAGGCAGCAGGCATAGCCCAGTTACTGGTCACATTCAATATGTAGAGTATGACCTGGTTTTGAATATATCTTAAGGGTGCTCTAACCAAACAACAGCACAGTTCAAGAATTAGCTAAATATTGTAACTGAATGCTGCTCAATAGAGTATTATAACATATACAGTGACTGTTTGGCTCTGTATTTTGTTCTGTGAATCACAGAATTTGTACTTGCTTTTTCCTACCTCCTGGGAAAGCACCATATCTTGGGAGTAGATAGAAACACAGGGAAATCTACAAGATTAATCTTACGGATAACTGCTAAATAGTTATTTTGTTTGTGACAGGAGGATATAGTGACAGGACAGGGGACAATGGTTTCAAGCTGAAGGAGAGTAGGTTAGATTAGATATTAGGAAGAAATTCTTTACTGTGAAGGTGGTAAGACACTGGAACAGGCTGCCCAGAAAAGTTGGGGATGCCACATCTCTGAAAGTATTCAAGGACAGATGGGATGAAGGTTTGAGCAACCTGTTTTGGAGAAAGGTGTCCCTACCCACACTGTCTGGGGGTTGGAACTAGATGATCTTTTAGGTCCCTTCCAGCCCAAACCAGTCTATGACTCTGTGATAAACTGCTCATTACCTTAAGGATAGTATGACCTGCACGGCCGTTCTGTCATTGCCAGAACCGGATTAGTACAAAAATGATTTTATGATTGGATTCTCAAAATCCTAGGATTCAGTTGAACTAGTAATTTAAATGAGACATCTAAGAGACAGTCCTTAGATGAAGAGAAAGAAATTGAGAGAGAAATTGGTTCAGCCCACTGCAGATATGGATGGATTTGAAGCTGGATTGGATAGATTCATGCCTAAGTATCTACGGCTAAAAAAGTCCTTAAATCACAGTATACTAGTTATTACATGAAATCCATTAATATTGACCAAATCCTGACATTTTACCCTATTTATAGTCAATTTTCCTCAATTACACATCCTTTGAATTTAATGTGTGATTGACCAAGTGAAAATGAGAGTCATAAGAGTAATATCTGCAGGACTTGCATCACTGATAGCAGCAGCGGAAAATTTCTGAGAAGCAGAACTATTCAACTGATCTGCTTAATTAATGAAAATTAAATTGACTATGTGAAAAATATAATTTATTTGCTTTCCCTCTTTCACAAGCACAAATAGCAGCATTGATTAGGGGGAGCATAAAAAATGGGAAAGCATACTTTTCCTTTTCTTTTTCTGAACTGAGCTCACTCTGTCTTCAAAACTAGCAAATGAAACATGACAAAATACAATATTAATATTCTTATAAAGTGAAGTTTGTTATGGTACCCATTCAAGCAGGTACCTTTGCTGCCTAGAAAATAGTTTGCAGAGCAAGAAACTGAAGATTGAATAAAAAAGGATAGTGGGTTTAGGCGTCTTAAAAAATACTTGCTCCTCCTCATGGGATTCCTTTAGTAAGGGTTTTGAGTTATATTAAAGCTGCTGGCCACTGAAAGTAGGAAATTTTCATTGTTTTATCCTACAAAGAAAAGGTGGTAAGCTATCATCTGTTGCATCAACTCAGGAAATATGTGAAAATGAAAGAAGCATTTTGTCTTGAGCCTAGAGGCTGAAAATTGAATAAATATGAAACTTCAAAATTTTTACAGATTGTAAACTTTGAAAGAATAACTCAATGAGAAACTCTACCTTGGCAACCTCTTCAAAGTTTTAAATTAATCAGATAATTTTGCCAATGTTTATAGCTGAAAGGCATTGATTTATGACTTAAGAACATAGCAAAAGCTATATGCATAGTTGTGGACTTCCACATTAGAATCTATGCAGGATTAGATCTCTCAGTAGCTCGAAGATCAAGCACAGCACAGAAAGGTATAAACTTTTCTGAACTAAGAAAAAGATATTTTCATCCAGCCCTACAGTATTATTGAAGCAACTGGAAAACAGACATGAAATTTAGAATCAACACTGCAACACTTAGGATCAACATTTCACCCTTTGTTTCCTAGAAGAATCAGCTCTGACTTTTATGCCATCATTACAACACAGGTAATAAATATTCAAAGTATCAAAATAAAATAAATCTGGTGAAATGAAGATTTTGGTAAAAGTAATAGTAAAATATTCCCATTTTGTAAATTTCTCACAAAAAAAATTGTGTCTCAGAAAAATATGGTATTTTCTTAAAATATATTTGCATGGGCTAGAAAATATTTGAATGGGCTATATAGACTCAAAAATAATTTTTCTTACTGAACGAATGTCCATCATTAGGATAGTCAAAGCTGATTTAATTACCCAAGCATTAAACTAGAATATTGCTTTGTTCCGGTCTTCAGTACTGGAAGCCAGAAAATAAAAGGACATTTAAGAATGTCCAAAATGCAAATTCTTTTTCCTGCAGTTATGCTTTTATAGTTTATCTACATTGTGGTTCTAGTTTTTCTACCACTTTAAATCTTACCTTTACTACACACATGTGAATAGGACTTTTATATTAAAGCAGAAAGATTTGTGCTAGATAACAGGACTTAGCGTTGCAGTGATAATATTGTTAAAAATTACTGTACACAGGATTTCTTAACACTGAGACAAATTAGAGGTTATATTCATGGCTTAGGGCATAGAAAAATTATGAGTTCAGAAAAAATGACTGAGCACCTTTATTTTCTATTCATCACAACTGTACTGAAAGAGGGTTTTATATTGGAGAAGTGTTGCAAAAAGCTAAAAATGTCTGGAAAATGTGTTGACCATCAGAAGTCACAAAAGAAAACCTCAATTGAATTAGGAAATGTAAAATAACTATAGATGATTTAAAAATATATTAAGCTGCATCATCCACGCAAAATTATCTAACAATCTATGGGCTAGTCATACGTACCTGAGGGAAATTCTTCTCATTATCTGGGTAATTCTTCATATTTTTACTTCAGTATGGGGAACAACAGTAGCTATAGTAACACTACCATTTGAGAATGCATTTGCTTTCTGAATAATTTCTGTTTATTTGTATACAAACTGCTTTCAAACTGAATATGACACTGTTCTGAATTCAAATGCTATGACAATGAACAAAATATAAATCTTAATATAAGAAGAAAAACCTTACCATAATTCTCCCAAATACAAAGACATTTCTACAAAAAGCTTGTTCTTTTGTACTTTCTGTTCATTATTCTGCCTCTCCATTGAAGGTGGTTGCAACTATGGTTTTCATTTCAATAAGTCTTCTGATTCCAGAGGAAACAAATAAAATGCTATATTGACTATGAAGAGAGAAAAACCTATATATAATAAGCACTAAAACCTATATATAATAAGCACTTCGATGCTTAGGAAGAAAGATGATGCCTAATATAACACCTATATCACAGTTATTTAATTTATTGATGATGTTGTGAAATACAGTTTATCAACTATGTAACTCCTGCTAGAAACTTTAAAATTAATCAGAGCAACAGAACTGAGAAAAAAAGCTGATAAGATCAAATTGTTTGCAGTTGATCTTTCCAAAAAATTTGGCTAATAGTGGGAAAAGGTAATGAAATTTAAATTGAAATATTTGCTAATTATTTTTTAGATGATAGAAAACCCCAGAGTGGTTTGCTTAATTATGTTAGTATTGTAAGGCACAATATTTCAAGGTACTGCAGAGATATTTACTAAGGCACTCTAATCTTTCCTATGTTAGAGATACAGATAACTGAATCTGCCTATATATGTATAAAATACCTGAAGTCAAGCAAGTGTTCTTCAGCCTCTGCTCTGCAACACAATAGACAAAAAATGATTTCACACTCACTGCTTCTATGATAAGGCTGATACTCTAATTCATGAACTAATAAATCTGTAGAGCTACAATACTTCATTGCAAAGACTAAATAGTGCAGTACTTTGTCTCAAGGTTCTATTCATTCAGCCTTGGGAGAAGTTGCTAAGTACAAAATGAAACATAAGCCAGAACTGTAATAATTCAATATATCAAGTCAGTGGCAGTTCTAAAACTGGTAAGCAAGACATTTAACCATGATGAGTCTGATGTGAGGAGCTTCTTTTCCAGGTGTTTTTGAGGTGGCTGTGAGAAGAGTTTTGAGAGAAGGTTATTTGTGGAATGGAAAATGGTACACCAATTGTCTCCAAAATAAAAATTACTTTTATTATCAAAGAGTTTATTTTCTGAAAGCACAGATGGTGTCAACATGCTTCATCAGCCATCTTTCAAGTAGCTGAGAACAGAGTGAAATTGGAAGCTAGTAGAATAGACCATGTGCAGAAAGCAGAGCTGTGCAATTTTGATGAACAAAATGGAGCTGTATCTCATTAAGATCAAGAAGAAAAAAAAAAAGTTGGCTTTTTTTACTTACTTTTAATTCAGAAAAGTTTTAAAACAAAACTGGCTTTGCATGTCAAAAGGTCACCATAACTTTATATTTTCTAATTCTCCATGGGCAATAATAATTGCTCAAAGCCTGAGTGCAAAAATAATTTTGCTACCTCTAAGATTATTCCTGGCTTTCTGGCTATTTTCTTCAATCATACATCCTATTGAATCCTTCAGTCTCAGAACTGAGATGGTTAAGGCATTTCTAATCAAGTCTGAGAGGAAAAGATAAAAACCTCCTGTATAGGGTATTAATATCCAAGGTAATATAAATAGACACAAAATATTCAACAGTTTTAAGGCAAAAAAAGAAAAATGGACATTGCCTTTCAAAGGACATTTTAATCTTGTCTTATATGCCTTTTTTCATGAAACTGATGCTGAAGGTTTGATCATGGGTATTTTCATTTGTCTCCTATGTGTTGTCATGTCAAATAGGTGCAAAAGTGAACTGGAGGGAATGTATCTTGGGAACAGGTCTTGGTCAGCCTGTCCACCTGCAAGCTTGTCTTTTCAAAGCACTTGTAAATGTCCCTTTGCAGTCAGAGGTGATTTTTCTGACTACTCAGGCTTGCAGAGATGAGCATGTGCAGCTGGGGCTGAATAGGAAGAGGAAAAAGTTACAAGGTTCTTTACAAAGTCGTTAGCAGTTGTTATCTTTTCCACACTATAACAGTTAAATATATTTATCTTGTTAATGTTATGTTACTATCTCAAAACCAATAAAACTATATCATTGTTGTTTTCTATTATAATTTACTCTTAATTTTTCTTTATTCCTTCCATCACTTTCACCTGCTCTGGCATACCTTGCAACACCAGGGTTATGGAGGGAAAAAATGTCTTTTCTATCACTGGAGGGTATTTGGTCTGTCTTTTTGGAATACTAGTGTTGATGCTAATCTACATTAGTAGATTATAATACTAATGTTCCTAGTAATCACACCAGTGACAAGACTAAAGGGTGAATGATCATTTCTCTAGAAAGTTTGCAACTGAGGTATAAGTTAAAAATACTCATCATCAAGTTTTTGGTTTTTTTTTTTTTTTTTGCTTTGTGACTCGGTTTTAAAATGTTGAACACTGCAGTGAGGAGAATCTCAAGAACTACGTTGATGTACAGATGGATAACAGCATCAGGAGAATTAGGGGTATTCAAGTCTTTTTACAAGGACAAACTTATGTACTCTCACAGAACTGGTGGCCACAGTGCCTTTAGCACCTGGAGCTATTATAACGTTTCTCAAAAATACTTTCTAAATTAAATTCTTTTGCTTTTATGTTGCTGTCCTGAGTGCCTTTTCAGAGACAGAGATTTTTTAAAAGTATAAAAAAATTATATTTCTCTTTTAATTTTATTGCAGATAAAAGGAAAGTGACTATTTAATCCACAAGAAATTATGTATGAATGCATGTAAGGCAACTGAATTAGCTGCAGAGGATAAAGGTGTGTTATTTTTGGATATTTTGAAGAATAAGAGTTATTGGTAAGAAAATAAAGGGGAAAGCATAAAAATTCTTTGAGATTAGTTTGCTTATTTCAATTCATTCTTATTTCAGTTCTGATATTCCCAACACTGTTTTCCACAAACACGAAAGAAAAGAAACCAAAAACCTCAAAGGAATGAAGCTAAATTCTTGGTATAGGCTGACAGAAAGAAAACTTGGAAAACAGCAGTATGTGGTCTTTGTACAGATGTAATTTTCTTCACTGGGACTATTTTTTACTGTTAACATTAGGTTAACATAAATTGCTACATTATACTTCAAACACTACTGAAATGCTACTGCATTAGTACTTACTAAACTAAGGGAAGTATCTGCATCATTATATAGCTATAATTTTATTGGATAAGATTTTGCTAAGTTGAAACAATTAAATAGTGTTAACTTCTGCATTGGTGCCTTCATGACAAGAGAAACTAAGAACAAAATATGATACAGTTGTCATGAGAACCACTGACTGTCGTGTTTGTGTCATCTGTTATGAACCTGCAGTCAAATTTTTCCAGCAGAAGGAGCAAATCTATAGGTGTAATTAGGATCTTGCTGTTTCTATGGCATTACATGTAATCTCACTTTACGAAGTGTTGCTAGACTCTAGTTCGCTACAAGAGTGCATGTCCCTCCCCTGGATAAAGACAGTATGTACAAATATTTCAGTGCTAAATGTGTTCAGGAGCCTTTTGTAAGGACTGCAGCCTTACATCTCAAAGTCTTAGGTGCGTCCTTAGAAAAACAAAATGTCCAAAACCCCACCAGAAAGGTGTTCTAGGCTAAAGTACATGAACAGAATATGTATAATCAAACACACACATCAGTACAGGGTTTTCCAACACCATTGCTCATTGTGTAGTAAAATAAGAAACACTTTGCAGGATAAGAAATAAGCAGAAAATAATTTCTGTATTTATCTTTCTGTCTCAATTTCCTACTCTTTGAGAAGTCACCAGCCTGCAGCAGGAGCAGGCTTTTGAAACTTGTGGTTTCTTTCCTGATTTGCAGAACCTTTCTATCGCATTCAATTTTTTTCTGATTTCACCTCTCTAGTTAGGTCAGGCTATTTCTGATCCTGGTCTAAGCTCTCTGTGTTCTGAACAGTGTTTGTTTCTTAAAGATTCTTATTTGTTTTCCCTCCCTACCTGCCCTTTCTTGATGAGGCTTCCACCAGCATACAACACCCAGTGGATCACAGGCTTCTCTGTCGTACTTCGTGTAACTTTCCATTGTTTCAAAATAAACTCTTTCCCACAGGCAAAGAAGAGAACACTAGCTCTCCTGGGCTTCTGCTAACCCATCCTCCCAGCTTGCTTTTGACTACTGTCTGTGGTCTGGAGGGACATGGAATAGTCCTTGCATTGCCAGCAATACTGCATTGACTTTAGTATGGGAGAATTAAAATTAAAATGAAAAGCAGATGAATTTTGTAGCACTTTTACCTCATGAAACAAAGTCTGTAAATTGTGTAAATGCAATTATTCAAATCATCACAGCCAATTAACTTATTTGGACTTGATGCATTTCTTTTCTCCCAATGGAGAAACTATAGAACTATTGAGTTCACTTGCAGGGGAGTACTCCTGAGACAGAAAATAATATGAGATGCAGATAGTCTCTTTGCAAAAACCTCCTGGCACTTTCATCTCTCTAAGTTACTTTTACACAATGAGCTAAAATGACTGTGGCACACCATGCTAAAAAACACCCATGGATTTTCATCCTTCACTCATCTTGTGTCCCAGACAGTAGAAGAGAGAATGAAAATAATGGTGTGCATTTCCTGTCATTATGGAAAGGGCTGTGAATAGTCATTATTTGTAACCTACCATACTACTGAAATGTAGTATTTTGTCAGCATATCTCACCATTGCTACAAGAGATTTACCAGCAGGAAGTTGGGTGGACTACCATGTTTACATATATCTATCTAAACAGATGTTCATATTAATTCCAACCAGAACGTGCAAAACCATAAATATAAAGATGGATGAAGCATAGCTGAAGGTTTCCAATCCAATTTTAGTAAAGTAAGTTCTAACCCACTGAAGGTTAGCTTTCACAGCAGCCATTAATAGGAGTTAATGCAGACAAGTTACTCTGTGATCAAACCTTCACAGAGTCATTAAGACTTTAAGTTTCATACTCTTTTGCCCTTGAAACTCACCAGTGTCACAGGGTCTGCAGAATGAATTTTAGTTGGAAAATAACAGGTCAGTGAACTAGAACTAGATCTCTTTCTCCCTTTTACACAGAAGTTGAGTGAAAAAAAAAGGGAATCATAATTTTCCTCCTTCTCTATAAGTCATTTTTTTTCCTGGGAATAGGAAAATAAGTAAAACCTTGGTCTTGCTTCCCAAAAAGTAAACAAGGGAATAATACCAATGGCCACTCTGTTAAACTTTCCCTTATGCAGAGGGAACTTTGCAATCCTGTAGATTTCTGCCAAATACCTTTGCTTCAGTGCAACAAAAAGGCCAAATGAATGCACCATAGTGAGTCCCTAACTCAGCAGGAGGGATCACAGAGCGAGGACACTGACTGGCAAAGGATGACAAATCTTGCGACAGCCCCCAGCTGGCGACTCTGCCCTTCTGACAGGGGTCAACAGCAGAGTCAGCAGAGATAATGTGGGCCAGCTTGTCAGCTGCCTCTGCACGAAGTCCTTCACTGGCAGCCTAAACTGAGACTTCCAGCTTTACATTTGCATCTCTGAGAGTGAGAGTTTGTGATAAAGCTGAACCAATCTAATGGCTCACTTCCAGCAAAATTGGCTGCCCCTTTCTCCTGTGTTCTCTCCTCGTAGATGCTGACTTTGGCACCCATCTGACCAGAAAATGAGGCAGTTCAACTTGCTTAACCAACAGAAGGCTGACATTAAAACAGGAATGGGCATCATGTGTAGGTGGGTGGAAGAAGGAAACTGTGCTTGTAATTGTCCAAAAGACGACTGCTCCCTTTGGTGCATGCAGTTGATACATTGGCTTATTCACATTGTAGACCCCCATCCTATGGAGTAGAAAGGGAGAACTTGACTCCTACAGCAGCAGCAGTGGTTAGTGACTGCCACCAAACATAAAGAACACATAGTTGCGGAGGCTAAGGCGGCCAAAGCACTATTTGCTAGAAATAATGTGCTGCCTGGGGTTATCCTGTGTTCAGATTAGATTGGAGTTAGCCATTAAATCAGTAAAATGCTGTGTTTTCCCTTGCTACAATCTAGTAAACTGCATCACTATTTAAAGCCATCAGCACTTGAACTCCAACTACTGCAACAAACAAGCGAGGCAGGATGAAACTAAAGTATCACTTAGACTCGTGCATGCTGTGATTATGAAATGTAATCACACGTGCAGGGTATTTGAGTCAGCTTTAATCTGGTTATCATATTTTTTAAAAGGAACAAAACTGAAGTGCTTCTGCAGAAGACATGTAAGACTGCCTAGAACCCTGCAAACTTATTGTGTTATGAAATTTTGCTAAACTCAGAGCTGCTGAAGACCTCTTTATGCTTACGAGAACTTGGTATAATATTAGGACCACTGGAGTCAGCCACAAATACAGTGCAGATACCACATTCGTTTAAACTTTTACAAAAGAAATTGCTATTGTTACCCATGAACTACCAAGAAAGCACTTGCAGGTTCTCAGGGTTGAATATGGCAAGGAAACTTTGCAAAGTTTGCCTACTTCCTGCTATTAGCCTTCAGTAAATTAAAAGCAATCTAAAGAAATGTGCCAATATAAAACAGTCAGTATAACTGGACAAATAATTTCTAAATAATTCCAGATTATTTCTGTTGTTTGACTGTGATTTGGCCCTTGATTACAAGAACAATAGAATTATCCACTTAAGTACAACTTCCTAAGCAGATGTGGTCCTGGAGCTCAGAACACAACAGTCTGAAGTTTAGGATGCAAAAATATTGCCATGGAAAAACACAGCAAAAAACAGGAAGCATCACTAAAGCTGAGTAATTCTTGTTTTAATTTAACTGGCATGAAACCCAATTATTTAACAAATATATGATTCTCTGTTTTGGATTGAAACCAGGCAATTGAAGCAATATTTGCAGGAATAGGGTGGGGGAGCAGTGGGAAAGAGAAGGCAGACAAGTTTGCTCTGAACATTCTGTTCAGCTTCTTGAGTCTAAACCATTTTTGTTTTGATGATTTTATGTCGTTCAGATGCTCACTGTGAATGTCAAATACTACCACAAGATAGAACAGATCATTTTCCATTCATACATCTCAGCCTCACCAAATGAAGGACCAAATCCATGTCAAAGCCTTATATCAATTTTGCTCAGACCTGTACAGAGGTGTCATGTGTTTCTAGTTTAGTATCATCTCCTAATCCTAGGAATAATTTGCTATCATGTTAGCATACAGGACCTGTGTAGAGGTAGAAGCTTCTGCTGGAGGAAGGACCTTATTTAAAGTGCTGAGAGTTCCCTGGTAAAAAAATAGAAAACTTTAGAGGAAACAGCCTGGCCCAGAGTAACATGCTTCAGTTAGTTGTACGCACTTGTGTCTCAGTGAATTATGAAGGAATAAAAGTCTCGCTTAAAACCAACCACTTTTGTTTCCTACTGAATTAGCCTAGCTACATTAAAAAAGACTGCAGGTTTCCCAAACACATTTGACTCAGGTATTTTCATACCTACTTTATAGAAGATAATGATTCAGTATCTTTCCCACAATGCCTATGATATATATGACAACAGGTAACTGTGTGAGAAGCACAGGAAATAATAGCAAGCTCAAACTAATCTGTATTAAAAGTAGGAAAAAAAAAGTCACTGAGATGAATTTGTACGAAGCCTATATACCAGTAATACTTATCCCCTCAGCATGAAGTTTCCAAAATTACAAACTTTAGCATGTGCAATGTAAATGGTAAAGTGTATGAAATAGAATACAAATCCAGACATGTTTGTTTTAACAGCAATAGATCTTCATTTAGACTTTCATTAATGAATCTTTTTTCTTTCTTTGTTGCTTGTTTTCATCTTCTTCTTTATTTGAAATCTTTTCTGGTCTTTATATGCCAGAGTAAAGCCAATGTATAAAGTCTGTTCTTCCATTAACCAGTCATCAAGTGTTCCCATAGAAACATATGGGGTTTTTATTCGCCATTATACTTTCTTATTTTTGCTATACTTTATTATTTTCGTATTTGTTTTATATTTCTCCTGTGCCATATTTTCAACTCCAGATCTCTATCAAAAATATATTTTCTCTAATAGTTGACTCATCTAGAGATGTAAAAATATAGTTTAGATATCCAATTTTAGTTTCTTGATAGATGATGTAAGAAGCAAAATCTTAATCCCAGGTTTTCACATCCACTGTAAATTAAATATTAACCATGAACAATTAGAAAGAAAATTATGTGCATAAAAGCTCACAATACACTAAATAGAAATCTAAAACAGTCAAAATAATAACAGAAAAATGCAGTTACAATGAAGGTAATATTTTAGCCAAGGAACTAATTTATTACTTGGACAATTTACCAAAGCATGGGTAGATTCTGTGCTATTCAAAGTCTTTACTATTGAGCTACTAGTATCTTAAAGGGCATGTTAACCAGAAACCTTTTGGTGAGTGGTTTATCAAATCACAAAAAAATCCAAATATGTTTAAAATCTGTGCAAGAAGGAAGTTCATAGAGGAAGTCTTTGAGACAAAACATTCGCTTTTCTTAAATTACTGTCTTTAAAACATTTTGACTTCTTAAAAAGTCAAGAAAAAATATCTAATGAAGAAAGACAAGAATGAGTAGGATTTATTAAAATTCAGGGATTTTCCAGAACCTGAAAACAGGTGGAAGAGGTGTCATGATTGAAAAGGCCAGGCAAAAAAAGATACATATACTAATGCTTTGCATTAAAGAAGCAGACTGACAGCAGCATAAATTACAGCTGTCGGAGATGGCCCCTGTCTGTCTTGTTGCTGCAGGGCATGTTGGAGGGCGTTGCTACATCGAATCTCTCTGGGAGCTTATGTCATTAAACAGTATGCATAATACTAAGGAGAAAAAAAAGGCAAAGGGACTGTGCAGTTGCCTTTGTAGAAGATATTATCCAGCACTTATATACATAGATTTTTTTTTCATACCTAAGATCAAGCAGCATCTTTTCAGGCTATTGTCTTTCTATTGATTTTATTAAAAATTTGGAATTATCTTTGACTCTTAGCACAGCCAAATATGTAAAAAGCACATTCTCCTTGCTCAGCAACTCACCTACCACTACAGTGTAACTACTAAAAAAAATTGAGGAGACTTTCTGTTAGAGAGTAATAACTAATATGAATTCATGCCCCATCAAACTTATAACAGCAGAAGCTTCTCCTTCTTCTGAAATTCATTAATACAGCAGATATGCCACCTAAATATGCTTTCTTAAAGAAAGAAATGTTTTACTGAAACCCTCATGAAAATACCTAGCCAAGCAGCAGATTTTTAAGAGCATTTGTGGACAAACAAGCCCTCAGGGAAATTTTCTTTCAAATTGTGTCATTCTCCATCACATCAGAGGATGTCAGATTCTCTGCAGCAGAAGCCATCAGCTGGTGAGTTTTTAAGCAGCTCACAAGTAGCTCGCTTACAGGTCCCTTGGGCTGCTCCCCTGCTGAAATAGTGACACAGAGTCAGCAACAGAGCAGAACTGGTACACAGACTTTGGGTAATTTGAATATTTGGCTCTTTATCTCCCACTAATCAAAAACTCCCACACTCTACATCCTCCTCACTGAGGATTGAGCCTTCACAGAGGGTTTGAAACATGACACTTGGGTCAGGAACATTTGTCACCCTTGCATTTAAAAGATTTCAGAATGCAACCAGGGTCCCAGGATATCGCTGTTTTCCTTGTCAGAAGCATCTTGTATTTTATATACAACATCCTGCAAGCTTTATCTATTCCCCTGAAGCCATGTCAATTAAGAAAGTGAGCAGAGCAGCCTGCAGCACATCTTGCCCCTCTGCCCCTCTGCCCCTGCTCACAGCATGCTTAGAATATATCGAGCTTTACTAAGAAAACTGAAAAAAAATTAGTCTATATGTCTGGACTACAGGTAGTTTCATAACAAAATCTGGCTTGAAAATTAACTGGAGTAATTTCGTGGAGTAATTTGTCTATAACAGGAAGCACTTTCTTTGGGATGGTGATTGCAAAGAGGTTCAGAGCTCCTACTGTCCCTCCAGTAATGAGTTGTGTTGGATTTATGGCAAGAGTAGCCCTGGCTGCCCCCCTCCAATGTTTCAGTCTGGTGAGTGCAATATGACTGCATTCACCACTACCTACATTGTTCTTACATCTAATGTCCATGATGGGCACTGCTATGTCAGACTGAAGTACTAGTACACCCAATCTTTAAAAATACATTTGCACTCCTGCAAATATTCATGGGAAAACAACCATCTCTGGAAGTGGACACCTCGTTACTGTGTTGAGGATGGTTTTGCCAGTTCTCAAGTGCACATTCCCAAATATGTTGATTTTCTGTGGAGTGATCAGCTCTTGGCTCAGATGCCACATCCCTGGGACAGCCTCAGAAATTTAGGTTGAAATCTTTTGAAAAGCACATTTATTAAAGTGAATTTATCAGGAAATATGATACTGTTGCGGACAATACGCTCCTTCCTTGGGAACTTGATTGCATGCCTCTGAAATGGGGGAGACATACTTCCTGTCCAGAAAGTTCCTAAAGATAACACAGAAGCAGTGGGACCCCTTACAGACATACAATCAGATACAGTAATACTTAACTTATTAGAATGCTTTTTAACCATGCAACACTCCAAAATTCAGTCTAAGGTTAATAGATCCATATTTAGATGCTGTTTAATTTAAACTTTAAAAAAAATCTTTTCAGCATATTTAAAACTATATTTTGCAGACTTCAATGGCTTTTGTAATGCTGAGGGTTGTGCAATACTGTGGCTAAAGTAAAATCTTCTCATAGAAAAATCATCTGCATTTAGTGAGAACAAATGCATCAAATTGACTTTCAGACTGAAACATAACCTCCTCTAAATCAGGGTCATGTTTAACCGTAGAGCAGCTGAACCATAGAGCTGCTTTTCTATTGCACAAGGAGAGAGTATCTGGAGCTAAGCTTTTTTTCCAAGCAATGATGTTTTGTTTTCCAGAACTATATTCAGTTAGTGGAGAAAATTTTCAAATCATTCTGATCACTCAGATAAAATGCTATCCATTTATCTGAGTAAATATGCTTTAAGTGCAAAGTTGAATGTCGTTAGAAATTTATATTAATTTCATTCTTGTTTTTCTTGTGAAAGAATATTTCTGTAAGTGGCCCAGTCCAATCATTCAGTTTAAATGTTGCTAGATTCTATGTTAATTGAAAACTAAGCCCTTGGTTTGATTAATCAAAATACTATAGCTCCAATGTTAAATGTTAATATCTAAAATGAAGGGCACTTGTAAGTGAAATAGCATAAAAAGCTTAAAATAATTAGGAGTTTGTGTAATTGACCCTATAATTTTTGCTTCATGAGCCACTATGTCAAACCTACAAAATGCTTAGTAATGAAAGGGATATTTATTTTCAGAGAGCAGTAAAAAGATACTGTTTAGACTATATTGTGTAGTTGTCTATCCTTAAATAGCATAGAGTATGTCAAGTATTTTGGCTAAAGTATATTAGAATCCAAAACAGAGTTAGAGACAGCTACAACACTCTGTTGCAATCATATGAGTTAAGAGGGTCCTACTACTGTTGGTGGCAAAAGGATGTATACATGTTTATAATGGAGGCAGCAGCACACTTGGATCAAAAACTGTATTTTAATCTGCCTTTGTAAAGTCAAAATTATATAAATGAAACTCAATCAAAGTCAGATGTTGACTCCATCTTATTATCATACTTCTGATATATTTTTGCAAAATGCTATTGAGCTATAACTGATGGATTCATTTGGACTAAGAATAATCCAACTTTTCTTGAAATGACACTATGTATCCCATAGAAAAGAATATCCATCTGAAACAGTGGTACCGTTTTGGCAATCAAAATGAGAGACTGGACTTCCATTTAGCCAAGGAAATTCCACAGCACACTGCATAATAAATTTTAGCAGAAAAGGATGACTTATTATTCATTCCAATCTCAGTCCCAATCAGTGCTTCTAAACACCTCAGACTCATTTTTAAGTTATTATTTTCTAACAACCCACAAATGCTGCATGATGCCCACAGTGACATTTTGCTACAAAGCAGCAAGTGATTTGAATTGGTTCAGTAATAGTGTGCTTGCATGGGCTGGCCCTTGAAACAGAAAAGGTCCTGACATCGACCAAAGCAGAAATATATCATAGTCATCAGGGTCTCTGTCTCTCCTTCTTTTATGTCTCTTTTTGTCCCACTTCAACTCTCAGTCTCTCTCTGCCGCTCCCTGCTGTGGTTTTCCACAGAAAGTGAAAACACATTATACAGATCCCAAGCTGCACATTTTTTATATTTGGTCACAGCTTATAGACCAAGCCAGTGTAGGACAAAAAGTTAGTCTTAATTTACTTTCTTCATAGAGGAAAGAAAAGGAAGATGTAAACCAGATGGAAAAGACAAGAGTACTACTTAACTGAGAGCAGTAGAAGTAAGATCTGGATTAGGGGAGCATTTTACTGTTTCAGATCAAAGGCAAAATTTAGGATGTCCAGCAAGACCTATTCCAGGAGTGAGGCCTTAGGAAATCTGTAGTCCCTACAGAAGCTATAAGATCTGCTTAGGGATTCTTTCACTGAATTCAACACCACTTAAATTTTTTAAAGAATAAGTTGCGGTTCATAAAATAATTTTAGTTATGCTGCAATTGATCAAAAACCAGAAAATAATACACACAGAAGAACTTCTGCAAAATCAATCCAGAGATATCCCCAGATGTGCCATTATTTTAATTTGCTGACAACAAGTTGTTTTTTTTTTTTAATATACTTTCAATAATCATTGAGAGAGATTCCTCGTATCAATGAGAATCAATACCTACCCTTTGGAAGCCTTACTTCAGCTTACTGCTTCCATTTAGGGCTCAACTCCTCTTTCTAGATCCAGAAACTAAGGATGTTACCAAGAGGGAATGAAATTTCTTTCCATATATCTCTCAGCTCCAAGCAAGGATGAGATTTAATGTGGTGATATACCATGGTATATTTAGGAAGTTGCATTAACAACTGATCTCCAGATGTTTTTAGACCAAAGTAAATAGACTATAAATAGGTTTCAACTACAGCCCTATTGTTATTACCCAGTATATTTCACAATCCTATCATAAATGTACTGAAAATGTGTTAGCTCTTTTTATTTAAATCAGAAGGTGTTGTCCTTTCTTTCCCCCGCCCCAGCTTTAGCTTTCTGGTGTTCAGAAACTTGTTTCTAGCCTAGATTTAGTCATGGCCTGTGTGTACTTATTTCTTTTTATACCAACATTACCTGTGTTTCTTCTCCTTTACAAGTGCTATGTCCCTAAAGAATTTAAAAAGAGAAGTTGTATCCATTCTTGGCTATTCTCTTATTAAAGTAGAAAACTTGGGATTACATCCTCTAAGGTATTTGTCTGCCTAACTCTTATTTAGGCCTCACTTTTCCACTGAAACCAATTACTTCAGGAGGCATTTGGCTATTCAGTAGGATTTCAATGTGTGATGTGTTTGGGGAGGCTGAACTGAAGCATCTTTTCAGCAAGGCTTTTCTTTCTTTATCTTTCTTGGACACTGATAGCACTGCACCAAAGGTAGCAATTTCTCAGCATCTTACAAAAAGCTATCAATATTTTCCAAAGTATTTAGGTTAATTCTGCCTTTATCTAATATTAAAATTACCTTTCTATAAGCTGTAGTGTACATGAGGTACTGTGTGCAGCTTGTGTAACCAAGATTTTCTATCCATAATTATTTCCAGTAAATAATCAATGTTAAAATTATTAGTAACTACTAACCTTTAATTGCATGCCTGTAATTGTAAAATTTCATTCTAGTCCACCTAAGCCCCTTGAGAACACTCAGTTCCTCATACATATTATTTGATCTGTTTCTGGCTGTACACACCCTCTAGCTTAACATTTCTACAGCTTGATGTCATCAACAAAATTACTATTCCTCTCAACTCTGGTTTTTAATTCCACTAGTCATATCTCTCCAGTCATGCAATTCATGTCTGCACACAATTCACCAGTTTGTTCCAAGATGGCAGTTGTGGTTTTGAGCAAGATTTGGAAAATGGGAAAATACAGACCTGCATAGTTGAAACTTTGTTTGGTCATGCATTGATAATTACTTTGTAATTCTTGTGCTGCATTTCCCAGTACAGTTAGGGGTTTCCCGCATGGTACTACATCAGTGCTTTATCATCATATCTATAGATTAGACTATTTGGAAGACCAGTTATCAAAGATAAAATCAAACTTAGTCTGGCACGATCTACCTTTGGTTTCATTTTCAATGAGTTTAAGCATTCTTTTCACCTGATCTGCTTGATCAAAGATAAAAGATCTGCTTGATCTTCTGAATGGTTGATTTATCTGCATCTTCTTCCCCAGCAGATTGACTCCAAATTTAGAGTGATTCTTCTATCTGAAAATGTCACCCTGGTGTAGTGGCTCTCTTGGCTTCCCCATGCCTTCAGACAATCTGAAACATGCTCAATCTCCTGTTAACTGAAGATAGCCAGAGTCAGGATTTTAGCAGCTTTGTTTTAATATAGTATGTTAAGATTTGTCTGCATCACTCAAGAAAAACATTTAAGTGTCATTGTTGTCTTTATGAAAAGTTAGAAAAATTGTTGCTCCATTAAAAATACAAGTGCAAAGTGCACTTAAACACTGGCCAAGTAGTTATATGGATGAAATTTAATTACCTGTTGTCCATGAAATGTAACATGCTGCAGAAAAAAACACAATCACTCAATCATTGAGGCACAATCAAATCTGTTCATGTATTATCCAAATCCATAAACTAGAATGCTAAAGGACTTTCATTATGCCCTTGTCCATATCATCATGAAACAAAAAAGGAAAATGTTTGTGTACTGGTCCAAAGGACATTTTAAAGAGCATATTCAATCCCTACTTGACTACACATTACAAAAGATTTCATCTTTGCATTTAATATTATAAACTCATGATGTTTTCCTCCTGATATTTGCCAGGGAAAAATCTCTGGTACTGACAGAAACAAAATCAGAGTGACAGTCTCTCACCACCACACCACTCTTTCATGTCCAAGCATTAAATACAAGAAGTTGTATGTTTTTCATGTACTTAAAATACCCTTTCTTAGATGAATGTGATCAATTTTCTTTACCTATATTTTATACATATGAGAAGAAATCAGGTTTTCGTTGCTCCCATTGTCTCAGAATCAAGAATCAGATAATGACTGAGATTAGAAGGGACCTTTGGATGTTATCTGGTCTAACCTCCCTGCTCAAGCAGGGCCACCTGAAGCTGGTTGTCTGGGTGTCTTTTGACTAACCACAAGGATGGAGACTCCTCAGCATCTCTCGGTAACTTTCTTGATATTGCCAGTTCTTGGTATCCATCATGGTGAATTTTTCAGAATGTTCAGATGGAATGTCCCATGTTTCAGTTTGTTCCAAATGTCTCTTGAAGGATTATGAAAGATTAATTAATTTAGGACTTTTGGGGTTATTTTAGTTTGGGTTTTTTTTTTTTTTTTTTGCTTGGGTTTGTTCTTTGTTTTTTTTTTCTTTTGCCTTTTTTTTAACCTGCTATTGAGACAAAAAAACTTTATGAATTTGTTTTCAGGAAAATTGAAATTTTCCTGAACTGTCTTTCAGGAAAATAAGTTGGGTTTCTCTTGAAGTGTAGTAATGAAATTTCTCAATGTGTGATCATACCTATATCTTCATACAAGGCTTCTTCTGCAACACCAGGTAACTCAGGAAATCTCAGGGGACATTTTAAGAACCAATGTACAAATAATTCCCCTTGTTCTGTCTGCTTCTTTCCCTTGCCAAACATGGGTAGAGACATTGATGAAATGTCAGCAGAGAACCTCTGTAACATTTTTGCAAACAGAAACAATTCCTCTCTTTGTCAGCTGCTATTCTGTTTTATTACTGATCTATCTCACGATTAATTAATTTAAAATTTTGTTAATCCCTCAAAGTTGGTCTAATTATCTTTAAGGTAGCATCAGCTGAATACCTTTTAGTTGTTAATTTAATAGGGTTGAAGAAAAATATAAACTTATTTGCAAGATACAGCGAATATAATAGCAAATATAGTCATGTTATATCTCCAGGAGGAAAAGTATATTCAGTATCTTAAAGCCCAAACCAAAGAAAAGGCTGATGGATACACCACTTTATGTTTGACATTGTTTCCATAATTAATTTTTAAAAGTTTTGATTTTTAATAGTGTTTTTAGCTAGCTACTAATAAATAACACAGGATAAATAATATACATAATTATTTAAGTTAATTACTATCACTAAATCTGATGTGAATTTCAACACAGTAATCCAGCAGGTCTGCACTTTTATTCTTCCTGCTCCTTTCCCCCTACCCCCAATTCCTTTCCCACTCAGATAGCCTTTAATGAGCTCTCACCATCTGATGACTGCAGGAGACTGATATCTCATCTATAAAATAGTGTAACTAGTGTTGAAAGGAAGGCAGAGCAGATTAAATTGAAGAAATTTGCAAAGATGCTTCTTGGACAACCATCAGTTTTGAATATACATGTTTAGATTTACCAAAGGTAGCAGGAGCAAACTATGCAACTACCTCTTATTATAATTTTCTCATTTACACTTTAATGAAAAAAAATTATTATGCTGTGTCAGTTCTCCTCTGCTACCATGATAAAACTTGCATTTATATAACCTGTAATTCATTTCACTATGTGCACAAGCAAAAATTGATTTTAAGATGACAACCACAAATCATTTGTTTACATAGAGATTGGTTTGGAAACTTTGCAAATGTTTTTTAGGAACATACAACAGGGAAGGTGCTTTTAGAAGTGGGTCTACAACAATTATTACTGTGTTGAGAGCCAAAATGGATATAATGAATAGGCATGCCATCCATGTTCCACTTTCCTGAGCTATAGCACAGATTTTTCTTCCTGTGATTTACTTTGCTGCTATTCTGTTTTGTCAGAAGATATAACTGCACAAGATAAAAAAGTATATTTCAATATGAGATCAGTTAATTCCAGCAGGCCTGAGATATTTTGCTAAATGGTCCTCATGAATTTTCATTATGTAGGTATCACTTTTTCCATTGAGATTTTTTTCAATGTCTATAAATAAAGACATTAAATATAATTTGTCCTCATTCTTGGGAATCTTTTAAGGTCCCACTTTTCAGATTTTCAGCAGAAATAGAGAAATCATATTAAATTTTACTTTGTCTTCCCCTTCATAGAACACTTGCTGGTTTCCTTTATCTATTGAAAATTGAAAGTTACTCAAAGCAGTTAAGAAATTGGAAGGTCAACTTCAGAATGTGAGAGGGGAGAAATTAATTTTCCTACACATCATGCTAAATACTTTTACAAAGTACTTATACCTTTTTTCTTCCTCATGAGAAAGGACTAAAACTTATTTAGATCTGTAACGTTACCTTCCTAAATTCACTGTGCTGACTGAATGACAGTTTTCCTAGTGGGATAGCCAATATACTCAACTGCTCTGCAGAAGTATCTAGAGTAGAAAGAACTTGGACAGAAAAATGCAGATGTACCATTTTCCCAGATTCTTTTATGGCAGAATATAATGATATCCTTTTATATCCAACATTTTTCAGCACCTAGACTCTCTATCATTATATTTACAACTTACCATGATCATTATGTTCAGAAAAGAGCTTCAGTTCCACATTCACACAAGAGGTAGGACAAGAATGGGAAGCCTAAGTTATTCACCAATGTGCAAAAAGCACCCCTAGTGCTTTCCAAATAAGATGAATTTGTCTTTAAAAATTTCCTAATTAATGTAGAATTAGTGTAACTCCCAGACCCTACACAGTTCCCAGAAATCTGGGACTTGCCTTACCAACAGCTAGGAATGATTAGGAAGACCTAAGGAGGTGGAAGTTACCTACATGCACATAATTCTTATTCACAGTCAACAAAAAATAATAGGTACTGAAATGTGTTTTTTTTTAACTGCTCCACCAATCTGGTACTGTAAGTAGCCCGAAACATTTCCTACACACTATTTTTGATAAGGACTAAACTCTAGCTTCTTTAGCTTTATCCTAAAATAAACTTAACATCCTGGTGATGATGAGAATCAGTAAATTTCCATACGCGTGAGTTCTGAACCCCCCTCCCATGAATTCAATAGCATCCTAGTAAGATGTTTCTGTTGAATTCTGATCATATCAATATAATATCATTCTATTGCTTCTTGTCTACCTTGACTTTTATTGAAGTTAACAAAAAGTTATATTTCAAACTACAGAGCTTTGCTTATTTTACTTATGCACAGTACAGTGGCAGAATCTGAGTGTGCATACAGTGCTTACATATAACCACCCTTTTTTTTAATTAAATTTGCTTAAATTTTCTGCTCTTTTATTTAAATCCAGTCATTGGCAGAAATCTAAGGTATAGTAACTAAAAGCAATTCCCAAAAAATTACTCTGACATTGATTAACTTTTACTGGAATCTAAATGCCCCATTCTGAAGCAATTTTTGGACTAACTTTTTAAATTTATACTTCATAAAATGTTGATTCACTCAGTTTTAAATAAAATTTATTAAACACAGTGTCAGTTCTTGGTAACACAGAGAATTCACAAAGATTTAGAATTCAGGCAGTGGTCGTTCCACATCATGCAGCAAATGCTGTTTACTTTAATTCTGTTTTTACAGCTAGTAACATTTCAGTGATTCAAATCATGTCAACTGCTGCTGCAGTGGCCTCTTGAGAGGAGAGGGGTGTAATAAAGGTTTTCAATTTGTCTGCACTGGTTTAGCTGAGTAGAAAACATCAAGTGGAGCTTTCACATTTATAATGAATATGATTAAAGAATGTATTTATAAAAATGCATAGTCCAAATATGAAAATAAGATTAGAAACAATGTTGTGCGCATTGGGTAATGCTTGGAAAGAGGGCTGTATTACTAAGATCAGAAGACAACTACTGAAATTTAAGTCTCTGGCATTTTAGTAATTTGTTTGTCTGTATACTTTGATTAACAGCTGGCAAACAAGTTCACATTTGTTTCCAGACAAGACATGTGTTGTCCAGTAATGAGTAATCTTTCCTTTTGTGGTTCAGTTCTTTCAAAGAATAGTCTTTGAGGACCAGGAAAAGAACTGTGGTGCCAGGCAGAATTAAATTGGTTTGCATATCTGCCAACTTGGCCATCCTTGGAAATTCAAAACAGTAAACTGTGCAAAGTTGTTTCCTTTTGAAATTTAAATCTTGACAACGATATGGCACATATCTAAGGGCACAGCATCAGTGTCTGAGGCACAAGATAGTTTTTTTCTTTTGTTGGCTGTACTTCATTAAGCATACCCAGTGTATATTAAAGAGTAGTGGTAAAGCATAAATGATAATTTGAAGTAATTTATATTAGTGAGATGTTTGGTCTGCATTGACAAAATTCTGGATTTAGACAAAGTACTTCATTGGAGCTACAAGGGCTTGTCCTCACTTGCTTGGAACATTTCTGTGAGGCTTTCTTCCAATTTCAGCTTTTCAGCACCAACACAAAATTGTGCCTTGGAAGATGAATATGGAAAAAAAGTGCTCATCAGAGGCACTAATAGAAGGAGTAGTAAGACAGCTGGACAATGACAATCAGAAAAGAGTACAAAAAAGCATGTAGAGAATTAGAGAATACATGGATCTGGTTTACTATATTACCTCTTTGACAACACTAACAAAAGATATTTGGTAATCCAACAGACAGATTGCATTTATGCTACTTGCTCTAGAAATTACTCCATATGCTTGCTTCAGAATATCACCTTTGCAGGAATCCATAAAGGGAGTAATAAGAAATTGGTGTTCCGTTGCAGCAGCCTGCCTTCCTTCTGTTCCCAGCCTGGCAGGGGATACGTTTAAATTTGATGACATGATGCATATTGTGACATGTCCTTAGCAGATCAGGAGGACTGAAAAACTGGACTTTCTTAGTCATATTTATTTTCAACATTTAAATCATTTAAACCATCATCTATTATATTTCTTGCCTTCATCCCTTCCCCTGCTCCATTACCAAAAGATCTTCAATATGAAATTCCAGTTAAAACAAGAATGCAACTTTAGTTAAGCTGCAGAGTTATTTATTGGTAGGTCACAACAACCTTAAGCTATTTGCCACCAAATTCAGGTATATAATACAGTAGAAGCCAAAACACATGGCCTGATATTTTCTTGCAAACTTAACCTCTATGCAAATGGTAGAGAGACAAATAAAGATTGTATTCACTAAACATCCTCCTCCCTACAGCACAAGCACAAGACTGCAGGGCCAAGTTTTTTTTCACAGTTAGAGCCACACAAAACTTTGGTGCCAAACATCTGCATGCTTTCCCGTAATTTTCACCTTCCTTTCCTGAGAGCATTCACTACTGTTATGTCCTAAGGTCCTCCTTATTGCAGTTGATGTAGAAGAAAGCAAATCTAAAAGTCTTGTCTACTTTGGAAGTATTTGGGTTTCTTTTTTTTTTTTTTTCTTTATTTCTTTTTGTCTCCTAAAGAACTTTTAACCTTTAAGTAATATCAGAAGTCTGATACTATTTAACTAACTTGATGTTTGTTTTGTAGGTTTTAAAAATTTGTATTCATATAGTAGTTTTTATGCAATGTAAATATATTAGTATTAGAAATGTTTGTAGGTGTTTTTTTTTTTTTTTTAAAGAACAGATGGTTGTGATGCACGTCAAAGTCAAGTGACTTCAGGATGCTGAAAATCATTAGAGCACAAGCACATCCATAGTCTGATCTAGGGTTATTCAAGTAGTTTTTTATGTTAGCAAGTAAAAAAAGAAAAATCTAATATAGAAAAACTGTTTCAGGTGGAACAATAAAAAAATTAAAACACTTTTTTGCCTTTTTTTTTGTTTTCTTTAGGCACAAAAATTTGAAAAGACTCCCTCTGTATCAAAGATGTCATTATATTTAGGCTGGAAAGAAACATTTAGATATTTTTAATGAAGAAACCAATCCAAAAACATAATAGCATTTCATTTTACTGAAACCCAGAAGTTATGGGATATGGAAACTCCAGCCTCAGTTCCTTCTTCTGCCTGAAACATAACTATGATATGTTGAAACATATCTATGGTGTAGATATCTCTATATCTACAAGAATATTCTAGTTCAAATTATTTTTGAAAGAGGAATGCATTCATCCTTGGCTCTCTTTCAAAACCAGCCTTTGCTAATTGAGCTACCCTCTTCTTATAGCATAAACACTAGAATTTACAAGAAATGACAGAGCTGCAACAGGAACAAATCAAGACAACCCATACCAGAGCACTTCAGAACTGTAAACTATAACTTTAAGATGACAACAGTAATGATTTATTCAAATATCTGGGCTAAAAAAACCAGATGCCAGTAAGAAAGAATAAAGGAGGCAATAAATGAAGAAAAATGTTCTAAAGAAGCCCAACAAGAATTAACGTTCAGGTAACATGAATGAATTAGACAATTGTTATAATTCTCATTTCAGGTTTTACACAAAACTGATAATCATAAAATTAAGAGGAAAAAGAAGCTGAGATGTGTTTAACATTTCTCAATATCATCATTTGTATTCTGACTGCCACACAATCAGGCAATACAATTGCTATGAGACCTTATTGCTGTGCTGCAGGCAAGAGGCTACATATGCTACATGCTGAAGTGGCATAGCTCTTTCTAAATATGCCTACCCATGTACATATTCAGCTTCTTATCAAGATACATAGAAACTGAAATCATTCAACAACATTAAAAATTAAATCAAACAACTAACCAACCACATACAAAAATGCAGTTGACTGAAGTTCTGTTGCCCAACAACCACAATTTAATGAATGAAGCACAGTGAAGTGTGGAGAAATGAAGAGCAATTGGGCAAGTGCTCTTTTTGACAGAAAATTTATTTTGCATCTACACAGTTTCAGGCCTGTCCTCTGAGGTTTGTTTAGGTCCCATGAAAAATGCAAGCAAGGCTTGCACTGAAATCCATGACCTAGACCCCTCGTCTTTCTACTGTGCACCGACTACACTACCACACTACAAAAGCATTTTCCTTTTGTCTGAATCTCTTTTACTCTTGTTGCTATTGGTAGCATTTATTACTCAAAGTGGTGCAAAGAATGGTGAACATTCAGAAAATATGGATATACCCCAGCTCAGCTAAAGACAAAAGATTATAGAGCTGCTCAAAGAAAAGTGTATGAGAATCAAGCCACAGGTGGGAAAACAGAGAACCCAGTTCTCCCAAATGCTGGATTAGTGCAGTAATTAGAGTTATTGGACAAATTTCAGTAGTAGTTCTCTATCTAAAAGCATAAGTGAAATGAATGTGGCCATTCCTAGTGTATCTTATACAGCACTCAGTCATGTCACTGTTTACTAAGGAAAATATGAGCAAAGATTTTATGTTATAGTCCTCTGGAAATAAAAGAGATAAGAATGCAAGTCTGGTTGGAGGATCCTAAAGTCCTTAAAAGAGGTATTGAGCTGCTCAGTGATTTCAGGATGGTTATTCCCATACAAGGATTGATGATCCTTAAGCCCACAGTGATTTTAGCAGTAGAATCCTAGGTGGCTAGAATACAGGTGTGTGTTTTTAAGAGTACAGTCATTGACTTAGACCAATAAATTTGACATAATATCAGTTTTAGTGCCTTTATAAATCAGCATCTGCAGCAGTGCAGTAGCATTTCCATTAACAGGTGATTTCTCTGTGATTCCCTCTGGTGACAAACCTGTTTTCTTGTCAGCCCTCCAGTGCAGCATTGGCTCACTGCAGCATTTGATCCAGGTATCATCTCCTAAAACAAGAACTGCAGGTGCTGCTGCACAGTTTCACAGTTACTTTGTTCTTTTGCCAGGTGAACCCTAGATTTCTTTCTATTTGAAGGTTTTTTCCTAAAGAAAATTCTGAAGAAACACTGCTCTTATGACAAAACAAAATGGTTGTCATGAACAGAACTGTATAATTAGACCAAAAATTATATGGAACGAGGCTATCACAGTTAGATCTTTCTTCTATCACCAGCCCTAGTAAAAAATTTCTATTTTTCCTCCTAAATGATTACAACATGAAAGAAGTCTCAATTTAAGCTGACTTTCAGCAGATTTTGGAAATGACTCTTTATGCTACTGTAGGCAGGTAGCAAATTTATGAGTATCTGCTATCTGGTCTCTAAGTTATCCTCAAGTGCCACTCATAAGCTTTTTCAAAATGGATTATTTATAGTGTTCCTGAAAATAGAACATGTAAACTCTACTTCTACAACATTTCCATCAATGACAATTTTTTTATGTGAGAAAAACTAATAATATCCACTATATTTATGGAGGATAACCATATAAGGAAGTTAAAGAATTGTGAGTCCAAGCATTTAATTGCTTTTGAAAAATATGTAAATAATTTTTTTTTTTTCTAAAGTATAGGAATAGCTACAAAAATGTACCTGGATCTGTACAAAAGTCTTGAAAGGAAAATATTCTGCAATGTGGTTAAACAACAGAAGGATGCTCTGGTAACATGTAATTGATTTGCTTTCTCTTTGCTCCTGAGGTCTTCTAAGGAGAAAGATCTCTTTCTACTTGATCAGAAGTTGCCAGTGTTAGTAATGTGGCTGAAGTGTATTGAGTTCCACAGGACAACCTCATACAATGAACTCTCCTGATATAAATGACCTCTTCTTAGCTCCTCCTCAGAAATATTGTACTCAATTGCATAGCAGGAAATTTTATCTGCAGTTTAATAAGGAAAAAGTAGTTCAAGAAAAAAAAAAAGAGCAGTCTGTATCATTTATTTTTAATTCTTCTCTTTGTAAGTAGCATCAGAAACACAGCCAGTGGTGTAGGTAATGAGGGAACATCATCGACAAATGAGATTTAAATAATTTGAGAATGAAGAAACTGGGTTGAATAGGCAACCTACAATACAATATTTATGATCATCTTGTAGGGACAGCATTACAAAAGAAGGTGAAAAAAGTGTGAAAAAAGCATATGCTTACCTCCTTTTTGTTGTTCTACTTTCATACAAATTATAATTTTTAGATAGAATTTTGATATCACAGCTGGTTTCTCTCTCAGTTTGTATTTTGCAAATCAAATAAGAAATCTATCAGTAAAGACATCAAAAGTTTGTCTAGTGTACCAGATACACTGGGATTATGAGTAATTATGATTAATTGAAGCATATTTTGCTAGCCTCTCGCTTTGATCACTGCAAAAAATATTAAACTTCTATTTTTCAAAAGAAAGAGAAAAGTTCAGATGTATTATTACTGTATTCCATGTTTGCATGTACGATGTTTGTCATCATCCTTTCCATAAAACTTTGAAATACTTCAAGTATCTTAATACTCAGAACACTTTTACTATAACATGCCATCAAAGCACAGAGGAACAGAGTATAATGAGATAAGAGAGATTATATGTCATCACTATCTGGTCACATAAAACCAAATACTTAAGATATTGGTGTAATATATCCTAATGATGCATTTTGTGATAAAGTGGTACTACAAAATGCACATATTTTTGATAATAGCAGGGAAAAACAAATTGATATTTTAAGGAGGTTATAGTTTTAGAATTGTTAAATTGTTCAAACATTTAAGTATATATGATATATGTATATATCTGTATACCTGGCTATATATAATAACTGTTACCATACAAAAATCAGTTGTCACCTGGGAAAATATAATAAAATAAGTCTAATCTGTCCTTTCTACTTTTCAACCTATTTGTGATATCTTTATGGATTGCAGCTGTACCTTGTATGTCTCCAAATAGGCTCAATTTCAAAATTTCTTCAGAATGAAAATTGGATATTTAATTATCTGACTTATTAAAGCTGCTACTAATTTATGTTGAGAACAGAACAGAACAGTCAATCAGAACAATGTCCTGTGTGGTAAAGGCATAATTCTTGCACAGCAATTACTGTACTGATCTGGTGGAACTTTTTGTAATGTAATAAAGTTAACTCCACTCGAAGTAACATTATAGGATGTTTCTCAGAGTGATGTAACAATACCAATACCTGTGAGGACGGATGCACTTTGTGTATCTCCAAAAAAGACTTACCACATGTTGAATTTCTGTGAGCAGTTCTGAATTTATTTTATCTTCTGTCTGTTGTAAAATGAAGAGTATGAAGTCCTGATGGAACAAAAGCCTTGCAAATACACCTTGCATTTTATTCATGGTCTTAACAGGAAAAAATAGACTGGATGCAAAACTCATGGAAATCTCTAAGAAATGGATTTTTTTTTTCTATTAACTTAAAAGAAATTGTTCCCAGCCTCAGAACTCTCCTGTCAAGTCCTAGTATCTAGATACTGGAAAAGGTCTGAGAAATTATTTCTGAGAACCTATTCTGCAAAAGCTGACATCTCCCACTTGCATCCACTTCACAAATACAATACAAAACATAAGAGTACCTACTGGTGGCTGTAGATATCCACAACTCTCTTTTATCATGGGAAAACCACCACAAAAATATTATGGGGTAATAGGTAGAATGCAAACATATGACACTATTATAAGAATGAAAGAAATAAATACTAAATACAGGTTTCATTTTGCTATTTAAAATTTTACACACATTGCAGTTGTCAGGATACTTCATGGCTGGTAGGATGAGGGAATAAAAGGAAGATTTTGAGTATGTGTACAACTCCCACAAGCAAGCTGAATACTGATGTTTCTCTTTACTCAGCAGTGTCAAAATCTTCAGGATTACACATAATTTATCTTTAATACTGCATCAAATCATTGTCTATGCCATCTGAATGTGTATCTTTGACTGCCTATCTGCTGCAGATTTCTTCATTTAACATACATGTTTCAAAAGGAAAAGTAGCACAAAGGTCCATGGAATTTCATCAAAAATGAATCCTAAAATATGGTAGTGTGGTAAAACTGCAGCTTGAGAGCAAGTTCAAGCTTAAAAGCACAATGATACAAACATCAAGGTGGTAGTGACTAAGACTTAACACCTAGAAATCAACCTTTAGACCAAGAAATCATGTATGCATATGAGAAACTACTAGCCAGTGCAATAATTGTTTTTATGCATTTGTGAAAGAAGTTATGCAAAATATGTGTGCAAATGCATGAATTTTAATCACATGCTTGCTTATGTGCTATCCTGATTATATAATTGCAAAATTCTGCTCTTAAAAACTTTGATTTCTGCCTTAATTGATGATTGTGGTTCAATCTTTTAAATTGTTTCCTTGTAATGTGGTTTTGTATTGCATTTAGAAGATACTCACATGACTGAATCTAGAATAGATCAAAGACAAAGATAGTTATACAAGTTATAGAAAAACAGGAAGATTGATATACCTATACAGGTAAAAATAAGCATAATTAACTTAATATAACTATTTATAAAATTCAGTAATGTTTTCTTCCATCATAATAATTAAAGTCTAATTTCAGCTGAATTATTTGAAAATGGTTTCGTTTTTTTCTCAAATATTTATTAAAATGTTTTACAAAGTAGTTTGTTCAAGGAATTGAAGTAGGAGGTTCAAATATGTGTTGTAGTGTCTAATTCTCACTTGACATAAACATCAGAAAATTTACAAAACAGAAAATATCTGTGTTTTGAAAGATTAAATTTACTTTCCTATAGAGACCTCTGGTATGTGACTGATTCTGTAGCTAAGTTAATTCATTAGAATATTTACAGGAGTTGAACACTTAATAAATTCAATATTAATTTTTTGCAATACTTTTTAAAAATCAGACAGAATATAGGCATTAAGTTCTACCTTGGTTTAAAGGTATACGATTTTTTTGTTGCCACATCTGTCTCCTAACTGCTAGAAACCCATCCTGTCACAAAAGCATACGAGGACACCAAAGCCTGACCAAACATATGCACTCCAAAAGGAGAGTTCCACATTGTCTAATTTTAAGAAGATAGTTCAGGTGTGCAAATTAGAAAGCTTGTTTTTGATACTCACAACAGATCTCTTCAGAAGAGACTTTTCCACCCAGGGCTTAATGCAGTGAATGAAGACATAGGATTCTTCTCAGAATCACTTTTAAAAAGCCATCTCTTTCCACCAGGTATGAACAAGGCATAGCAAGATTAGTGTATTAACTGGGGCATATAGACCTTTCTTTCAAATTAGACAGCCTGGGCAACTCCTAACCTATGCATAATAATTCCTAGCACAGATGAAGAGAGAGCACTGAAAGGACAATAGCAATTTTTAAATTCTGAGACTGTTAAATTTATTATTATATCATGGATATGAAATCATGGCACAGTCCAGGGACCAGAGCAGAATCTCTAATTTTCTCCATCCAGAAGTCCCATGATTCCCTAGACACAGGGAAAAGTCATGCAGAAATGTGAACTAAGGGTGTGATGCAGGGAAAAGGAAAAGACATCTGTTTGGATTTTGGCAAGATCAAAAAGAAGAAAATATGAATGCTTGATATTGGAGAGATTCTTTGGGTAGGAAATAAACAGGGAATTTAGATGGTCTTAATAAGAAAGCATTTTGGAACTGAAAAGACAAATTGGTGGTGTCATTAGCAAAGAGGGTAGGTGTAGGAACCTATTATAGTTGTTTTCCACAAAGTTTAGTATTCCTTTAATTGGAAAATACTAGGTCTTTTTTTGGAAAATGCTAAATTGCTCTCAAATACTGAATGATCCAAGATATTAAAGTATTGCTAAATTACAATGAATCAGAGTGCAGTGAATTTAAAGAAAATTTTAAATATTCTCTCTTTCAGCTACTTAAATAAAAAGTAATGCCATTTTTTAAATCATATGTATATTTTGACTAAATAGTCTTGTGAAAAAAAAATCAGATTTATAGTCCCAGATTTTGATATGATATAACACATAGTGAGCTCTAAAAAAGTACCAGTCTTACCAAGTTGTTGGTTGCTCATAATGACAATTCACTGACAGAAGTTTTCCAATCACCATTGAAAGACTACGGAAATACATTAATTTTGAGGGGAAACATGTGAGGAAGAAAATAAAACACAGGTTCTTTGAAGCTTCAAATTCAGGATCAGAACTATTTATCTTCTATCTTATCCCCAGAATTTTTTTGCAACATGAAAAAGGCAAAGCAAATGGTCAGCTTTTCAAGTCTACGTGAATTTAAAGAGAGCAGTGGTAGACAGCAAATATTTTATCAGAAAAATGTGTTAGATGATCAAACAAAGCTTTTGCATTTCTTCCTTTTCTACTTTCACAACTTCCTATAAGGCATGTTGCCACTTTCTTATACTGCAAAACTCCGAATAGTAGTTTTGCAGTTCCAGTGGTGACCATTGGGATCATAGGAGCAGTTTGTGTGGCAGGCTACTGGCCCCTGCTTGTCTGTTCTGTAACTGAAAAGAAGACTCAGATAATATGTTAGGAGTGTTTCAGTAAACTTGAACAGCATAACAAATGTCTTATTTCAGTAACAACGAATGTAAACCTGTATTTATCTGTCTTTAAAGTGAATAACACAAGAAAATATCAGAACCTAAGTAAATGACTGTGTTCTCAGTGAAGGAATCTAACTTCTTGAAGAAAAGAAGTAGGATGCCATGTTTTAATGTCAGCGTTTAATACTAAACTCTGGAACAGCTACATCTGTCAAAACTTGAATTTTCCCTTTGTGCTTTTATGTTCAAAATGCCCTTTGTTTAATTACAAAAGTGAACATATGTAATGCATTGACATCTCTTTACTACCAAGCAGCTTCCAAAAAGAAAAACTGTCTGGGTATGGAAAGCAAGGAGGAATTCCTTCACACTTTCAAAGAGCTCCCAAAGAGAGTTTAGAGGAAGATGGCATTGTCAATAATGTTTAAACTAATTAAGAGAATAAAAGGAAATAACAAGGTTGTTTTTAAAGATACCTATTAAGAGAATTTCTGAAAATAAATAAAACTAGAAGTTCCTAAGCTTCTTCCACCACATTTTCTCTGTGAAGTTAAAATAATGATTTTATCAACATTTGTCAGGAAAAGGGCTATTTTTTCTTAGTGACAGTGTCTCCTGTGGTATTAAGAATATGACAGAGATTTATTACAGTCAAAAGGACATTATTGGCAAATTTAAAGGAAAAATGCGGTGGTTTGTTTCTACCTTACCTGAAACTAGTGGAATTTTCACTACTGAATGGGATGCAATAGGATTAAGACTTCAGTTTTATCAAGTTATTAAAATTTGGAAGATTGATTCTGAATCCTGCTCTTCTGCAAGGAATGGCCACATCTCTATGGGATTATTCAGAAGATGACCACTTAATGCATGTTTAAGGCAAATAAACTGCTTTTGTTAATGTTGTTTACCTTCATTGTTTATGCAGTGTGAAATGAACCAAACTGGGGAAAAAGCAAAGCAAAACAAAACAAACTGAAATAAAAGCAATTTTCACCCTTGCATGCTTGTAGTCAAAATTTTACCATGTTGTGCATTTGAAAGTACAGACTTGAAAAACACTGCAGAGTGGTTTGAAGTAAGAATCAAGTTAAGCTTTTTAATTTTAATTTCCACATTGAGAAGTGTAAATTCAATAAAGAACATGTCTGAAATACACTGATAAATAGTGCTATTTAAAACATCCTTAATGTGTTATAATTTAAAAGAATTTATATGAAGATAGTAATATTATTTTTTCCTAACTGTTCTGATTGAGGTTCAATATCTAAGTGTCCAAAGATGTATTTTATGGTTTATGCTATGTGTGGAAAAATAATCTTATTGATTTTTTTCAGGAACACGTCTGTTTGGTAGTTGACTGCAGTTTCTGAGGATTAGGCTCAGTCACCCAGGTTCTTCTGTCCTTTCTGTGCTTCCATATCCTGTTTAAAGTTCCCTTAAAAAGTATTATCTTCTCCCCAGCCCACCATATAGCCCCTGCCTCTGTGCTTCTAACTATATTCAACTCCATTTGTCAGGCTAGAATATTCTTTGTAAACCATAACTGAAGAGAAATCTTTGTTTTGATTCTAGAGAAATTTTTCATTGATTTTTCAGAATGACATTGTGGATCACTGAGTTCACTGTAGACATCTGAGATCTCAGTGCTTCAGAGCAGGAACCAGCTCCATTGCAATGATAGAATAGAATAATAGATTCATTGAATTAAGCTTGGAAAAGTCCTCTAAGAACCCTGATTCCAACTTTGGATGGAACATCACCATGTGAACTAAATCGTAGCACTAAGTTACATGTCCAGCTGTTTCCTGACACTTCCAGGAATGGTGATTCTACCACTCCCTGGGCAACCTGTTCTAGTGCTTAACCACCCTTTGAGTGAAAAATTTGTTCCTGATGTCCAACCTAAAGTTCCTCTTGTGCAACTTGAGGCATCTTGTTCTGCTGCTTCTTATGTGGGAGAAGATGTCAACGCCCCAACCTGTTACAACCGTGATGACATGAAATAGCCTGGCCCCAATACTGAGCCCTGGGCATCACCACTAGTGACCACCTGCCAACTAGATGAGACACCATTTAACACCATTCTCTGGGCCTTTCCTAAATCCATGCTGGCTGGGCCTGATCCCCTGGTTCTCCTACATGTGCTGGACACTCAAGATTATCTGCTCCATAATGGCACTGAAGGCAGGCTGACAGGCTTGTAGCTACCCGGATCCTCCTTTTTACTCATCTTATAGATGTGCATCACACTGGCTAATCTCCAGTCCTCTGGAACTTGCCTGGTTAGCCAGAATTGCTGGTAAATGAAGGGCTGTGACATGGTGAAGTCTTCTGAATGAGCAATAACAAAATTATGCCTTTTGCATTTTTATTATGTCTCATCTTGCCTTGAAATGTTCCTAAATTTGTTGAAGTAATTAATCTTTTAAACAATCTTAGATTACACATCTTAGATTACACAGAGTTAAATTAATTAAATTTTCACATTAATAAGTCTGAAATAATCATTCCTTCAAGCCAAGAGGCAGAACCTCTGCTACCACCGACAGACACTTCAGGCCTGTTTCATCTCCAGGATGTGAGATCTTCTGAGACTTTCCTTAGCATTGCTCATTGCAGCTTCTCCGTAAACAGCAAGTAATTAATCTCCCTGATATGAGCTCTGAGATCCTACTCTCATGCTCTCATAGTTTGTGGAGATTTTTACAGGGAAGAGGATGAGAATTCAAAAAGATAAAGTCATATGCAGAAAATAAAGGTTAGTGGTCTCACTTTAGAAACCTATTTATTTAGAAACATTATTTATTGCAGGTCTTGGAGAAAGTATGATGTATGGGGGAAATTATTTCAGGAAAAAAAAAGAAAAATAATTTTGTGTGTAGCTGATTTAATGTATGAAACAGATGGAACAATATGGCTAGATCTTTTCATGACAGTAATGTCCTGTGATGAGCAAGTTACTTAAATAAAATATTTTTAGAAATATTTACTAATGCCTGTTGTCTGGATTAGCAACTCTGGGTTTCGTAATGAGCATTAGAAACTGCAATGTGAAGTGGTTGTTCCCATCATATTATTGTTACTTACTCATAAAAGAAAAAAAGTCTTAATTGGTGGATTTGTTCCTTCTGATATCTGATGTTTAAAGAATAGGTTTTTAGCCAGTGATAGCTATGTAATTCATTCATTGCTAGCAGAAATAATTATCACCCTTAGATGTCAATTTGACATAATCTAGGGAACGTGTGCTGCACTTCTCCATTGACAACAGAGGGCAATGAGAGGAAAAGCTTAGGCTAAATATACCACTGCAAGGTAGATATTATAAGACAGAGCAATTCAAAAGTTGTTCATAATTTTTTAACATCATTAGAATAAAGTTATTAATACTCACTTTTTTTTTTTAAATTTTGTGTGTGATTTTCTGTGTAAAAAAGCATAAATTATTCTAACAAATACTCTGAAAAGATAAATAACTTTGAGTTTTTAACTAAGTAAGATACTGGGCTAGAATTATTACCAACATCCAAAAAGAAATCCTAATGGAAATTTTATACCTGTCCATGAAAAACACAGAAAATTTGAATCCTCATAGCTTGTAGGAAAAATGAATATACATCTGTAATTAGACTGTTTCTTGTATTGTTTAGATACAGATAAATATACTTTTCTGAATACCTGGAAAAACAAGGTTAAAAACATTACTGGAATTATTGTGTACTTTTGTGGTGTGGAATAAAAGGTTCAATCAGAGGAATAGGGAAAAAAAAAATTGCAAGATTTTAAAATGTGTCTTTGGCATTGTGACTTCCCCATGCAGGTCCTGTGACCTTCTCCGAAGGTCCAGTGAATCTACATGCAAAATAGAGTGTGACTTTGTGATAAATTAAAAGAAGTTGTTGCCCAGCCAGTGGCAGAACAAAGAAAACAATATATTTCCAATGCATGCTGCTGAGCAGGGACACTATGCAGATTCTGAAAATAAACACTTAAAATTATCAGTAAAAAAGAGAAATGCCATCCCTAGTTAAGAACTACCAAAAGTGTTGGGATAAATTGAGGTTTGGAATCAGCTTAGATATTTACTAACATGAAAACATGACAAGATTCCTATTTATACCAGTCTGGGTGAGCTAATCAGTGGTTTTCCTTTTCCTCACCCTGCTGAGATTGATGTCATCTGTTTCATTTGAACTCCTCTCTGACATATGTCTTTTACTGGTTACCAGGCAACCAGCATCATCAAGAAAGCTAAACATGTGCATCAACTTTTATTCACATCAATGCTTTATCTCCGAGTACCTCAAAACATCTCTGCCAATTCACAATTTTGGTTTCCCAGCCTTCAGTCCCCGAGGAATGGATTCACATCACTAAATTGAGAAGAAAATGGGGATGCAGTTTCTTCAAGCAAATAAAATTTTCTGAAAACTTTATTGAAGATTTAAATATAGTTCTAGAATTCTGACAGCTTGATTTGTTGAATTTTTTTCTTAAACCAAACAAACGAAACCTTAAACCTTCACTATTCATTTAGACCTCTTCAGGAAATCTGTAATGAAGCAGCACAGCTGAGGTATACATGAAGATTTGCCCTCTTTTTCACAAGGATATGTCATTTTCTAAAGGTCTTGTAGAGGTTGTGAGAAGTTTGAAGAGTAACATTGATGTTGGGCTATTAAGAAGTACATAAATAGAGTCTGAAGTAATGAGATGAACTTATCATAGCCTTCACAGATATTTTTCAGTTCAAAAATGAAAGCATAAATTCAATCACCATACAGTTTAATAGCACTCTAATATTGTTTTCCGGTTAAGAGCAGTGCAGTTCTGCAGAAGTTGCTCAAGCTAACTTGAGTGAAGAAAATTCTGATACAGAATTGACACTGAAAGACCTAGATGGATCTTTTGAACATGAATTTTAATTTTGCATACTTTTGTTTGAAAATGCATGGGACAAAAAACATTCAGTGGCCACGCAGTATATGAAAGCCTACAGTGCAGAAATCAATATAAGTACATAACTGGGCTAGTAGGAGCTCTCTGTTTACCTAATTGTTAAGAATAATTAATTAGCAATCAATTTGTCCCTGTTATAATTGTCAAGAGAGTTCAAACTTGGTTTATGTGAGTCACACTGTTTTCAGCAGCTCTATCATTCAAATTCACTTCCATATTTGTGAACATCTCTGTTGATTTTTTAAAAATAAATTCCTAAAAGCAATTAAATATATAATATCGCTTAAATTTATAAAGATGATCTCAATGACTGTGCATGGAAATATCCATGATAGAGATGTTAAAGAACACTAGGAAACAGAGAAAACAAATCACTTCTAAAAATATAAACCATATTGTGTCTTACTGTTAGGAAAAAAAAAATAAAATAGAAAAACAAAAACCTAATTTGCCCCAGTTAGCCAGGACTGATAATAAATGATAAAAAGGGGCTTGGTGAGCACTCCCATCAGCATCCTCAATATCCATCCTGGATTCCCTCCTGCCCCACAGATTTGTGTGTCTAAGTACTGTAGAAGGTTACTGACCATTTCCATCTAGTTTAAGGAGGCTTCTGCTTCTTGTTTACACAGGAAATTGCTGATCAAATCTGGGTTTGAGACTACCCAAGACTTTGTCTTCTGCAGCTTTTCAACCCTCTTAATCTTATTTCCCAAATTAGTAAAAATAGCCATTTAAGTTAGCTTGTGTCAGTCTTGCAAGTCTCCTCACAGCCGTTACAGCACCAATTGAAGTTGTAATTAGAGTATTAACCTTTATTTCCATAAAGAAAGTAAAATGCATCCAGTAAAAATGTTTGATTCCAGAAGGAGTGAAGTGGCCCATTTCTTCTGTTTTCATAGAGTCTGAAATAAGGAGTGTAAAGGATTATCAAGTCACCAGTGTAAGCAGTATATTGTAATGTGAACCATATTAATGCATTTTTAACCAAAGACTGGAAATGATGGGCCAGCAGGTAACATACTCAGTATAGCAACAGTTGTCAAGCCATGCCTGCAAACCGTGGGTGTAAATTGTATAATCTGTATAAATTGTCCCAGCATCATAATGATATTCTGTAAATGTCAGTTTATGAACACAGACATCAATATATTGATATAGTCAAGATTAAAAAAATTATGGGATGTGTAAGGATATCACCACATTCCTACCTGCCTTCTTGTAAATGCTCAGGAGCAGGTACTAAGCAGACAGACGTTTGTCATGAATTCAGAAATCAACAAATTTTGCTTTGATTTTTATTATCCCCACCAAGTGCTCCTCTGTACTCTCAAACAAAGAATCTCTGCTGAATATTTGTTCCTTGGCAAAATTTAGACATGATTTTTGGTGAAATTCTGGTGGATTTGGAGCCTGCATGACAACCTAAGAGTGATGGGAGTGTCCTGGCTACTGTTCTTGAGTACCCAGCATTCCCAGCTGTGGGTTAAGCCAGCCCTGGGAAGGGGCCCTTTGAACAGAGAGGGAGGATTCAGAGCCTTTTGCAGACCAGCACTGCATAAATTATCACTCCAGTTCTGGTACAAGCAGCACAGGAGGAAATAAATGGATGTGGGAATGGTTCAAAAGACAAATGGCTTTTTTTCTCAGCTAATTATTTTTTATACAACTTAGAGATTGGGAAATCTTTCTCCTTTTTTACTAAAAATAAACAATTTATAATATATTCCAGGGTAAAACAAGTATTTGAAAACCAAGTTTATTTTTTCTGAGCCTGAATGTGGTCAAATATGTTATTGATGAATTTTTAAAGCTAATTTATATAACAAAAATCTATTATCTCACAATGATAAGAAGGCTTTGAATATTTTAAGAAAAAAAATACAGTATCTTCAGAGGAGACCAGTTTGAATGGCCTTTAAGCGCCCTTTGAACCTGCACATCTCTTTTATATATTATTTTCTTAGTAGTAAACAGAAAAGTCTATTTCAAAATCAAATTAAACACAAGAATATTGGGGCTTCTCTTTCCTTTTTTATTGTAGTAGAAATACCATTTCTGCATTCTGATGGGTTTCTAATGGGTTTCTAATATGTCTCTCCTTTGTCTTAGTCTTGACAAGTGACAGCACTAAGAATTGCACCATCATTTTCCTAAAAGAAAATATATATATGGAGATGCACCAATGCCACACACAGTCTACAGCTTCAGGCACATATGCGTTGTATGGTTCACTTTGTTTTCTGCTTTGTAAGCATGGGCAACCACAGCTGATAAAAATTCCCTAAATTTCACAATTAAAATTTCTTTTCAAATTACTTTTCAACAGTATGTTTTGTGGTTTTATTAAGGGTGAATCTTTTACATACAGAATTCCCAATGTGAAATAAAAATAATTATTTTCACAAATTTTAAGTGAATTTTTATGAAACAGTTTCATGTATTCAGAAATAAAGATTTGTTGTCCAACCAGAACTAAGAGTCTGATTAATAGGCCAATTACTTCAATAATATTTAGTGCTGAGATTAGCAATGCATCAGGAAAAAAAGAAACAAGGAAAACATGTAAAAAACATCATACTTTACCTATGCCCTCACAATCCACTTTTGCACCTGTAACCTAATTTTATTTCTATGAGTAGCTGCACATCAAGACATTTTCATTAGTAATACATCTTATCAGTGTTGTGGCTGCCAATATTTAGTAGTTTTCAGAAAAACATAAGAAATAGAAACTGTAAAGAATTAAAAAAAAAAAAAAAGAGATGATAAATAGAGCATGAAATATTTTCTGACTTCTGCAACTTACTTGTAATGTTGCTGTTGCATCAGAGGAAGCTAATATTGTCCTTCATCAAATTAAGAATCTTACCATATCCTTCCAATACATATTACCTTGAATTATTCTTTCCCAAAAAATGATGCCAAAAGCCAACAACAGCCACTGAGGATGTGGAGTTCTTCTTATAAGGTTTTTAAAAATTACGTAGAAGATTTCTGATTTCATTGCATGCCTTACAAGACTTAAAAGTATTTTAACATATATTTCAAAGCTATTTCATCTCATAATCAAGTACCTATCAAATTAATTCCTGGCTACCTATTTTTTGTTAAAGTACTATATGTGAAGAAACAATACTGAGTTTCTTAAAAATAAATTATTTTCTAATACTGTGAAACTACGCTTCTAACAAGTTGAGGTTATTTTTAATGAGACTCCAAAATCCTTTAGAATTCCATAATAGATTTGAGAAAACAAATGTGCCCATGCCTATTTCCTGTCTCTTGAGGGAGACCAAATTTCCAATAAACAGAAATTAGCTAACTCTAAATATATATTATATTACAAAGTTAGAAATAATATTCTTTTTTTCAACAACTGCACATACTGTACAATTGCGTGTGAATAATATTTAGGAACATTCATGATCCAACTTGCCAATTTTTGCTTCAAAATGATTATAGTAAAAGAATAAAAAGAGCTTCAATTCCATCAGTTCTGAGAGAAAGGCTCATAATAATTCAAAGTGAATAAGAAAAACAAATAAAGTAATTAACTTTCCAGGCCCAAACACATGATTTTAATTTTAAAAGACAAATATCTCAAAAAATGCCATTGTGAATGATTTAACTGTTTAGTGATTGGCATGGCAATTCAATGGTAGTGACAGCAACTACATTTAACCAACCCAGTCCAGCTCAGCCCACACAAACAGACAAGTCAAAGAGCTGCTTTAAGAACATATACATTTTTTCAGCACTAGAGAAAATTAAAAGTGGATATCAAAACACTGATTTTCAAAGAACGGCAGAGGTAAAGTCTGTCTCACTAGAGTTTCATATTCCCGTGCATTCTCAATTTCCTGCCATTAGTCCATAGAATAACATAATGTTTGTTTGAATGCTCTGTACCTATATCACAAGAATAACATGCTATCCAGAACCCCTCACATAGAAATTGGAGCACTCCAATTTGTTCTGACAGACCATTCCTAATGTGAATTAAAGTTAATATTTTTTTCTGTTTGGTGGTAACATGTTTTTCTGTTTGGTTTTTTATTTCAAAAACCAGACCACATCAGAGAGAAACTGCTGATGCATCTTGCAACCCTTTACATTGACTTGGCCAACACAGATGCCAAAAAACCTGTGAACAGATAATGTCATGTATAATGGACTAAACTTACAAATCATCTGTATATAGGGATGATCTCTTTATGATATGATTTTCAAAATATACCTCCATGCACCCAATTAAAATTATTTTTGTGTTTCAAAGTAGTGGTCAACAGTTTACAATTTTCAGACTTTTAAAGCTCTGCAGGGAAAACCTCCAATGCACAATTAAAAAAAGGCACTAGCTACAGACTTTTCTTCAAATGCTTTCATAGATCCTAAAGGATGCTAACAGTAACAGTGAAAATGGTCTTAAAGATGGTTTTAAAGGGATGTACCCTATGTCCTATTTATTTCTGAATTTTCAGACTAGCATGTTCACTCAAGACAAATGAATATTCCTTTTTCCTGCAAGCCACAGTCATCTTCATAGGGTTCTTCTTTGTGGCCAGCAGCATTTATCTTCATCATATTAATGATGAATGACACTTCTTCCTGCACTCTATGAATTAGAAGTTCTTTTATTCTTGATATAAATTGGACATTTCAGTTTTTTCTGTTGGCATTGTGGAATACAACAGGGGTAGAAAGAGAAAATACAGATAATTCACAAAATTTTCAAACATACAGTGTGTGAATTTGTAACTTGCACTAGCATCCAAGTGGGAATGCTTTTCAGACTATTATTATCAGCATTAATTGCTCCCATGTATATAGATGTACAAAAAATCATCATTCTATGTAGAAAACAATTTATTTTGGAGAAACTACTTGTATCCCTGGAAATAAAAGGTATCACTGCTTTCAGATGAAAAAATACAGAGAACATTTTTAAAACAACTTTTTCATAGTGTTTATCACTGAAGTCTAAAATTAAAAGTTGTTTCAGTAACCTCCATAAGTGAGTCCACTATATTTCTAGTGCAATAAGGAATAAAGGTTTTCGGGAGAGAGGTACTGCAGAAAATGAAAAGATACATCAATTTTTCTATAATTTCTATTATTACATTTTTCACCTTTAATGGGAAAACTTACATTGAAAATGCTACTAGAACACAAAAGATTTGATTTTGGCTTTTGTAGCTAGCAGAGCATTGTAGGTGAACCACATGTTTTGCTGGAAGCCTCAAGTGGAACATCCACAGTCCTCAGCGCATCCTGTAAGTGAAATAATAAGCTTTCATATGGCTCAGTTTTCTGAGGTTACAAAAATCTCTCTCTAGTGTAGACAAGATGTTTCTTCAAAACTAATCACTTCTCCTATAATTACATGTCTCTTCTATGATCCCACTGAATTTAAGAGGTATTGGGTCAATGCTGGAATTCATGGTGTTGTGTTTAAATTCTCCCATTGTCATCTTGTGAATCTCTGAGTCTGGAGAAGCTCTTCCATTTACCATCCAAACAGACAACATTTGACTTAACTTTACCAGACTAATGAAATTTACATTTTCAAGATCAGGAATCCATGCAATCTTACTGATACTTTTAGAAAGGTCAAATGCTAAAAATGAGATTTACAGAAGCCAGAAAACTGGGATTAAACTCAACATGAGTACTGGAAATGAGTATGACTAATACTTTATTTTCAGGGAGAATTTAATGATAATCTGGAAGAATATGTCTACCTCAATTTAAGATTCTAAACTTTGGACTATATTCTTTGTCTTCAGGCATGCAAATGGATAAACTCACAGTGAAATAGTGAGTTTAAAAAAAGTTTAAAAAAAAAGATTCCTTGACTGCTTTCTATGCAGCAATTCAGCACTAAGAGAAATCATCACTTCTGTGGGAAAAACCTGGCTGAAAGATGCCTTTATCTGATGTTTGCAGTAGGTAGATACATGCAGATATGTATGTATATGTCTTGGCATATTCAAGGTTTAGGGATTTGTGTCTCTTTCAATATTCAGAACAGGAACTGGCACTAATTACTCTTTTTTCTTTTTTCTTTTTCTTTTTTTTTAATGCAAGGAAATTAATAATTTTCTTATAATGGATATGAATTTTTTTTGTCTGCTTGTTTGTTTTTTTTCCCCAAGAAAGAATCACAGAATTACTAGGTTGAAGAGACTTTCAAGATCATCAAGTCCAACCCATGCCTTAACACCTCAACTAAACCATGGCACCAAGTGCCACGTCCAATCTTTTTTTAAACACATCCAGGGATGGTGACTCCACCTCCTCCCCAGGCAGACCATTCCAGTACTTTATCACCCTTTCTGTAAAAAAACTTTTTCCTAATATCCAAGTTGTATTTTGCATGGTGTAGCTTAAGAAATCATATTAAAGCATGTATTCCTGTAAATAGGTTTGAGAAACATTCACCAGATAGCCTAAAGATCCCTGATTAAGGAAAGGTGATGGAAGAGGAATGTTAAATCAGCCAACTGGATCAAACTCTGTCTGTTCAAATACTTAACAATAGAACTTTAGATCCCTAAAGAAAGCTTACCATTTCAATAGTGATGAGAACTACTCTTGCACTTTGATTTTAAAGCAGAACAGAAGTACCCAAATCCATTTGTGGATCATGGCCTTTGCCATTCATTCTGGCTTCCAGTGTCTAAGCACACAACAAAGTATAGATTAATTTATGAAATTATTGGGAACCTCTGTTTTTACAACCTTAGAAAGAAATGAAATAATAGTAGATTGATTTCTCTTTGTTCTTTTTTTATGTGTGACTATAAATGACAAAACATACATTCTTTTAGAAGAAAAAACTTAGAGAAACTTTAAAGAAATTGACTTTTTCAAATCAGGAGTGAATGTAGTAGCCATCCCCATGTAGGTAAAGTTTTATACACTTAGACTTTATTCACAGGACACAATTTGCTTTCAAACCATCTGTAAACCACAGCAAAGTGGAAATACTTTGTACTTTACACACTGTCTTACTTCCTTCTGGAAAACTCTGGTTTTCCTTAGCTTATAAGCCAGAGGGTGACACATGTTAAATCTTAAGCAAGATGTCAATCTGTTGTTCTTGAAGCCAGTAACTGCTTCTCAGAAAAACCTTAAACTGGATCTGGGGTCTGAACAGTGAAATTAACGGTCCTTCAGGTATTAGTTCCGTCCCCTCTTGTTATTGGTGTGATTGTCACCCCCAAGGTGGAGGTGGAGCGCCTGTATGCCTTCTATTAGAACCAGGGTATGCTTTCACTGTGCATTTATACCTACAGTCCTCTTGCAATTCCTCTGCAATTTTCTGAACAAAAGCCCAACACCACCATTTTGTCAGGTACAGTGGCAGAAAGGCCCAGTCATGAGTCCCCCTACAAAACCCATGGCATTTTTTTTGGTTTTGTAAAAAATAACTGAGTAAAAAATATTCCTACTCCCACTGGATTTTGCACGTCATGGCAGTTTCCTATGTTCAGAATTGAGGCTATATTCTTTTTTATGAAGAGATATTTTGTTTTCATAAACTTCAGTAAACACTAACTGCATAAATCCCTCATAAGCAAATATAAAATAAGCTTATCTTCCAGCTCATAGGAGAGGAGCTTAATATCCACTTCTTTTAGATAAGTAATTTTGGAACTGCACTGGGTAAACATTTCAAAAGCAATTAAAAAAGTAATCCCTGATTTTCGATAAAGAACTTGAACATCCAGTGACCTGTGAGCATATCAAAGTACTTTTTTAATTGAAGAGTATTATATTGTGTAGAACTACATGCAACTTATCAGAAAAACAAGTAAAAGGTTATTAAACAGTGAGAGTGGGCATTTGCTTTACACTTGTTCTAAAGACTTCTTTATTTACATGGCCATTTTTATCAGCTGCAGTGTAAACAACATAACTTTGTTTTGCAAACAAAAAATAACCCTGAAAATACATAGATGGGAATCGAAAGCTCAATATAAAATCAACACCTGGATTCATATACCATTCCCATGTTAGCAGATCCTAATTTCTCAATAAAACATGATTATAGCTAAGAAAACAATTACTGGTTTTATTTTACTGGGACTCCATAAAATTGAAACACAATATCTGAAAAGAAGGCAAAGCAATATCAGAGCTTTAGACAAGGATGAATACAAAATTTGTTTTATAGTCCTTAATTGTATCAGAAATAATAAGAAGTAGGAGGACAAATAGAGGGAGAGAAACAAATGGAAAAAAGAAATACAAATTTTTTTTTTTCACTTGTTTGCACTCTATTTGAGATCATCCAGTGGGAGGAAGATTACATTGTAAGATGCTCTATGAACTGACAGAGAAGTACTGCTGTTCAGCAAAGAAAGATAACACGATGCAGAAACTTAAAGTGTAATTGGTAGAGATAGAATTAGCTGATTTTTCTTGATTAAATGAAATAGAAGTATCTTCAGCATTTTAGGACACACATTATTTAAAAAGCACCTGATTAAAAATATCTATAGCTGAGTGGTGACATTTTGTGTACTGTAAACAAAAACATTTTTCATTACCATTCCTTTGTTTAGTATCTGTTTCCAATCCCCTAGTTGCTTTTTTCCTTGTTTGCTTCCTTTCTAAATTAGTATGGTTCTTAATATGCATTAACCATTTCAAAGCAAAAAAGAAATCCAAACCAACCTCAAAACTACCACCACAACAAACTGTAAGAAAAGCCAAAGCCTTCTTATTCTTTAGTGACTCTGTCTAGAAGAAAAGTTAGATGGATTATTTGAATGTATGTTTCTTATCAGGTTTGCGTGTTTCTGGATAGGATACTGTCTTTAACAGGATGTGTTAGCTGTAAGTTTTGACAGTGGTGGGGCTGCAGGGATGGTCTCTGTGTGATGAAGCTGGGGGCTGCCCTGTGCTAAGTACAGGAGCTCTAGCTGGCTCGGATGGACTCATCACAGGGCACAGCCGAGCCCTTCAGCCAGGTGTGTAGTAACTCTGGGAAATACTCTTCAGAAAGAGAACCACACTGATGGTGTGGGCAGGTAGGTAGATGGAATATTAGGGTCAGGTGAGCAGGAGGTTCTTCATAGCAAAGCTGGTAAAACCCCTGGAGAACCCACAGCCTGTGTAGGACATGGACTAGGATGGGCACATTCCTGAAGGGAGTGTGCTGCATGGAGCAGCAGAAAATGAGTATGAAGAAAAGTGAATTGGGAGAAAAATACAAGAAACAGAAGTGGTAGGAAGCAAAATGCCGCCAGCTTTCTGAGCTTCACTGAAGAGCCTGAGTGCAACCTTCAGTAGTAAAAAGGTATGTAGAGATTAGGAAATGGGGAGGAGAGGTGCTTTCCGTAATTGCTTAAATGTTGGGCATAGTTTCTGAATATTTCAATCAGTATTTAATTTTTTATTTAACTATCAATAAATTCCCAAAATTTGGCCTGTGACAGTAGCCAGTGACTTCCCAGTATTATTTTGATCCCTGAGTTTTTTCCACTACTGATTTTTTTGGTTTTATCCTCACCTTGTAGTAGGTTCGAGTGAGCAGCTGGTTGGGTGTTTGGCTGCCAATCAAGGCGAAAACCCATGCACAAAAAAACCCTATAGGGCTTACTTTTAGGCTTTTGAGGATTGCTCAATTGTGAAAGAATTTCTGACCTTTCTAAGTGAACACAAAAAAAAAATTTTGTCAGATATGAGACTTTGAGAGAATGGGAACTTAAAATATGATATAATTATAGATGTTGGAAGATGGAAAACACTTTAAATATCAGGTTTGTTGCTAAAAACATAGTGTAGATAATTAAGCTTGATCAGTTGTGAGATAAATTTAAAAAATCACAAGACAGTCATATAAATACTTGAAAAGTATTGCTGCTGGAGAAAAGTGGATACATTGAAAATGAAATTGCACACAGAAATTTCTTCCAGTGGACAAAAAACAAAATATAAGGAGTGAGCAAGAAATCAAGTAAAGAGGGCAGGAAACCTGCATGGATGAACAGAGAGCTTTTATCAAATATCAAAGAGCATAAAGATATTTTATGGGATGTGGAAAAAGAGACAAGTGACAAGGGAAGACTATAGAAACATTTTCAGGAATGCAAGAGGCAGGCCAAAGGCCACTTGGAATTGAATCTGGCAAGGACAAGAAGATGAGCTTCTATAAGAAAATCAGCACCAAAAGGAAGATTGGTAAAAATGGGAGGCTTCTGCTGAACAAAATGGGTGATGGAAGACACAGAGAAGGTGGAAATACTGAATGTCTGCTATGCCTTTGATGTTACTGCTGAGACAAGCCCTCAGGAATCCTAAACCTTGGATTTAAGAGAGGAAGACTGGAGAGAGACTTCCCCTTGGTCAGAGATCAGCTAGGCAGACTTAATGTCCATAAATCTGTGGGCCCTGATGGGATGTACCCATGGGTGCTGAGGGAGCTGGCAGATGCTGCTAAGTCACTATCCATTACCTTTGAAAAACCGTGGAGAACAGGAGAGGGGTCCAGTTACAGGAGAAAAAACATTACTCCCATACTCAAATGACAGGAAGGAGGACATGGGAAATTGACAGTGAGTCAGCCTCAACTCCTTCCCTGGAAAAGTAATGGAACAAATCATTTTGGATATCCAGAAGGTTCATCAGCAATGAAAGAAACTGTAGTATATAAAAATAGAAATGGAAAAATGAACCCATTTCCCCTTAATTGACAAAAGTAGTTACAGTACTATGAGCAGGAGGTAATATTAAGAATAGAGATAGGATGAACCATCAGTAGAACATCAATATTAAAAGTTGGAATGGACAAGAAAAGAAATTGATCATCCCAGCTGAATTTAAGTTACTGTATTTGTACTTGGTGATCACATGTGCCTGAAGGAAAAGTTATGACTTTAATGTTTTTCATACGATTATAGCATTAAGTTCTTACTGGGTAGTACTTGGAGAAATTACAGGGCTTCAAGAGCAAAAAAAATTCTGACAAAAAACCTGCCCTCTTAGTCACAGATGAGACAGTCACATAATGTAAAAATATTTTGTGTTCTTTTTTTTGTTATTTTAATGAAGAAGTCCCACAACACTAATGTTTCATGCAGAGGGCTTAATACATATTTCATATATCTAAATCTTGTTTACACAAAGAGGGGAAGGGGGGATAAAAGCATGAACACAAGCTAGGTGTAAGCATTTTACCTCCTTTCCAGTTTCCACAAAGGAAAAGGTCACATGAAAGAAGTATTTTATTTTTATAATTAAGCTAAAAATCAGAAGATTATTTAAGCATACTGAGGAAGATGGTGCTCCTCCATAGATGCAAAATAAGACTTCTTGAGCAGCTTTTAAAGAGCCTTTGCATTCAGTCCAGCTAGGAAAGTAACAAGATATTAGAACATAAAATGACAGATGAAACCAACTTCAATGAAAGTACATGGTTATTCAGCAGGATTAGTGCAAGGTATGATTCAGAAGGAGCATTACATTGTCTTCCATTAGAAATAAAAGCATTAGGTAGCTATTTTCTGTAAGGTTTTAAAAAAGAAAAGGATCCTAAGGAGAGAACTGAGCAAAGAGAGTAGTCTTTGTGTTTTGTGTTCAAAAAAGAAGACCAAAGCCATATTTTCTTCTACTGGTGAAGGTCTACATTATTTTTTTCCTAATTAACAAAGGATTTTGCTGTTTATCAATAAATTGAAAATTTGACCTCTTTTTCTAGATAAATGGTAAAAATAATAAATGTTTATCTACTCAAATATTTAGTTTCCTTCTTTTGTATGAGAAATGTCTCATAAACCATAAGAAATGTAAACTACATTATTGTCTTGGAGCAGAAGCTAAATGACCAACTACTTTAATCACAAGAACAATATTAAGATTTTTTTGGCTACATGGACAATACAGTCCATTCTCTCGCATCTGCCCAGCCCAGCTTCTTCCTTTCCTTTCAAAGAAAGAAATCAGATTATGAATGGTTAAAATAGCACATAATTTTTTGCTTAAGATAAAGGAAATAACTTTTTTTTTTGATGTAACAGAAAATTTCATTTGTTTCTTTTCCCCCAGCACTATGCTACACTCATGACAAAAAAGAAGGAAACACCTAAAGAGCAAATGATGAGAGTAGAAGTAGCGCAATTCTGATAAAAGTCTTAGGCTCTGAGATGTAGGGAGGGATTTGAGAAAATGTTCCAAATACTTATACTGCAAACCTCTAGTCAACTACTTCTGTTTCTGAAAACAGCAGAAGAGATGGTAATAATAATCTCCCAAGGTAACTAGATTCTATATTTTCTTAATGCGTGGAATTATACCTCAAGCTGTGAAGCACTGATACACTTGTACTTCATAAGTTTGGTATGACACACAAAGATAAAAAAAAAATACAAAGATTTTGTATTCCAGTATGCAATCATACACAGGGAAGCAAATAAATCCAAACATTGCCATTCCAGATAACAGTTTTCATCAGAAATGTCCAAAACTGGCAAAAAGGTAGACTGTATTAGTAGTGTGTACACTAAATGACAAAAAGTTGTGGTTCCACCATAAATATTGAATACAAGATATTTCAAAATAATGGATGTGATTAAAGTTACCTAAATTAATTTTTATTAAAGAATTGCTTGCTTCTAAACTTGTAAAATGTTATTGAAATCCGGAATTCTGTCATATTTTATGATGTGAGTTGCTAAATGCCTGCCTCATGCTGAACTGCCACATTATCTGTGTACTCATCACAGAGTCCTTTCTAAATTGGCATAAGAATAATAAAGTCTTTGTATACAAAAGAATGAAACCAATAGAACAGACAAATAGGTCCACAACTGATTGCAAATTTCCTTCTGATTACGTCAAGAATTTTGATGATCTTCAGAGAGCTTTTCTGTCAAGATGTGAATGTGTAACTTCAATTAAACCTTGCAATACGCAAAGGTTGGGAATAGAAACATTGTAAATAAGACACAGCTGTCATGCAGAATTTAATTCTTTGTAAAACAACAGAATCCCCAGTCAGCACCACTGCTTCTACTGAGATTTTTGGTAAATTGATGGTGAATTAGGGAAACAAGACTGACTGGAAAAAAAAACAAAACCAAACAAACTTGAAACAGCTAATTGAGCTAATAGCTCATTGAACTCTGAGTAAAGAGACCAACAGCATGGCATACCAAGTAATTTATAAAAAGATATGTTACTATAGTAGGTGTTATTTCAGATCTCCCTTTAATATACAGGATCAAATTGAAGAACTAGCTTGGCTTTCAGCTTTGTTAAACACTCAGGAATAACTCCTGGCATATAGATTGCAAAAAGACAACTTTTCCAGCATTTTAAATTGAATTTAAAATGGACAAAGTATTGCTGTTTTCTTTAATTCTAATTTGCAGCACTTTGGACACCCTAAGATTTATCCTTTCTAATTAATTAGCTATTTCAAAAAATGTTTGAAAAAGAGCCATAATATTATAATTTCTAAACTATTTTTAAATATTGGCCTGTCAAATTATTATTTTTCAATTTAGAGAGGAGATGTGGTCCATCAGCAAGAAAAGTATATTAGAAATATACATCCATGGACCAAAAGAGGATTGAAAAGAATGAGGAGGTAAAAAGACATGTATTTTTACCACAATCTTTTTCTTTTTTTAATACAGTAGAGTTTAATATTTTACCCCAAGCTGGAGAACAAAAAAAAATTTGACAACAACTGGTTAAATCCTTTTCCAATAATTCTTGAAATAGAAGGTTCTCAGTTCCTTTTTTTGGCCTTAGGAGTGAACTTAGGCAAGTAAATACAACTCTGACTTTTGTTGTCTGGCACTTTTTTTCTTGAACTGGAAAACAACTTTTTTTTCAGGTAGCCAATGAAGTATCATTATCTAATTTTAATTAAATTCTGATTCCAAAATGTCTTTTTTTCGCATTGATTAGTGCAAATATTGTCAAGCTTTGATGTTTGAGTTCCAGTTTTAAATGGAGATGTCTTTGAGTACCTGTGCTTGAGGCTGGGAACTCTCATCATAGGTATTAAAAAGAGGTAGATTCATTTAAGGTAAGCTATCTCTTTTCCATTAGACAATGTTAGATTTCTAATTTATACACTCAGTTAATTGACTAAGGTTGGATGGAATTGGCCTGGACCTTAACATGTCTTATATTTGTGTGAGTATGTGTACACTTTGTGTAAACTTGGAAAAAAAAAGAAAGTTCCAGTGACTATACTAAGAAAAAGAAACTTTCAGCAGTCAGGGATTTGGAAATCAGACCTTGGCACTCCTCTTAGGGATAAATGATGAGGAATTCAATAACTTCAAATATAGTACCAGGTAATGTTACTTTTATTGCTGCTCTACAGAGCCACATCGTATGCAGTCACAGTTCACACAGCTCAACAGATATTTTTCATTTTGAATTTAACGTTAAGCTAAGAAACTACATGCAGCAGAGAGTAACACTAGGCAGGACTTAGAAAAATGTTTGAGTACTTTTAAATACTTAGAGTATTTTTAGCCCTTGAAAATTAAAGGAGACCAAGAAGAATGTTACTTATTCAGTGTACGGGTTTACTATGGTCTTGAGCATCGACACTAACAAGAGAAGGAAGTCAGAAAGATTACAACTCACACTTTATGGAGAGAGAACAATTTCCACTTTGCTGGTTAAATGAGCACCCAAAAATGCTGGGATAAACTATAGCAATTCATCTAACAAGGCTATTTTTCTTTGAAATCATTACTCACAGAGTACAACCCATACAGTTCAGTCCTACCATGACCAGCCTTTGTTATACAATCAGCATCTGTGACTGAGAACTTAGCTGGTGAATGGTAAAATGAAATAGAAAAAAACCCCAAAACTATTTTCTTTCTTTTTAGAAATAACAGTTTCAAATGCATTTGACAGAAAGCTCTGTCTCGATGGCAAAATCTGCACTGTGTGATCTTTCAGAGTATGGGAAAATTCATAGCTTTGTCAGCAGCGTATTTTTTAATGGCATTACATAGATGCTGTCTTTTCATTATAGAATATACAACAGTGAAAAAATGAACTTGAGATACATAATAGCTAATAGGTTGTGCTATTTAGGAATGAGCAGCTGAGGATACATAATTACTCAGAGGTGATTGCAAACTAATATAGCTATTGCACCCTTTCCCCACCATAAGTCCAGACCAACTAAGAAGGTTTGGTGATAGGAATGTAGAAAATATTACACGTGTCTTGTGGGAAGTGGTTTTGTTCAATAAGAAATATTAACAAATATCACACCCTTGAAATAAGATAAATGCATCTCAGTGATGAAGACAGTATGATACAAGGTAATCAGAGAAAAAAATCAGAGGAAAAACTCTTTTCAAGAAATTCAAGATAGGCACTAGGGATAGGTTGCAAGACTGCATTCTTCAGGCTGCTCGTGGAGGCTGTGCAGGCTCCATCCTTGCAGGTTTTCAGGACCCAGCTGAACAGAGACCTGAACAGCGTGATCTGATCTCACAGCTGGTTCTGCTCTGTGTAGGGATGCACTAGAGACCTCCTGGCATCCCTAAAAGCCTCAATGGCCATAAAACACAGTTTGCCTACAGTTTGTTTTGTCACTCTTCCTAACCTATGAAATGAGGGTCATTACTATTCTTGTCATGAAATATCCTCCTGTGTAGGTTATAATAATGAAAGTGCTGTAGAAGTTAAAAGGAATGCTAAGGGAATTAAATGTAAATAAAATACATTAAATGTAAATAAAATGTATTTTTTTAATAGTAAAGTATGTAAGTCTTTTTTTTTCAACTTCTAATGGATATTTATGCAATATATCTTTGTGGAAGATGAATTTGAAAATTTTGTATTCACATGTGTGAATGGAAAAATTGTTCTTCTAGGCTAAGAATACTTAATCCTGTTCTTGTTTCTGTGTCTTAATCACTAATATATATCCACTAGGTGAGAAACAGTATCATAAGACTTGTTCCCATTACACAGCTCAAACCTCTCTAGGTGCTGAAAGATATATCAATGAAAATATCTTTTCCAGGGAAATCTTATTTGCTTGCAGATCTTTAAGGAGCACAAAGAGTTTCTAAATTTATCAGATTAATTACTCATTGGATTATTAAAACATCATGTTTAACTATTATTTATTATTGCTATTATTATCACCATCACCAACAGTATCATTACTATTTCCATTGTTCATATGCCCCAGCTTTCACTGCTGAGTGTCAGGTCGAAATATTTTGTGATGAACTGATTAATGAGATAATTAAATTTCCTTTCCTGAACAAAAATCTTTCTATTCCCTAAAAATAGTTACTTTCATCAAGTCATGCTAGAAGCACTGAAACTGCTGATAATATACTGTCAAAAAAAGACAAAGAAAAAGGATGATTTGCTTGAAGATCCTTCCTTACTGAGTAGTACAAGATGTTAAATAATCTTCTGTATGATGAATTCTGGAAGGAAAATATAATTTTAGGAAATATAGAAAGCCAGGATGTTTCCATGTGATTTCCAGAGAATGCTAACAGTTTATCCAGTTTTAAAAGTCACAAGAATACAACAACAAGAGAACAGTCCTGCACAAACAACACCCCCCACAACCCCTCAGATTTCTTGTAAGTTTGACTGTAATGTTTTACACTCTTTTTTCTTCAATTACATAGAGTCATTAGCATGTCTGTGTCAAGAAAAAACAAAAATGTTAGATTGGTTGGAAGTATTTCAATAACCTTCTAGTATTGATTAGACAGGATACAGAGCTAATATAGATTTATTAAGGTCAAACTGTCATAATTTTTTTTTTTTTTTTTTTTTTTTTTTTTTTTTTTTTTTTTTACTGGGAAAACAGCAGAATGTAGATGAACAGCATAGTAATTTTTTAGTGACAGGTATGGGTAACTCATGTTAGGCAAAGCAGAGAGTCTTTATTCTTCATCTATTTTAATTTTTTTAATTGGCTTGATCTTTTATATGAAACACACTTGTCCTCTTTGCTGAAGTTAACTAATTTAGCTACCTCCAGCCAGGTAATCAAATGCTTGGTTAGGTCATTCCCTGCACCTGCTCAGCACAATTTGTCCTCTCTTCTTGTTGAGTTAATTTCCAACTCTTTTCCTCTTGAGAGAACTCTTCAGGGTGCATGTGTGTGCATAGGTCTGTTTGCTGCATGCCAGAAACAGGAATCAGACCAGGTCTGTCTGTCGTTCTGTCCACTTGTCTGTTTCTGCTTCCAGCAACTGCAGAGACCATTGAACCTGAATGATGAGCTGGGTGTTTGCAGCAGCTCGTGATTGCTGTTGAAAATGAAGCTGGACTAGCTGGCAAGTAGGATAGAAGGTTTGGGAACCACACAGTGGAATAATCATGAGTCTGGGCTTACCCTGAAGAGGCAAAAGGATCTGCAAGTTGGCTACTAGACAGGGCAGGAGGTCAGCTAACGGGAAGGCCATGGGGATAGAGGTCATCTACAAGTAAGCACACAGGTCTAGTCCAGCTCCTGGAAAGACTTTTTAGTAAATGGGGATAGTGTGAGGAGACAAGAGGATTTAGGTGCAGACTGGATGACTGTAGTGATCTATAAGGTGTGTGAGACTGTGTGGCCTTGTATGCGCACCTTGCTGTGTGCGTGCACATCTGAGTTTGTAGCAGCAGCAGAAGGGCTTTGGGCTTCACTGGTTGGCATGTCCAGATGCCGGAAACTTGGGATACCCAGGGGTCAGCTACTGGTTACAACAACAGGAGACTAAGTCAGTTTTCTGATTGTGGTAAGGCCTGACAGTGCTTTTGAGTCAGAAGCAGAAAAAGGAGGGGAATGGACACTTCCATCCTTCGTTAATAAAGTACCTTTTCTTCTCCTGGTTGTGTCAGAATGGCTGAGGCTTGCCTACTTCAATCCACCTCACAGAGGATGGTGAGATCACATCAAAGCATGGTGAGAGCGATAAAAGTAGAATTCTCCTTTATTCCCATGTTGGCTATTTCATGACATGAGAACTGCAATTTTGTTTTCTTTGTGGAAAAGCTGTAATTACTTAATAGATATATTTTAAAAGCACATGCAGGTCCTGCTCTAGGATTTGAGACTGGCTGTGAAAGGCATTGCATTTGGAGAGAGATAGATTTACTTTCTGCCTAAAGAAACTGTGGTCAATGGACAGGCTGGCAGTTGTAGAAAGCTATTACTGGTCCCAAAACTACTTAACCCATTTTCAAACAGTTTTTCTTTTAAGCACACAGATTAAAGAAGCTTCTGTGCAATGTGTGCTTGAAGCCCAGAAAGCCAACCATGCTCTGGGCTGCATCAAAAGCAGCATGGCCAGTAGGTTGAGGGAGATCACGCTGACTTTATTCTGCCGTGGTGAGACCCCCACGTGAAGTACTGCACCGCGATGAAGACCAGCAACATGATTAGAGGGATGAAACACCCCTCTTATGAGGGAAAGCTGAGAGAATTGGGTTTGCTCAGCCTGCAACAAAAGAAGGTTTCAGGGTCACCTGATTGCAGCCTTCACATACAGTATGTGAAGGGAGCCTACAAGAAAGATATAGAGAGACCTTTTAGAAAAGCATGCAGTGACAGGACAAGGGAAATGGTTTGAAACTAAAATAAGGTTTAGATTTAGTTTAGATTAGCTGTTGGGAGAAAGTTCTTTGCTGTGAGAGTGATAGAAGAGGTTGCCCAGAGAAGTTGCGGGTGCCCTGTCTCTGGCAGTGCTCAAGGTTGGATGGAAACTGAGAAACCTGCTCTAGTGAAATGTTTTTGTATTTATATCTAACGGGTTTGTTTCCTTATTGGTTATGCTATGCAAGGGTGTGAAAAAGGTGGACGTGATTATGATTCACATTATACTAGTTCATTTTCACTTAAGTATCCTAACATTTATTTCTTAATATGGTTCATGATTTACAATATGATAAATATACATTGTTTTACAAAGTCAGTCAACATATTTGATGATGAAAGATTTTTTGTCATTACATTTTTCACATTTGCACACTAATGTGCTACCATTTACTGAAAAAATAACACTTAAAATGAAATACTATAGTCATTTTATCATTGCTAGTTAGAGATGTTAGGAAAAGAGCAGGGGAGCAAAAAGGCTTAGTGAACAGTGCGAGCTCACAGTGTGATGCACAGCTAAGTGGGAACCTGTGTTGAATCTGAGAAGTACTCTGAATTGAAGGCCACAGGATCAGGAAAATGACAAGTACTTATGCAGGTGAGCTGGAAGAGCTTGCATCATGTGAAAACACCTTCCTGAAACAGCTAAGAAATACCATTAACAATCCCACAGCTGCAGGGCCGTGAAAAGATGAGGTACAATACGCACTGATGGGAAACCTCAGGAAAAATCATTCTACAGTGAGAAGTTAGATGACCCATTTAGTTGACAGTGTTTTAGCCAGCTCTCTTAAATAAATGGAACAGAAACAACAATAATTTAGCATTGTCTCTCCTATGAACCTGAATGTATTAGAGCTCTCTGACTCTTTTCTGTACTACACTAGGACATGAAGTTTGATTATTCATGCATGAAATTATTAAATTTTGTTTTAACTTATGGAATATCCGTTGCTGCATCAATGCTGTGATTAAAACAGCTCTTCACTGCATAATTAACACCTAAATGTATGCAGGTATGACTATATCAAAGAGAGCTAAGAGACAATGATGCCATTTACACCACCTGTCTAAACTATATAGGAATTTTCTCCTTCTGTTCCTTTTAGAAAAATTCCTGTTCATACAAATCACATAATTCTGTGAAGATTCATCATTTTTAAGAAAAAAAAAATGGAATATGTTTGTTAGAAGCATAGGAAAGATTTCTTATGCACTAAGAGCAAACCCTTTTTCACACCCAGCTAATGACAGAAGATCCAGGCATAAGTCTTTCCTCTCAGTCTCTCTGAGGAGGGACCTGAAAAAGACATTCTATATCCCATTTAAGTCTTCTGCATTGTTCCTTCATACTTTGTTTATCACCATCACTCAGAACAAGATTTTTTTGAAATGTGGAATTTTCAGGAGTGTAAAAATGAATCTATATTCAGTTACAAATTAACTGGGTATTGAGATTTGCTAGAATTGAAAGGCATCCTGCTACAGTTTTCTTTCAATCTCAAAACCATGTCCATCAGCACCACAACAAATATTTATCTTTGCCTTGAAAATGCATTGCAGAAATAACATGGAGGAGAAACAGATTCACATATGATGTACATTCAGTTTTTAGAGAGGAAAATAATTTTAATCTGTTGTGGTACAGAAGAGCAAGGACATTTATAATACAGCTACATCAGTAATAAAAAGATGTACACATTCTCTAATAGCTCAGTATATTTGTGGTACAAACCAGATGGGACTAAACCACATTCTCTCAAAGCTAATCCTTCCTTCCTTGAGATATGTAATGCTAATTTGTTATTGATTATAAAAGAAATGCCCAGTTACCAAGCAAAATAAATCAAGAGGATAAACTAGGGGAAAGCTATTTGCTATTAATTTTCTGCTGTTAGGAGTGTCTCTCTTTCTAAGAAACACAAACATGAATTTATATCATATCATTCTGAATAATTAATTTTTTTTCTGAAAGGGCTTTGTAATGTAGGTCTAAGACCCTACACAGCTTTTGGGGGTTGGGTGGGGGTCTCATCCACATATCCATGCCTGTTTCGTGTTTTTTTCTCAAACATAACCACATTAATTAAATCCTCACCATATTGTTCAATAAAATTTAGTAGAGAATTAACTTGCTCTTGATTTCATTGAAGGAAGAATTCATTAAAAATGAGTACTGTGGAAAACAGAGAGTTAATTAGTCATTTTGTTTATAAGGAGAAAATGAGAATCAAGTCAGAAATCAAAAGATTTGATGAATGGTTGTCCTTTACTAAAAAAAAAAAAAAGTAAAAATTAATTGCTTCTTAGTTTCCTACTCTTACCACTTCCCTCTGTTATACAAATGGTATTTTTTAATGTTACCATTATAAGACTCTAGGCTGCAAATGATTCTATGTTTATTTTGAGTTTTTACCTAAATTATTTCAGGTATTTAGCTTACTTTAGATTTTCACTAACGGTTGACAAAGCAGAGAAGACATTAGCTTGTTACATGGGTGGAGGAATGAATGTCCAGCTGTTCTTAAAATGGCTTTTACATCAGAGAAAGTACACAGTTGAATGACATCCTCTGATACCACATCTGAAAAAGGATGCAAAGAAAATGAGATATGCTCCAACCCTGGTTTCCCAGTGTGCTTTTCAAAGCATGTTGGTATACTGACATAGATGGAATTATTTCACTCATGATGTAGTTGAAACTTAATTTTTGTTTATACAAACAACCAACATTTAAAACAGAATTTGTAGGCTAACACTGAGTTAAAAATTGATTGGATATGTGAGCAGAAAATAATGCTTTTATTTAAAATATTTTCTTGGAACAAAACCTCAGACTTGTTCCACATAGTGATTTGGAAAGACCAAAGACAATATCTACAGTACCATGAGTCAAAGGCAGGACTATGACAATAAATGCTTTCTTTGAGAAATACATACAGAATAGAGTGCTTGTTGACAAGCTCTAAACAAAAAACCCCAATAGTTTATTGTTGCAGTGATCTAAGTGACAGTATTTTAAAGATATTATCCTGAATATTTTCACTTGGAGCATACAATAAGAGATATATCAGTTAACTCTATAGGAATAGTTCAGCGTATCTTGGATGGATTTTTGAATGAGACAGGTTGTGTAAAGGGAAAGTTTTGAAATTTCACTGCTGTAAGAGGAAAAATTTTTTATTATTTAAATCCTTTTTTTCACCAAAGAGAAATCCCTAGAACAAGTTTAACTATTCAGTGTTTAACAGAACAATAGACAGGACAGCTATGAGAATTTTGTATGAATTTTGGCAGAGATTATTAAGTGGTCCCATTAAGCAAGTCATCTTAACATTACGTTGATATCACTCTGTAATTTTTTAGGGATGTGTCATATTTCTCCAAGAGACTGATGGCTTCTCTTAAAGAAGGGGTAGCCAAAATGCAAGGAAGTACTATTATAATAAAGAAGATGCTTTGAAAAAATCAGAATAACAGATATTATAAAGGAGCAACAAAATACACTTTAATCTATGAAACTCGCAGAGCGAAAGGGAGGACTTCGGGAAAAAAAAAAAATTTAAGTGTAAAGAAATCTAAGAAGAATGAGACAACACAATATTCAACAAGCATATTTTTGTTCCCTTAGTGGAAAATTCCTGAGTTATCTACTGTAAAAAGTGCTTTCTTTCTTGGACCTGTACTTATTTTTTTTGCTTTCATTACCAGAAATCTCTGAATTCCTCAAGGAAAATGACAGACCTACAAGACTGGATCACTAGAAAAGTTTGTAATTAAGCTACAATGAAGCCAATGATATTATGAGAAAGTAGGAGAATTAAAACTAAGTCCTAAATTTAAAGCAGTTCTGAGATTTTCCTGAAAAATTGTGAAAAACAGCCTGCTGAGATCTGAAGGCTTGGCTAAATAAGAAGCAAATGGTGCAGAAGAAATTTTTTTTCATGTTCATTTTGTTGAGACATTTTACTAACTTTGTTTAGAACAATGTTCTCACACTCCCAAAGTCCCAAATCAATTCAGAAATATCTGATTGGACTACCTTCACTGAAGTACCTCAGATTTATTGACTGTTCATTAATGAGGGATACCAAGTACTTAAGGAGACTATGGTAGGACTGGCAATAGACATCTTAGTGTTTGAAAGAAAACAGTATGAATCCTTTCCATGATGTTGATGTAAAGTTCTAAGTGGCATCTGAGTTGATAAATGATGTGGTGGTGTCCTGGTGACAGAGAAAGGACAGAGACTAACACAGTGTGGCTGTGATCAAATTGCTTAATCTATACCATCCACATCATCGCTGTTGTTTGTCCATGTATTTCACTGTTTTCTGGCTAGGAGGAAACTGCAGGACCTCTCCTTGCTTTACTGCCTTTGTTTCCCAAATACCATGTGGTGTGGGGCATGGGAATCATTGCCACTTTGCCGTTGTCTGGAGACCAGTTTCTACTCATGTCAATAGGGAACAGCAGAACTCAGTGATTTTTGGATCAAGTTTTGAAAAGAACCATCATCAAAAAATATTTCCATTTGGAAAACAGAAAATCTTTCCATCTGGAAAGCAGAAAACAGGTACAATATTTCTGTCCAGTGCAAGCAAGGCTGGAGATACAAAATCATCCCATAAGAGAATTATTAATTTCAAATTGCAATAATTTATGAATATGTAATCCAAGTTCAGGTAGCCCATAATCTAGATAAGGAAATACAAAATCTTTTTCTTGTCCTTGTTCTTCACATATTCATAGCTTCAAGATCTCACAGAGAATCAGTCACTAGCACTAGCTGTAGCAGATTCAATGAAATCACAGTAGGAAAAGAAAATTTAAGTCTAGACAGATAAGAGCAGGCTGATTATGCCAAACTATTTTATAGTACTGGTAAAGACAGGAATACAAAGGTTGTGGAAAACACAGTGAGAAGCTAACTTATTTGGGGAAAATGGTTAAAATGATGCAGTCATTACAAAATGAGGCTGCAGCATAGATGCTTTTATAAAATGAAAGAAAATACTCCAATAGGAGAAGGCACTAATGAGGTTGTAATACCTTAAAAATCTGTGTCACTATTTGTTGTGCATATTATATATAAAATAACTATATACATACATTGTTAAGCTAATGCTGCTTTTTCTATAATGTGCTCATGGTAGATTACATATGATGTTAGAATGAATATTGATGGACATTTAGTCAATTGGTTGTACATCTATGTAACAGGTTATTAAAAGGACACAACTTCTATAAAAGCATGCCTAAAACACTACAATGGGGGGAAATAGTATGTAGGATAGATAATTTCTGTTTTACTACAGATATCTCCTTTTTAAAATGCCTGTTTTGTTCCTCCCAATTTGCATAGCTAATATTGCACTAACCGAAAGCTGAGATCAGGATTTTATGATATTCTTGGACTTCTTTAAACCTGCATACAAACTTATTTCTTTATTTGAGTAGGCCCATTGGCATGAATATACATAATCTTGGAGGAATACAGCACTGCCCTTGAAAGTGTTGATAAGACAAATAGTTTGCTCTTTATTTCTGAATACCAGAACACAAAATGGTTATAATTTGAAAGCTAGTAACTGAATCTCTCTTTGCCAAGCAGTGGAAAAATTAAATTGAATGGGGAGTCAAGCAAGATCACAGACTTTTTTTTTTTTTTTTAGTATGCAAGTCATTTTTTTCCTAAGGATTGAATCAACACAAATATCCAAACATTTATTGTTTAATTACTTGCAGTTTACGGGTAAATACACAGAGCTGTTTCAAAGTGATTTATCCCTCTCTTAAACTGCATACAATCCTCTGTTAAGTATGTTGATTTCCATTTTTATTTGCATGAAAGAAAAACAATTATTTGACATAATTACTGGCATGCTGTTGACAATTTGTCATTTGATTCATCCAACATTGATATTTTCAAGGGCAATTGTGATATTGTTACCATCCCTGTAAACAGTAAATGGTGATCTTTTTTTTTTTTTTTCCCTGCACTGTTTTCCTACTTTCCTTTTCCTTTTCTTTATGATGAATATTTCAGAGTTCTGTGCAAGGGGTTGATCTGTGCATTTATTTACTTTCTTTGTTCATCTTAGTAGTACTGCAGAAATATTACCCACTCTAAACTAAAAGAGAAAAAAAAATCATAAGGAAGTGACTGACTGTAAAACAAGCTATATGAAAATTCAATTTAGCAGTGGCAATTGTAATTGGTTTCAAAAGTTGAAACACTTCCAAGCTTTTATGCGTAAAAGTCCAGGTGGAAATGAAAGATGTGCAATTCAAACTACTGAATCATCTGCTATAGTACAGTTTAGACTGCAAAAAAGAAGCATCCTCTCTTATTCCCTGAATTCACTTTTAATACGTGAATTAAAGTGTTTCCACAGCCTAAATGGTAAATAGCATGTTTTCAATGTGCTTGTATGTCCTTTTTCTTAAGGAGTCTCCTTAGGGCACACTACCACTAACTTTAATGATTCGGAAGTTTTGTGTGAATCAGTCACTCAGCTCTTGAGGAAATAATACTGTGAACACTGTACCTTAATACACATTATTACTCAGAAAATAAACATTTCAAAGGAGAGTTTAAATATCTCTTGTTTCTTGCCACATTCTTGTTTTTAGTATAGACAATTAAATTTTCTCAAGGTTTGCTATAGTCTAGGTGATATTTTATTATTAACAACTGTTTCAACATTTCAAATTTTTGATAAAATACAGCTTCTGATCCTGAAAGGTGTTGGATACCCTCAAGTGCTATTACATTAAGTGGGAATGAAGAGCTTGAAGTACTTTATAGGTGTTTGGAATATTCATTCAGGCATGCTACAAGTTAAAATTCATTCAGAACTTAATGTTGGAGTATACCAACACGTCATCCCCTCCAAGTATAAAATTTATGAGCAAAACAGTCAGAGCTATAATAAATAGTACCATGATGATTTTCAACCATTATACAGTACCATTAAGTACAGTACAAGGACACATATTTAAGAAAGAATCTATGAAAGCCGGTTAAACATGTCCTGCTTTTTCCTTCTTTGTAAGTCATTCCTCTGTAATTTAAGTCTTCCAGCATAAAATATTAGATATGGTTACTGCTGTATTGAAGATTACATGTATGTATCATTAAAAGGCACTATTTTTGCACCACTGTGTGATGAAAGAAAAGTGAAAAAAATCTACCATTCCTTCTGAAAAACCACCTCTCACTTTCTAATTAACATGAGCTGAAATAACTATTTGTCAAATGATGTAAATGATCAATTTATTTCCTCAGTCTTTTCAAGTGTAAATTTGAACTCCACCCACATGAAGTTTAACCAAGTCAAATTATTGAACTGCAAGTCTCTATTTATATAAGCAATTAGTTTCCTGTAAACCAACCCTGGTTGGTTTACAGGAAAATTTCTGAACTGAATTTGAGTAATTTTTTCTTAATAGTGTTTCCTGCAAAAAGTAGGAAACATCACTTAAAGAGAAATTGTTTTAGGAATTGGTTTATCTGCCACAGTTCTACTGCTCTGTAAGGATGTTCCAGCTTTTTCTGAATTAAGTGTATATCATATATCCATCTTTTTCTTCAGATGCAATGCTTATAGGTGTTATTCCTCAGCCTACTTGGCCATGACAGTGCAGACCAGGCAAGCACAGTTCGCATTTGTATCTATTCCTCCAGAAAGCCATTGTCTGTGTACAATATCCTAAATATGAGTCTCATAAGCTAGACATCTGAAAACCCTAGTGTTTAAAATTTCAGCTAATTTGGCATGATTTGCCTTCTTCTGATGTCACTCACTTTTTCAATACCTTTTTTTTAGTACTTATGAAGAGGAAATACTTGTGCTCCTGATAAATCTAATGGCACCAAATGATATGGTCCTCAGAAAAAGAACATCTAAGGAGATCTACAAAATTTCCTTAACTAGATTATTCTTTTGACTTGACTTGAAAATCCAAACTATAACTGGCTGAATGTACATTTATTGTCATTTTATGGAAAGAAAAATATTTTAATAATTATTTCCATTCCACATTATGATGAGACTGAGACCATTTCAGACTGAAAAACATGCCCAGTTCTGCTGGTTAGAATATAGAGATGGTGTATAAGAAATCCCTTTCTGTCTTTTCTTATATATAGGAATGAGCAACAAGAAAAGTCCTGACTGTTAGTCTTGTTCGCTGTTCAGACGGTTTAAGAAATAGAAGTAGGGAAGGAAGAAGTTTTCTGTGCCATGCTCAGAAATTTCATTCAGTATACTGGGAAGAGTTACATTTCTTTAAAATGTTCCGTTCTTAGCAATAGTCTATTGCTAAATTAAAAGTGGCAAGTAGAAAAAATGCACACCAGAGCTATACTAACTCAATATACTTTGTATAGCTCACACAAAAAATGAGGAAACATCACTTGGAAATATATGTTTGTTGGTTCTGCTTCCCCCCTACCACCCCAATTCAGAATTCAAAATTATGTATTTATATTCAGGTAAAAAAAAAAAAAAAAAAAACACACACACAAAAAAAAAAAAACCAAAAAACAAACAAACAAACAAAAAAAAACCCAAACAAAAAAACCCCCCCAAAAACAAAAAAAACCCACAACAAAAATGTCACCCTGATTTATTAAGTTTTTCTAAGTCTTCTAATGTTTACATTCTTGTAACAAATTTTCTCACAGACTTTATGTAAATAACTTCCTGTTTTGCATTCTTTTATGGATGGACTGTTGGTTTGTCCAGTGTCATTGGAGAGGTGGCACTGTCACCCTCCAATCCGCTGTCACTTGGAGTCAGAAATTAAAAGTGCCCTTTTTCCTCGAGAGAGCAGCATGTCTGCATCATGTTATTTCGTGTCCTATAGAGGCACAAAATTCCAAAACGAAACAAAGAAAACAAAATTTCTTCTGAAGTGGTTATTTTCACTCTACTCTTGTCTTACCCTGTAAATTTAAAACATAGTACTTCATGTGACATATACTAGCAAGAATATTTGGAGGTGAGACAACTGATTAAAGCTTGTACGGCATCTGAAAGCAAACTCTCTGCGTATCTCTTCAAATACCAACAACCAATGCATGTTCTTTTCCTTTACCAAAAAACATTCTTTCTCAATATGCAGTCTTCTGTGAACAGTCTTCTGATGTTAAGTAACTCCTATATACTATAGTAATGGGCATTTTTTGTTGTTTCAAAATCTTCTGCCTTTGAATCTCTTCTCATCCTTATCATCTACACCTTTTTCATCTACTTCTGCTGTGAACTCATTGATATGTGGGACAGTAGCTGCTGCATGAAGGTCACAGACAGAAAGCACACTTGAATAGACAGCACGTTGTTGAATTCTGGATGCTACTTTGCTCTAATACACTTTTTATTATCATAACGAATGTCATACAAATAACAAAGAAAGCACAGTTTACAAAGGACAAGGATTTTAGGACAGGGAAAAGTAGGCAAATGGTAAATCTTAAAGGAAGAAGTTGCCATTCCTGACATTCTGCTGGAAGGAAGAACCAGAGATTTGGGGGAAAACTCAGGAGGAAGAGCTTGATCTTAGAGTATCACATGGAATGCTTGAATTCTGTATGTGAGTGATAGAGATGCATTTCTCATCAGGCCGCTTCATATTGTCTATAAGCCTGGAAATACCTCATTGTTATTGCTACCACTTATTGCTGTATTCTGAGTGGGTTTTTTTCTTATTATCTCTTTTCTATTTTTAGACTTTTTTGTGAGTCAAAAAAAATTCATGGTGCTAAAGGTAACTTTTATACTAAATCTTCATTACTGATTTAGACAAAGGGATTGAGTGTACCCTTAGCAAATTTTCAGGTGACACCAAGCTGAGTGGTGCAGTTGACATACCTGAAGGATAGGGTGCCATCCAGAGGGACTTAGAGGAGCTCGAGGAGTGAGGCATGGGAATCTCATGAGGTTTAAAAGACCAAGTGCAAGGCGACGCACTTGGACTGGGGTAACCTCCAGTATCAATGCAGACTGGGAGATGAACAGATTGAGAGCTGCCCTGCTGAGAAGGACCTGGGGGTGCTGAAATATATATGTGCAATTGCAGCCCAGAAAGCAACAGGACAGGAGGTCAAGGAAGGTGACACTGACCTTCTATTTCTCTCTGGTGGAACCCCATCTGAAGTGCTACATCTGGTTCTTGGGATCTCAACACAGGAAATTTTATCACCATAAAAAAACAAGTCAGTCACATTAAAAACATTGTTCAAGACCATATATATATATATATATATATATATATATATATATACACATATATATATATATTTATATATACACATAAAGAAATATTAGTTAAAACTGTTTTACAGAGTAAGAGTACTCATTAATTTGAATGAGGATCATTGATTTTGCAGAATTTTTTGGATACCAAATTTTGTGTACATATACATATTTTACCAGCCTGTATCTCACATCTGAACATATAGCCCTAAAGAACTTGGTTCCCCTATACCAGTCATAGAGTTCTGTTTCTAAGAGTATATCAGAAAGTTAAACTGGATTGAGCAACATGTTCTATGACAGCAAAAAAAAAAGTTTGAGATTGTTACACATAATGGTGATAAAATTTTCACAAGGATATCTCTTTGAAGAAATTATGTTTATAAATTTATAAATTTGTCATATATTATATATTAAGAAATGTTGTACATTAATAATTAATATAAAAACCACAAATCTGGATGTGTATTTATCATTCATGTCTGTCCTGGGTTACTGCACTTGAATCAGCCATTGTCAAAAAAAAAAAAGAAGCAAAGAAAAAAAGTCCCATAAATATATTGAAAATTTATAGTCTTCAGTTTTAATTCTCTTTCTACATACACCTTAAAATAAGCTGCTTCTTCATCTCATGCTGGGTTTGATTTATGGCACTCAAAGCAAAAATACAAGAATAAAAGGCATGAATACTTGTTATCTCCTAGTAAATTATAGTCTTTCACAAATTGGTATTTTATAGCCTGATGTTAAGGAATATAAATATGAAACACACTTTAGAGGCTTTGTCAGTTATCACCCAAAGGACTTGCAAAGATTGTTCCTAACAACTCTCAGATCTTTAACAGTCAAGTAAAATAATGCTGGAAGCCATGGGGAGACCTTGAAGTTACCATGTAACAGGAAATTTTTGCAGGTTTCTCTGCAATAACAAAATGGCATGAGTTTCAACACATATACATGCATATTGTAAGATGATATCAAGAAGAATCTGGGAAATACCACAGAGTAGGATAAGGAGAAGAATCTCAGGGAAATTCTTTAATGTCCTAACTAAATTTATTTGTTTTTTGGTCTTAGTGAGTGCCAGGAAGATGTGAAAAGTATTCTCAGGGAGATATAAACTGAACATTTTGACAGCTTTTGTCAGGCTCATAGGTCCATTCTTAATGAAAAACCAGAAGAGGACCCAGCAGACTAAAAGACAGAAATAAGTGGTCAGATGGGAAAAGGAGACACAACAATTCATGGTTATAATGACCTCTCTTTATAATGTTTCTGAGGAAAATTGCTTGCAATTCTAATATTTTTTCCCAGAGAATTTAGGTTTGCTAAAAGGATGTAAGTGAGACTTTTGACAAGGGTAGAATTTCCAGCAAGAAACACATAGAATAAATCAGACATGCAGATAATCAGGCCTTCAAATTTCAGTTTCTAGATTTCACATTCATAACAATACACACTAAGAAATTTAACCTGGTCCTATTTTGTTTCAAGTAAATGCATGCCCTGTTGGTTAATTGGTTTGACTTTATTAAAACTGTCTAATTGAGTATGAAGCCACTAGCAGGAAAGGTCACATACAGCAGGTTGCTCAGGGTTTTAACCAGCAGAGTTTGAATATCTCCAAGCATGGAAAATCCAACGCTCTGAACAATTCATCTTCAACCACTTTCAGAAAGATTTTTTAATGTTTAAACAGATGTTATTGTATGTCAGTTTGTGCCTGTTGCCTCTTGTTCTTTTCATTAGCATTGCTGAGAAGAAAATTCAATCTTTTTTATTCACCCCATCAGAGATGTACACAAAATGATGAGATCTCCTCTTGTTTTCTCCAAACCTTTCTCACCCTCTTCTTGTGTGACAAATGCTCCAGTCCCTTCATTATCTTTGTGGCTCTGTGTTGGACTTGCTATAACAAGTCCATGTCTCTCCTGCAGTTGGGAGCCCATGGATGTACACAGTACCACAGTGCCTTACCAGAGCTGAGCAGATGGGAGGGATCACCTCATTTGACCTGCTGGCTATGCTCTGCCTAAAGCAGGAATTCTTTCTAGATGAAAAGTACTGAAAAGGTGCTGATTTGGTAAATTTTGTCATAAATACATTCAAAGTGAGGAAGAAGTGGAAAGCAGCCAAATGAATTCTCTTTTGAACATCTAGATTCAGTCAGAGGATCTGCAGCCTAAAAAACTATATAGTTTGCTGGTATTATGGATAATTTATAAAATAAAACTAAACAGAATACCAACAATACATTTATCTGATTAATGGAGTTTTTGGTTCACTGTTCCTGCTAGAGAGACAAAGGTGGTAAGATTTATTGCTGTTACTGTAGGTCAAAAAAGGCTTTTGGAAGATGCATCTTTTATGGGTTTCAGGAATTTCCTGGTTTTGCGTGTTCTTCACAAGTTATTATTAAGAGTACTCTTATGTGAAAGGAAACACATTGTTTTGGATTTATACACACCATAAGCTTTTTAATGTATGGCAATATTGCTATGCCCAGATCCCTGTCCCTACTCTTTCAAGATCTGTGATTGAACAGACCCTCTCATTTGTCTCAACTTTCAAGTGACCACGTAATGTACATAAATTGTCACTTTCAGGAAGCTTCCTAAATGTCACCTACATGAATTTATGTTATTGCAGGTGACTAAGTTAGCTCTTAGATCTGTCCTGAGATGACTAATCAATTGTACTCATAAGCACTATTGTTTTCCCTACACAGTTCTCCCACTGTGGGGTTAATGCAAAACATGATTACACACTCAGCAGTATTGGAGTCCAATCTTCTTCACTGAAGTGATGACTGGAGTTATTTTCTTTAATTTTCTAAAGTAATAGAGGAAAATTATTACCATGAGCTGTTACATTACTCAGAAAAGTGGTTTTCAATTAACATGACCTGGACTGAGTAAGCAGGAAGTGAGCTGTTATGCTGGTAGAACTATGAAAATAACTCAAACTATTACTGTGTATTCTAAATACAGAAAACGTCTTACATAGTGTGGTCAATTACATCTTTACCAAGTGAGCAGATCTTGCTTATTTGAAAAGTAAAGAGCATTCCCCTTGCTCTCTCACACCAACAATGTTCACCCATTAGCAGTGTAAGCTCTTCCTCTGGGCTGTTTGCCCACATGGGACTTGTGGAAGGTAGAACAGTTAGATAAGCAGGAAAGGAATTGATCTCACCCATGGTGGCCCCTTGAAAACTGTTCTGTTGAACCCAAACATAATTAAAAGGTTATATCTCTATTTTGTAGCTCAGCCAGTAGATATTAAAGAAGATCATGAACCCTTAGGCTAGATATTATGCAGCACATTATAAAAAACAACACATTTTCTTACTTCAAAAGACTGAAAAAAAATTATATTCCATTTTAATGATGAAAAATTGAGGTTCAGACTTGCTGAAAGTAATGGGGACATCTATAAGAGATTTAAAAACTGAACTCTGACATTTTGATTCCAGTATGGTTTAAGAATCAAGTCTCCATTATCACTAGGCTGAAATATGGGACAGTTCAGGGTATGGACTAGAAAACTCAGTAAGCTTTCACACTTCTTCAGTCAGCTAATGAGGAATATTCAAATTGACTGTTATGAAAGGTCTTAAAAAAAAAAAAAAAAAGGTACTTGGGAGTTTATTATACTCTCTCTTTTGCATCAGTTTTCAGTCCAGTCTTCCAATTTTAGGTTCTTCATCGGGTCTTAGCAAAGTACAGAATTTTTTTGTGAAACTAAGCTGCCAAGTTTAATTGAATCTGTATAAATATATATATATATATATATATATTTCTCTTTTAAATTTATCTCTAAAATTATACTAAAGTTATAATTAAAGAGTTTAACATAAAAATATGAGAAACTGAGATAATGGCCTTCATGAACTTACTTTGAACCCCTAAGCACCAGTTTGCATTCTTTACTTGATTTGCATATTTAAGAGGCTATTACAGCATTGTGACATAGCTCTGATGTTGTTTCTGTCTTCCCTCTCTGCCCATAAAATTTGAAATATAAATTGTCAGCCTTTCACTTAATATATAGGGTGAATATATAGGGAGAGTGATCCGACTGTGTGTTTAAAAAAGGATTTTCTTGTGCATAAGGAAGGAAGTCTGTGCATATACGTTGATTTTCAACCTAATGCTCTGTGAACAGTCTTCCTGAAGTTAGCTTCTACTTGAAGTGTTGGAAACTAAACATGCACAGAAATCTGCATAAGGTGTAAAGAGGAGCAATCTAAAGAGATAAGCAACACCTGTTTTTCCAGTTTTTAAAATACAGCAGAGCATGAGCTGAACTCCCCCCACACAGGTAAATGATGGCAACTGTGGCATTACTGCAACCTCTTTTCCCAGCTCTATTGCTTTTGTCACCACTTCTGACTGCCTCACTGTTGCTCTGATTGCTTGCATTTATGTTGGTGACAGGAGCAATGACAGCAGGCACAGCAGCAGGCAGCTTCAATCTGTGAGATACATCTTCATTTTGGATATCCTTTGGAAAAAGGATGTCTTTTATATAAGAGAATATGAGGAGTACCATGATGTGCAAGGTGGATAAAGGATGATTGACACATACTCTACATAAATTCTTTAAAAGCAAAGGAGCAAAGTGTAGCAGGAAATGTAGGTTACATCAGGCATTAATTTTTGTTTGGTTGGGTTTCTTTTTTTTTGTTTTGTTTTGGGTTTTATTTGTTGTTTTATTTTGGAGGGGGTGGAGTTGAGTTTTTTTGGTGGGGGGAGCTTGTAGTTTGGGATGGGGTTTTTGTTTCTGTTTGTTTGTTTGTTTTGGGTTTGTGTTGTTTTGGGTTTTTTTGGTTTGGGTTTTTTTGGTTTGGTTTTTTTTGTGATTGTTTTTGGTTTTTTGTGCTCATACATTGGAACAGGTATTGGAACAATTCATTTTCAAGGAGGAAAATGCCAAAGAAAAGGATATTTTTACTAAAACTACGAACTCTTTAATGAAAAGATAAAGGAAGAACCAACTGAGCTGCAAATTTGTGAAAAAATATTTTCTTTTCTTATTTTCCTGTACATAGACTGAGGGAAAAAGAAAAGAAAGAAAAGTAAAGAGAGAGAAAATCCAGAGCCACATTCAAGGCTTTCAGGTCTCCCCTTCAGGAAACATTTTCATTTTTCTGATAGTTATTTCCTTTTATTTGATGCGAGACAAGAAAATGGTATTTGCTGAAGGTTTCTATTTTGAGTAACACAAAATCTATTAAGTTGAAGCACCACACAGCAACAGTATTGTAGTCCCATCTGAGTCCAACAGGTGACATTTTCTGATTTAGTTCATTGGTTTTCTTGGTCTTCTTTACGTGTTTGTGGGTAGCTTCCATTTATTATCCCTTATTTCTTCACGCCCACTGTAACAAACTGTTTGTCAGATATAATTTGTTCAAAAACAACCAAAGATGCACATGGAAGTGCAAATAAAAAGAAACAAGGGGTTGAAGAGATTTACAGAACATGATAAACTTTTAATGTTAAACTGGTCTTCTAATTCCATCAGTAAAGAAAAAAAATAAATAGAAAAAGAATGTCACACACTAATTCCAGCATTGCAAATTCCTATGGAAGGAGCATTCCTCAACACTCTTGCCCAAGTGTTAAAGAGAGACACAAACGACTTGCACAGAACGGGGAACGCCTCTCTTTCCTTACCCTTGGCATTGTCTCAGCTCATTTAGTCTTAGAATGAAAGCTTGTGCTTTCAGCTGGTAGTTAAAGTTTTTCCTCCTCCACTTTAAAGCAGCCACACTGCTGTTAGCAATCAGAGGTAGGTAGTTCCTACCTGCGCTGAGTACCTGCGCTGGTAATTATAGCACTTTCCTTCTCCTTTTCTTTCAGGAATTTATAGCTCCCCTCAAACCAGAGAAGGAGAGAATTGTCTACAGAAAGGAGATCAAGGAGGGAGTAAAAGAGAGATTCAAGACATTTGTAATTTCTAAGAGTTTGAGAGAACACAAGTGAAACAAAGCTAAATAATGTTTAAGACAGAAAAGTTACAATTTTAACAGAATCTGCTACCTCCAGTTCCAGTCTTACATAATTTAGAACAGTTTTTCTAAAGTTTAACAGATGTAAATAAAATATAAGTGCATTCACTACAGGTGATTCTTAGAGAAAAATTATTGAAATGAAACTTGGTAAAAAAATAATAACCTGGACTGCCTTTGACTTTATACTGGGATATGTATAGCTTCAGTATTACATGTTCCAGGCCCCATGCACAGTGCAGGCAAGCAAGACTAGTAATAAAGAGCAAATGTTTTATTAGACCAAAGTAGTATAGTTGGGGAAAAAACCTCAAAAACTAGACAAGCTTTTAGGCACCCCTGCCTTTCTTTAGTTCTGAAAAAGAGAGATCAGCTACAATTCTAGAGCAGAAATTGCCAGAGTTTAACAAATAATGTACTAACAAATTGCCCTCTGAGAGAGAAAAAGTATTTGGTACTAGCAGAATGAAAGAAATGTTGCAGGAAGAATGAGCAGAAAAAAATGAGGAAAAGAGATGTGGTGAATTTATGTTACGGGAAAAAGAGACATATACAGAGTTGTAGGAGAACAATTGCTTTTTAGGGATATTGAAAGCCAGTATATCAACTCAGCGATTTTCCTTTTCTTTACTGTTTCTTCTCCTTCAACCACGATAGCAGCAGCAGCATCATTACTGGCATACACTATTCAGTACAGCTGTTTAGGCAAATAATGTGCTATTACATTTCAATTGCAAATGCTGGCTCTGCAGGCAGGCCCAGGGCTTTCCTGAACTTCAGGCATTGTCTTAGCCTCTTGAGACATTCATTAATCAGAATTTTTCAGAATAGTTTTAGAATTACCCCTACATTATACTGATGAATGGACCCAAAGGCCCAATAAATCTGTCCTCATGAGCATTTCTTGATTGTTATTGAAATCTTTTGCTTCTCTCAAACCTAAGGGAGGACATGGATATTCACAGATATCAGTCATGATGCCGAGAGTTTCTTGGCTGACAGAAAGGAAACACCTTAAACATAGAACAACTCTTTTTGAATCATTTTTTGTGCATGTTTTTTGGTCAGGAATGCTGGAGATTATGACAAATTTTACACTATTTTATATCACTTTTTTTTTCTGATAATATGAATTGCATTTTGTGCACAGATTAACATGATTCTTTGCATTATCTGATTATCTTCTATGACTCTGCTATAATGAGCTCACACTGTTACTTATCACAGTAATTGGCATACTGTATATTTGTCTTTCACAGTATTAATTTTGTATTTTTAATAATATTTGCCTTGTAAAACTGTATTTCCTGTTAGTTTCTGGACTGTTGCCCAAAGCATCAAGAGAAAAAGGATGCTTAAGTGAAGAGGAAGGAATCTGATTTCTAACAACCTGATTTCTGCCTATAAATTTGTATGCCTATACATTTGAGGTCACAGAAAAGAGAATAATGGAACTGATCTTAACTTGGTGCCATCTGAAACACCATAATATTCCTTGACTTCACAAGAATTTAAGATAAATTAAGGTTTTCAGTCCATAATTTACCTTGACAAATGCAGATGTCTGGAATAACATGAAATAAACAATCCCTCAGACTTGTTAGGTCTTATGGACTAAAGGGAAAATAAAAGTTCTCAATGGAAATGTATATCTTGTTGTTGCAGGTGTTTTCATATGGTCACCTGGGTCAGTTCTGATCCCAGAATTTTGGGGAAAACCTTAGAAAAAGGAAAATTGCACTATTGAAAAGCTGTCGGCAAATTCTACCCTTGGCTTAAAATTTTACCAGATGTTATGATCTTAAAAGTCCACACCACCATATGTGAGCCACAGTTTTATGTGGATATACACAGTAACTTTGTCAAAAATTTTGCAAACCATATTTTTACCATAAATTTCTGTAATGGGTTGATTTTCACTTAGAATAAAAACTTTTTACTACTTACTTCCAGCACTAATCTATTTGTTGTTTGAAGACACATAAAGTTTTTATTTTGAAAATCTCTAATTTACAATCAGACTCAGACAGTGTTTCAGATTTTTTTCCTATGAAATTTTCATTTGTGTCTAATTTGCATGAATAAAAAGTATAAAGTTAAAAACCCCAAACACTTAGATCTCAGGAGTTAATAAATTAGCTTAGAAAATGTCCATCTTTGCTAGAACGAGTTCCTGACTTAAGAAGAAGAGGAACAAAAAAATCTATACTTCAGATATAAAGATTTTGAATTTTGGTTTATTGCTTACCTTTTAATATATCATTAATATTTACAATATCTAGTTTCTATGCTTATTTTTTTAAATTTTCCAGTATTGCCTCCATTTCTATATGTTTCCAATTGCCTAAGAGTACCTGTAGAAATATAAATTACTACTTAATAACAACTAATTAAAATTAAGATTACATATTATTTAAAAAAATAAATTATACCTCTTTATATTTAGCCATGCTGCATTGGTTGATTGAATAAACTAAAAAAAAGGCATTTTTCTCCACTAAATGACTACACTTATATCATACCATTTTGTCTACAAGGAGGGTAGAAATTAATTCATGTCTTTCTTTCTAATTCCAAATTCTAAAACTGAGACATGTCAGAATTCTCATATAAATGAGGTATATTGGATTCAAATTATCTCTAAAATGTTTTCCTCTTTCAGTCTTAATTAAATATTTTATGGAGATCCTATCAAGAAATCGCTTATGCAGTGAGAATATCTACCACATTCCTATTAGTATTTCACACAGCTTATTTTAGTTTCATTAGATATTATTTTTCAGCGTCTTATGAGTCAAAAATAAAAGTTAATTTATGAAATCATTCGTGAATAGTGTTAAAAGCAGCTGTGACTAAAATTTTAGGACTTACCAAGAGCTAAGTTCCAGGGCTAGTACAAGCAATCTAGAAAGCTGGACTGGCTTTATGGAAATGTCAAATTCCCTGTAAACTTCCTGTTGCTTTTCGATCAAACTTTCCCTGTAAATTTCTTAAAACTAACAATTTCTTCTTCAAAAAACAAACAAACAAAACCACCCTATTTTACTTCTTCCCTATTCTCATGTTAGGAATTAGTTTTACATATGAAAAACTCTAGCCATTATTCTATACTATGCTCCAAAAACTTTTTAATTCTTAACTCTCTGTTATTTGCCTTCTTCAAGAGAGACAGAATTTAATTTCTAAGATGCATACATATGATTTGTTCAGAAATGCAGCAAACAGAGCATTCCAATATGAATATCATATTTACTTATTCACTTCATGCTTTCTTTTCAATACCGAAAAGAAAGATTTTACAACCCTCTTGCTGTGGTGTACAAAAGCTTGCTATGAAGCACTAAGAAATTCCAGATTGTTCAACATCCAAGGCTGATGGCAAACTTTATTCAGTTCTGGTCTCCAGCAGCTCCTGATCATTGTAAACAAACAATATTGAGAACTGGGAAAATACAGGAGTTTGTATTTTGAATAAAATCCATTCTTCCAAGCAGAGGATGGAACAAAGAAATCACAGTATTCTGTGAAAAGAACAAGTCTGATGTATTCTCGAAAAAAAGAGAATAAAGATGACTAAAAAGTGAAATTAACAATAGTATGTGAAAGACAAGCTAATAAACCAGCTTTTCAGAATTATATCTTTTTTAACGTAGTACTGGAATTTTTAAGGGAAGTTAGCTTACCTTGAAAGACGAGTCATAAAGGTTTGAAACGATCCTATAGTTTTTGTAAACACCTATGAATCTGTTTCCATATAAATGAAGCCTACATGTGGTATGACTCCCAGATGGATACTGTAGCTGTACTGAAATACTCTGTGTACAGGCTGAGGATCATGAGAGGCAGAAATCAGTCTCTCCATCCTCTTAGTCACTTTGTAAGATGGAAGACAGCAACAGGAGTGAAAGACAGTAAAGAAAGTGGGATACTAAGGAAGCAGCATGTTTGAAACTTAGCAGTTAACAGAACCAGTAAAAGATGTGGAGTTTGATTTTCAGCCTGCCATTTAACACTATTACTTCTACTTCAGATCTTGGCATTCATGGATCCTGAAGTGGCTTGATTTTCCCTTGCATCATACAGAAAAGCTATTTATTTAAGACTACATTTAATGCATGGGAGCTAGGTTTAACAACATGTGTCACCATGGCTTCTAAGGTGGATTCTTTCTGGAGTATTACATGAGAGCCTTGCAGTGGGTTAAATCTGTTAAATCAGCTTTTTTCTGTAGGAACCAAAGCCTTGTTTCATCAGGTGCTGGGGGATGAATACATGCCCAGTTCTAACTTGAACATAGGGTTATGAGGCAGAGACAGGAGTATATCTATCCATGGAAGACAGAAGAGCTGCTCAAAATCTTACAGCTATGTGACTGAAGGCAAATAAAAGAACTCAAAATTCTGTATCACCTCTTCCTGCTGGTAAAATTAATGTAGTGATATTTCCTTTCTTCTTTTTTTTTCTGATTATAATTCAAGCCAAAAAATTATATATAATGTCAAACTATCAGTAAGACCACCTAAAGATGTATAACTGACCTAGAAATGTCAGAGATTTATTTCTAAACAAAGCTCTTCATTGATATGCTTAGCTTACCTGGTATACAGCAGATACAACACCATATAACTGAGACTTATTCAACATGTTTGCCCTTCATTTCAAGAGTTGCTGTTGCTGGAAACTGAGATTTCTGTTGCTGGAAACTGAGACCACCAGGGGTGTTTTGTGGTGGGTTTTTTCGGGGTGTTTTGGTGTCCCTTATTACATATCACACCCAATTCTGCCATTTCTGGGAACGTCTTAGTCATGTTCCTTACACAATACACTAAAGGACTTAAATACTGCGGCTATTATTACAAACTATATAATTTTGAATAAAATCTTTAAGTTCTTTTGTCTTGCTTTTCTTTCCCAATACATTGTACTCAGTTTTCTGACAATTCAGACACAGGCCATTTGGGGGAATGAAGTTAGCACATTGTAGCTGATTTCCAGATGGACCAAACAACGACAGCTGCAGCATCTGGTTTTGGCCAGAAGCCTAGGCTGTGAATGCAACCCACTCAGTATTTCATGCACAGTCAATGAATATCTCTTATCTCCTGATTACAATATACTGACTTGGAGTGGTTATTAGAGTGAGCTACTGCTAACTAGTGACAATCAGACAATCCTCACAAACTCCTTCCTCTAATATTTAGCTGCCTATTAAAAAAAAAAAATCAGTGTAGTTAAAAACCTAATATTAATAATTACAGAAGAATATCATATTGGTGTCAGAGGTTCTACTGTGACTGCAGCAAAAAATGTAATCAGGGATCAGCTATGAGATTTACAGCAGCTGTGCACATCTGTAATTATGTGAATTTATCAGCAATGGCAGGAGAAAAATACTGTTACAATCAATAAGAGACCTTTCATTCATTCATTTTTCTGAAATTATGATGCTTCCTTCAGTTTTGGACAAGAATATTATTTAATTGAGCTAGTACTCTACCAAGAGTGTACCAAGTCTGCTTCAATGAGTACAACCAATTGCTGGAGTATATTCAGAGAGCACAGACATTCTGTTGGAATAGATTACGCCAAAGAGATACTTTAGTTAAATTACTGTGCTATTCTACTTGTGTGTTTACAAAGAGTTGGCTAAATTACCTTTAGGTGCTCAAAAGAATTGGACCAAGACCCATTATTAAAAAAAAATAAAATGGACAGTTCTTGACTTGACCACTCAATGACACCTTTGGGTATTTACCAATCCATACCATTTACCAATACCATCTTAAATGGAACTTCTTTTGGGGAAGTACATTATTAATCACAAAAATCTTTGAATGCTTTTAAGAATATCCCTGATATCTGCTTGAAGTGTGTAGGGAAGATGAGGATATTTTTAAGAAATACTCAGCATTCACTAAAATGTAAACTGATACTGTAGTCTGTATTTAATTGTTCAAATCAAAAATATATTATTGTATGGATGCAAACTATTCCATTGCACACAGGCCTTTTTCAATATTGATGACAATACAAATTTTATAGTGATCAAAAAAAAAAAAAAAAAAAAGAGAAGAAATAACAGCATTTATAGGCCTGTTAGTGACAAAAGGAAGCATAGGGAAAATGTGGGCCCCCTCTGGAAGGAAACGGGAGACCTGCTTATCTAGCACATGGAGAAAGCTAATGTACTCAAAGACTTTTTTGCCTCAGCCTCCACCAGCAAATCACAAAAACCAAGGACAAGGTTTGGGAAAAACAAAGAACTGCACACTGTAGGAGTAGATCAGTTTTGGGTCCATCTTAGGAACCTGAAGATGTACAAGCCCACAGGCCCTTCATGAGTTTCAGATACTGCTAGACTAAATTGAAGACAGAGAATATTTGTGCTTTTTACAAATTCAGTAGTTCCTTTCTAACATATGCTAATGTATGTGTAGAAATTTGATATGGAAAATGAGCTAAGTTTTAATGAGTATAAATTCACATTATTTGAGGTACTTACTAAGTGTTGAGAATATGAAGAATCTTTGCAGATGAAGTAGCTATTTCACAATTACCCACTAGAATTTTTTCTTTTTAATATGAATGTCTAGCAATGACTACCATTGATGGTAGATTATGTGGTTTATTTATTTCACCTAACACAGTTACCATAATAAATCATGAATCCAAAAATATTGAAATAAGGACATAATTTGAAATTAAGTTATAAATAACTGTAAGGATAACATATAAAATATGATTCTACTTAGTGTTTCATTAGCCTTATGATAACATAGTGTCAGTGTAATTCTGGAATTTTACATAAAACACATATTTGATCACAAAAATTCTGATCTCTTAATGTATAACAATTAATCTAGCCTTTTACCATATCGTATGTATATTAGGCAATCACATTTGAAAAAAGAAACATTTTAGTAATATGGAGTGCCCAAATATTTTAAGCAGTGTGCTTTATTTTATGTGTGCCACATGCTGAAAGCCCCAACCGCCAAACATTGATGTGCCATTGAAAGACTATATTACACATAATGAAAATAACTTGTCTCATGTCAAAAATCTCATGACTATCAAATAGAAGTCAATTTGAGACTGCTTCAGCTCTATTTATTGTAACATAGCTGAAAGTATAGCACAGCTAACATTATAGCAGCTACCTTCCTGGTGGTTCATATTTATGATTTACAAATGTTACACTTAAAAAACAATCTGTTGAGAGACTATTGAATATTGTTGTATCAGATAAGAGCATCTTATATAGGAATTGCAGCTATTTGTTTCAGCTAGCTGAGTGTGAAACAAGACATCATGAACTCTGCTTTTCCTTGGAGGTATTGCTCGTTATTTTTTCGGCAATGAGCTCTTTCCTTGCTTGGTTTGGGTGAGGTGTCTTTCTGCCTGCATACCTGTAAACCAATTTAATTGACAGACCCACACTTCCTTAGCTCTGTAAAGTAGACTTTATAATAGTTTTTCCTCCATTACTGCAGAGAAAAAATATTGAAAAAATTATTCAGCTCAAGTATACTTTGCCCTAGAGGAAAATTTGCAAATATATTCAATGACTCTGTTTATCACTTTTCCTAATGCACATGGAAAACAATGTGATTTTTCGTTCAAGCCTCTTTTCCATTTTTTTCTTATGTAAGTTGAAAAATTGTTCTTAGGTGAGAAATAGAAGCAGTACTGAAGCTGAGACAATAAAACTGAATAAAAGAATGAGATCCTGCACACATTAGTGAAGATTAACAGTAAAGGGTGGTTAAATTTTGCTCATTTTGAGACAAACACTAATAAAGGAGCCAATCACTGTCTAGAAAATGCAGTAGCATTAGTACATTAAGTTACTAGCTGCAATTTAATATATTAGAAAGCAGCTAATTCAAATTTTCCGTGAAAAATAAGCTTTTCTATGAAAAATCAAGTGATTGTTTACATTTGCAATGCACTTTCATATTAAATGTGACATTGATAATGGCAAATGCAGTTAGAGATATAATATTAAACAAAATAAATTTTGAAGGCTACATATAAAAATCATATTTTATCTGATTTCCTCTTTCTTTGAAAAGAGCAGTGCTCTTTTCCTGCTAAGTATGTTCAGCATTTTCTCAATACCTTGTATCATTTGAGGAAAAACAGCTACTTTGAGAACCTGAATTGAACCTAAGTGAAAACCAGAGTCTCCTTATAAAGACAGGCTTCTTTATAAATACATCAGCATAGAACAATCCCAAGCACATTGAGATGGATCCTCAGTTCACATATACTACCATAAATTGTTCAGAGGCAACACAGATTGCTACTGGTGTAAGAAAAAAGGGGAGGAATAAAGGAACTGTACACTGATTATCTGGCAAAAAACAAAAAGTATTTTAGCCTACAGATGACAGGGAAATTACTATTGTTTAAAGAAACAGCCAAAGAATTGGGAAAAGAACATATGGCTTCAGTAGAGAAAAATAAAACCTAAAACCTGCACTAGCTGAAATCAGATTGGACAACAAAGATGAGTATTCAGCTGCCAAAAACATACTATAAAATTGTATAGAATCAGATAAATGGTAAAGTCAATGGGAATCCAGAATATTAAATAACTCTAGTGTAAACATAACTGATACTAGAGACAGAATATCTGGATGGGAATATTTAAATTGTTTGCAAATATGTTTACTGTATTTGCCCAGGATAATCCATGAAGTTCTGCTTACATAAAATTAAATCTAAATATTCAGTTGCCATAACAACATAATGAATTAGTCCTCCAGTTTATTTTTGATCATTTGACTACAGGATTGTTTGCTGGAATCTTTGTGACTTAAAACTTCAATGCTTCTCAGTATTACTCAAATAAGGACTCCACATATTTATTTCATTTTCACAACATTTTATACATTTTCTCCTTAGAGGAGCAAGACAGGCTTAAAGAATCTGACACTTCAATATCAAAACCAGAAGAAAATATTGTACTTTCTCGAATCACAGAAAGTCTCAGATAAATATGCTTAACTTTTTAAAATGTTTTATTGCCAGTGCTAGATGACAGCATCACACCTCTCCTATCCCCCTACCACTGTCCCACCCCTGAATTATACTATCTGCTTAAGAGCCCTACTCTTAAATATGTCTTTTATATAGGAGTGCCTGTATGATTTTTTGCCACCCTTTCAGAGAGTTCTGTGCTCTGAAGGCTGCATTTCAGTTCCAGCATGGTAAAACCAAACTTTTGTTTAAAAATGCAAAGCTGCATACATCCTCCTGACAATCTAGAGCATTTTTGCCATGTGGAGAGGATATCCCTTTTCATGTGCCAGTTCCCAGGGAAGAACCCAAAAGGCGGCAAATGTGACAGCTGTGAATTTCTGTCTATGCCTCCTGTCTAATGAAAGCTAGATCAGGACTCCACATTGTCCCAGGAAAGAGGGAAACCTTCTACATCAGCAAGGCTAAATTTGCATTAGCATGTCCAGGGCAATGGGAAATAGCTTTTTACAAAGGCTAGGGCTAAAACTGATCAATTGTTAATGGTAGCAACAGGTATGCTAGCTGCCCACTGAGTACTCATGAATATATTAGTATACAGTTAATCGTAAAACAGTTCACTCACAAGGGGTCCTAACTCTCCACTACTTCATTAAGTGTCTATTTACTGCAGGATGAGTAAATGACATAAATTATTTGAATAGTCATAAGTTTACATTCAAAGAGTATATTCTGTCTTTTGGCACAGTTCAATTTATCTTCTGACCCATGCTCTTTATATTATATAGATATGGCATCTATATTAGATGCCAAAGTAAACCATGTACAAGTAGATGTAACTGTAGCTGACTTAGGGAGGCCATGGAAAGTCTAATTGCCAAAGGTGCCAGTGGGACTAGACTAAGACATGTAGGTAAAAGTTGATTTTACTAAAAATATACAACAAAACAAACTAAAATAAAATTCATTGGATGGGTGTGAAAACACATTCAATAAAGAGATAAAGGGAAAAACCAAAAATAACTAATAAAAGAAAAGAACTAGATCAATATTTGGGGAAAGGGTTCTACGTTAGCTCTTAAAGTTTGCCATATTTTTTTAATCTTTTTAGTTTTATGTTTTTACCTGTCATATTGCCTTGTTAGCTGCTTCATGCAATGAATTTTCATTCTTATTTCTTGCTCTTAATTTATAATAAAATTGATAAAATACCAGCCTAGAAAAGGTTCACATTCACCAAAAAACCAAACATAAAGAAAATTATTAGATGTTGAATCAGATACTGAGTAACATACTCTTTCAAAGGCATTACCTAAGCCTAAGTGGAAAATTGTGTATGATTGAAATTTGTGAACTAACACTAACCTCAGCTTGTTCATGTAGTTCTATCCTGTGCCCCCTAGACAAGGCTTTTAAAAATCTTACAAGGAGTAACACCTCATTGGTACAGCTCACAGGCTTAGCCATAATATATCCTTAGCAGTTCTGCAGATTGTTTTATTATGCTCATCATGTGAAACAGATGTACCTTAAAAGGTGCAAAGAACATGAACATAAATGATAAAGAAAGAAGGAGAATCATTCATATTTAATATTTAGAGAGAAGTTTCTCATTAGCTAGTTAAAAAAAGCTAATAATTTATGCATGATTTTCCAGGTAAAGTTTCTCATTAAAACATGTGAGGGAAACTTTACAATACATTTTGCCACTTGGGGGATTATCCATAAGTATTTTCAATTTATCTTCATGTGTTACATTAAAGGACTGAAAAAAAGTTGCAGTGCTTAAGAGAAGATTATGGTATTATTAAGGAAAAGAGGAGAAAAACACATAGAAATTGTTCCTGTCAACAGTGTTTTGTGTACTAAATTCATTAGCTGTTGTAGCGCAAAATGAAATCACAAACCTATAAAATACAGTAAAAACATCAATTTTTTTGTGTGAGTAGCTTGGATAATTCTATTATAATGCAGTGTAAAACTCTACAAATATTAATCAGAAATTAATAATTAGGAGTATGCAATTAAATAACAGGAAAAAAAAAGGACTTATCTATTGTTTAATGAAAGAGTTTTGTGGGTGACACAGGGTAAAAGTGAATTGCTAAGGTGGCCAAGTGGGTGGAAAGGCACAATATTCAGTCATGATGACCAGGGAGGACTGGGGAGGGAAGTGACAACCTATTTTGCTCCTACATTCAACATAAAGAGAAATCCCACAAAATTTGAAGACAGTGACAAAATACTTAATTTTTAATATTTGAGGATAGTGACAAAGGAATTAGTTTTTAAGTGCTGTTGTTTAAATGTAATACAGGTTTATTTAGCTGTTCAGGGCTCTGAAATGACATTGTCTCTAAAGACGAGGAAGAGGAACAAAACCACTTATAAAAGGTTAAGTTGGCAATACATGTTCCCATGTTAATGCTTCTGAAAACCAACTACAAATGTATGAAATATGATCATGTCACTGTCAGAATTGCAGAAAGTTTTCTATTAGTTTCATCTGAAAGAACAAGAAAGAAACCCTGCACCAGAAAATTTCTACATGCCAGATAATACAGGAGAAAAGGATTCTCCACTCTCCAATATTCTCTGGCAGCAGAGAATAATCATTTGCTTCCTTATGAGAAAAGGGAATTCAGCACATTGCATAACAACAAAATTTATTATCCAGGACATTTTTACAAAATCATTACCTTCAAGTTAACAACTAAATAAGAGGAGGCAAAAGACAAGTAAATCACTTTTTCTTGGAACTCTGGCTTTGAAGTTGCTTATTTTGTGCAACAAAAACACCTAGAGAGGATTTTTTAGTAATTTCTGGATTAAAGACAGGCTGGGACCAGAAACCAAACTCAATTCTAACATTTCTATGTGCCCTGCTTTGTATGATGCAATCTGTGGGACTTGCATTTTTGAATTCACAATAGCATGCTAAGAGGACTGATCACCAGACTTATTTATTTGTTTTCTCTAATGAAACATGGCTATGAACTCTCAAAAATGAGGAAAAGATAGAACGCAGACCTCTTATTTCCTTGACAAGTGCCTCAAGAGTTTTATCTGAGCCTGATGATTTCATCTCTCATTTCTACTTTTTCAAAGATTAAATCCTATCCTTGTCTTTTGGACATAATTAGAACAAATCTTAGGAAATGAACCCAGGAGCATTTTCCTCCTAACAATATTTGCTCAGATACCTACAAGCATGACATGAGCTCAGTGCCATCCCTCTTGTTAATGCTTTTCAGTTGGCTAACTTCCTGAATCCCTCTGCTCAGTACAGGAGTCCTAATAGACTAACCTTATCATAAAATCAGAGAATGGTTTGTCTTGGAAGGGACATTGAAGTCCTCATTCCACCCCTCTTCCACGGGCAGGGACACCTTACTCTAGACTAAGTTGCTCAGAGCTCCATCCAGCCTGGCCTTGAGCACTTCCAGGGATGGGATGCCACAACTTCTCGGACAGCCTGTTCCAATGCCTCGTCACCCTCACAGTGAAGAACTTCTTAGTACCTAACCTAAATCTCTTTCTGTTTGAAATAATTCCCCTTGTCCTGTCACTACATGCTCTTGTAAAAAGTTTGTCTCTGTCTTCCTTGTGGGCTCCCTTTAGTTACTGCAAGTCCATAATTTGCCTACTCTTTTCCAGGCTGAACAAACCCAATTCTATTAGACTTATCTAACAGGAGATGTGCTCCATTCCTCTGAACATCTTGGTGGCCTCCTCTGACTTCAACAGGTTGATGTCCTTCCTGAACATGGAACCCTAAAATCTTTTACCAACACAGCCTTAACTCCTAACCTCCTTTGGCAAATGTAATGAGGGAAGGTGGTGATTAGGTTGGAATGGTTTCTCCGTCCCTCAGGCACTACATATTTTAATACACCAGTACTACTGGTCTTCCATAGAGCTAGGTTTTTTTCATCCTTTTCATCTTATAGCCCTTCTACTTTGCACCAGTTCTTACTGGACATTATGCATCTATATTTCCAATTCTTAACTAAAACTGTAGAGACAACTCTATGCTTTTTTCTTATATTCTAAAAGTTTTAATTTTGCAAAATTTAAGTACACCAGGCTCAAAATTTGTTTTGTTTTCCCTTCTTTTTTTTTTTCCCTAGCAGTCTTATATCAGCAGAAGAGTTTGTTTAACATTAGAAACATGATTTGCAAATGCAATAATTTTGCGGGTCAGTCCCTTAGTATAACTTATTTAATAAGTCATTATTTTATCCTGACTCTAAATGACAATCTATTCCTTTAAGTATTTGCCTAATGATTTCAGTTAAGGATTATTAGCCCCGTTTTCCCTAAAGCATTCAGCTGGAGCTCTCTAGGGCCACGGTATTGATATTCTATAGTTGTGAAAGTCAGAGACAAGCAATTACCCAAGTCCAAAAATTTAATGATGCTCAGGTGGATTTGAAAACACAACCTGATTTGCCCATTATAATAGAGATCTACATGCTGTAGTCTTCATGCTTTACAAAGTAATGTTTTAGGGTTTTTGTTCAATTTACTTTTTTTTCAATTTTTTTTTTTTTTTTTTTTTACTGTTTGCACCAAAAAATCTTTGTCACATTCTCAGTATACCTCCCTAATCTACAGAGTACTGTGCTACTTTAAAATCCTGTACTACTTTCTCATCTAGTTCTACTGCCCTCAGAGGCTTAGAATGTGCTTGATTATTTAAACCATTAGCAATTTTTCAGCACTGCTTAGGGATGATTTTATTTTAAACTGACAAATTGCCTATCAGTTGGCATCAGTGCTAAAAACAAAACTAAAATGCTTTCATTTATTTTCATAAAATGAATAAATAAATGAATAAATGTAGAATTCAGAAGTTAACAGCAATTAAGTTGAGCTTTGTTTAGATGAATGTTTTCTGATTACAGCAAAGAGGTGATAGCAATATTTGCAATTTTATGAAGGGTAGAAAGAAGTTTTGTTTTTTATTGTGGAAAGTACACACATGTAGACAATTTATAAGACATTCAGTTTGAGGGGGAACCACGGTGTTTCAACATTGCCTAAAATTTGAGATTTCCTTTTTGAATAATGTTATTTTTGTAAAATGAGTGGATTTAAAGTATGTTTGTTTTAACCGCACTGTTAAAAAGCAAATGCAGCCACGAGTGAGAAGACTGAATGAAAAAGAGCAAGGCTGGATTGCACCTGGGACTATCAGCCTTGGTATCTACTCACACACCATGCTATTATATCCTTCAAGCAATACCTGTGGGCATTCAGTCACTTGAAGTTGAAGGCAAAGCACTGAGGGTTATTTTGGCTGTCAGCTTTAAATAACAGCCGAGTCCCTGCTCCCTTTCTGTTTAGCATGTGCTTCACAAACAAGGAGAATCACACTGTTGCAAAATGTTAGGCTGTAGTGATGGGCGTAATGACCTTTTTAGTGTGTCACATTCTGCAGAAAGGTATCTGTGGTGATAGATTAGATTGTATTTTCCTTTCTGATTGTGCCACTCTATGCAGGAACCCTTCTTTGGCAATTGCTGAGATTGCCTGGGAAATTGGATTCCTGTTTACAAGCAGTCTTTTGTTTTTTAAAATTGTAGTTATCAGTAACATATTGCAGTTTATATTTCATGTGCTGCACTGTAGGTTCCTGGAAGTGTCAAGTATTTTGCTGATTGTGTAACTATTGGCATCTGTTACACAAGGTACACTTTTGGACACTGGACTATTACATGCACCATTATTATATAAAAGCACAGGCTTTCCCCCATCATTTACCACTAATTTTATGTAGTACAGTATGTTTTCTAGGGCTCTAATTTTACAGGAAAGCTTTGGACAGATCATGTTAAACACAGAAAACTCAATTTGTGAGGAAAATATTTCAAAGCATTCAAATCCTTCTTGGAGTGCAGAACATTTTGTAATACAGATGACTGTCTATGCTTAATTCATATGTTCATACTTGTCTTTTCTATTTCCAGAGGTTCCCAACCTGAGGAAAGCCCTTACCCAACTTCAAATACCCATTGGAATAAAAAAACCTTGGACAGGAATAAACAATCTGTTTAAATATTTCAGAGATTCAATAACAAAAATTAAAGGGAATATAGGGATTATGTCTTCTAATAGCATAAGGGAATTCTGGAGTTTGATAGCTTTTAAAGTATCTTCACAGATCTTTTTCTACCAGCTCCTTCTCCTGTTTGCTGTCAGGGCATACTCCTGAGAAACCTGAATTAGTATTATCCCTACTGGAAAGAGGGGGTGGACCAGAACTCAGAAAACCCCCTTGTCTCTACTTCCACAGCTGAAAAAAATCCTGGCAGTTTTTCTAGGACGTTTGCTTGGTGTTTTAAAAATGACAAGCTGCTCATCTGTAATGTTCTTAGCATAAACAGAGAATTCTTAGAAGCAGAACATTTTAGCTGTACTGAACGCATTCCCTTTTAACATTCTGGCAGTTTTCAAAAAAGGCTTAGAGAAGTATTTAGAGGTCACCAACCAGCCCCACTCCCCCTGATAGCACTACTCCCTGCAGGGAGGTTCCCGTGCATTTGGCTGCCTTCTGCCCCCTTCACGGCAAGATGCAATTCCTCACGTAATCCCTCACCTCCCAATTACACATTAGTGTATAATACCATAATAAATAGGCACTGTTGAGTTGAATATGAGAGATCCAGCTTTGCTGTAGTGCAATATATTTGACTGAACTTGCTCTTCTACTTCCCACACTTTCACTGGTAAAACATGCTCCCTGCATAGCCTATCAATAGCAATCTTATTTCAATGAGAAATTATTCCTCAGCTACAAATAATCTCACCTAGGATGGGTCCCTATGAAAAGTTTATTTTCCAAGCAGATGATATTTTTCTTTCTCCCCATCTTCTAATTTTTTCCCTATGATGAGGCATTTGATTTTTTTACAACAAAGTGATGCTATCTTTCAGAAAAGAAAATAAGTATATTTTATAGGACTCACTCTTCTGGTCTCTGTGAGATATCAAAACTAACTGAAGCAATTGTGGCAATATTTCACCTGGCTTCTTCAGAGCTTGCTGTGATGCATTTCATCCAAACCTAGGCTCATATTCCAATCTATTCAGCTTTTCTTTCACGTTTCTGCTTCAAATGTCACTTTTTTTTCCTATAACTATTAGATTACATACCACTAAATTGAGAAATAGCCTTAATCAGGACATTTCCCAAGGAATGGAATTAAACCTAATGATACTTATCAGCAAGAACTGCAGCTTAATTGGGATGGTAATTTGCTTAACTGGGATGCCTGTAGGTTATTTACTGTAATCAGATAAGGACATCTGATCCTTATTTTCCCAAGAAGGTTATCAAAAGTGTTAGCTCTAGAAAGATTTTGTAATTATATCTATGTAATATTTCAAGAGTGATACCCTCATTTGAGTTGTTCAGCTGTTTGCAGCTGCATTGTGTCTTTATTCACCATATAAGCTATAGCACAGATATCCCCCTTTCAGGCACAGGGGCCAAGGAAGTGACATCCTAAGTGTTCCCTAACCCTTAGGGCAGAATATAGCAGCTCATATTATGAATGAACAGGGAACTTATTCACGACAGCAAGATAACATAACCAGGACTGGAGTCATTAAATAGTTAAATAATGGCTAATAACAACTACAGAGTCGTTAATACCAGCAAAAAATTATTCTTGTAAGGTCCTTGAGGATGTACACATAAGATAAGGACTTGAGCCACAATGATTTTATAACTGCAAATGCTCTCTCTGAACTGTTTAGGAGGCTACATCCTCTGGGATGGCTACATTAAAAGAGTGTTCAGGGAAGTGTTTCAATATGCTACCTTATTTCACTATGTTTTAGCTCACTTGGTCAAATACAACAAAAGTTGAACTGCTGATGACACAATAGAATTTTCAGTGCCTTAATGAGACAATAGTTTTGAGATGGGTAGGGCAACAGAAAGATTCTTCAGACTCAAAATAGCATTTTTCTAATTATACTCCATCACAGCATTATGCAGATGAAAGTATTGAGACTCTTAGTGCTAGACATAATGGAACCAATCATGCAAAGCATAACTTTCAAGATAGAGGTTGTTACAATTAGGACTGAAACTGACAAAAACCACCCCCTGATTTTTTTTTTTTTCTTTTTCATTATTAACAATTTTCCTTCAAGTTGGATGCTGCAGAGCTTTAAAAGTTATAGCTAATGGACAATACATTTTTGACTGTTCTCTTCCTGAAATTCACTGTTACATTTTTTACTGAGTTTGTCTCATGCTTTTCTTGAAGGTCAGGATTTTATTCCATGTAAGCCATCAAAGATCTTAGAAAGCAATTACTCTTTCTTTTGCTTTTCATTCTCCAATGGACATTTCTGCTTTCTGCTTCATTGTACAGGACTGTGCTGAGCCCAAGAACCACATGCAGACCTTGTCTGAAACTTTGGTAATAAAAAAGAAAATAATAAAACCTGAATATTTCCATAAAGATAACTTTCTTGCTCTTTATTTTTTGCAGCTACTGATGTAGAAAGGAACATTTATAAATTCATTAATTCACAACAATCTGCATGATCACTACAGTTTCTTGGATAAGGGAAAGATAATATTAACTTATAAGAGTGGTCTGATAGCTACTTTGCAGTTTCTCAGATTGTTTCCAAGCGGTGATTCCATCCCAGCAATAACTCATAGAGTTCATATGTTCATTGCAGGACCTCATTAACAGACAAGAAACAGGCAAGAGAATGCATAAATATGCAGTGAACTTCAAAGAAGCATTTATAGACTCAATCATTCAGATTTTCCTTCTGGTCTTACTGCTGCTGTCATCCACTGGAGGTAATGTTCTCCACCTGACTCATTTTCCCAAATAAAGCAAAGTATTTCTGTTTAACAGTTCCATTTTATCAATATATTTTGACTTAGATTTCTAGGACAGTTGAATAAAGAACAATTTCAAGTTATTTTGGCATGCTTTGAGAGATTGACCAGGCATTTGAGATGGCTCTGTATAGCAGAGGTCATAATGAGCTCTTTTAGCAGCCTCCAGAGACACTCTGCTATGTGCAGCAATACTGTACCGCTTCTACAGAATATTCCTAGACATCAATCTTCTGACAGATATTTGAAAAAACCCAAAGCTTTTCAAGGCAGCATGCAGCCTGTTCCCTGACCCAGATCCATTAGTGTGTGTTAGACTGGTGATGATGACAATGGCTGTAAAGCTCTGGCAGCTCTTTTCCAGGAGTTTAGTGCTGCTGACACTATAGGAGCTGACTTGAATTCCATGTTCCTGTGTCAGAGCTCTGCTCCTGCTCTATGCAAGGTCTCCATGATCCTACTGGCAGACATATGTTTCCAGTCAAAAACATGAGTAGTCTTCAAAATCTTAAGCGGAAATATGGATATACAGTGAGTGGAATAGCCAAATGGAAACACCAGTGAGTTCTTTTGAACCTAACTAAGCTTGTCTTGCCTTTTAATTCCCTGTGGGTGCCATTGGAATCACATACACAGAGGCTGAACACCTCTTGCTCTGTACTGTAATCAGGCATCCTTAACTACTAGCAACATGCTATTCACAGTAATTCTACTTAGGATTTTTTTCAGAGTGTCCCCCCCACAGTGTAATCTAGATGAAGAGACAAATATTATCTCTTCATCCAAGATCTCTTGATCTCTTTATTCCCGGAAGCATGAGATTATGATGATCAATGAAATTGTCTTTGCTTTCATTATTTTTCTACACAATACTCAACCTGCATTATGTGACATTCACCATTTAACAACATTTTACATTTAAGAAAGTAACTTAACTGCTCCTTTCTCCAAAAATGTAAGTTAAAATAGCTTTTTGGCTTTTCTTTATGTGAAAGAAAAAGCAAAATCTGTTCCAATTATGAGTTTAGACAACTTGTAGCTACTTGAATAAGAGGTATTTCTACAGCACACTTTAAAAGATTTTTCCAGCTATAAAGATTTTATTTACAGCTGGCTTCGCACTTAAGTGATCTTGAATTTACACATAAATAAAAGCAGTCTCCAAGACTAAATTCTTCAGGCCATTAAATCCTTGCACATATAAAGTATTAGGATTCATAATCTTCCTGTGACCTTGATGCAGAACTACATTACTAGCTAGTGAAACAATAAAGACATCATATTTAATTCCACAAGTAGGAATATTTTTCATCTTCAGTTCAGTACAGAAGTGCAGGATTTATCATTACATATGAATATATAACTTGCACTTGAAAAATAGCATAAAATTTTATACTTCAGGACATTTTAAAAAATCCTAATTTTGTGTCAAATTTGCAAATAAATTTGGCTGTAAAAATCAGTTATTTCATCCAAGCAAACATTTCATTTGGAAACAAAGAGGAAATTAAATAGAAAAACACTTAGAAAATTCCAAAAGCCAAAATCAAATAGTTTCGACTGAACGCCATTTTGACCCAGCAACTTAACCCTAAGCTGTGAATTCTGTGAATCACAAATTATTTTGTATTTTTAAAAACTCTTAGATCTGGCTTAACAATAATCTATGCATTCGTCTTTCTTTGGTTGTTTTTGTTTTCCTTGGTTTTGTTTTATTTTATTTTGTTTTGTTTTGATTTAATATATAACATATAATTTAGCTAGGAGACAGGGTAGTATTTTAATTAAAGGAATGATGTTCAAAAGTCCCAAATTTCTCTTATCATTCAGCTCTATCGGAGATATTAATTTTTTTTGCTTTTTAGTTTTGAAAAAGCCAAAATAAAAAGGAGGACAATAAATATGGTGGTCTCACAGAGATTTTTGTCCGTCATAAAATATGTGTAAGTTTGGGGTTTTTAGTCTCTTTTTAAAATTGAATTACAAAATCCCAGGAATACTGAGTGCACGTAATTATATTAACGTAGTTCTATAGGGAAAAACTACAGAGAAAATCACAGGTAAGTAAAGTTTTGCTATGGTAATTGCAGTGTCTCCCACTTTCAATATACTTTGCTCTGGGTGCTTACTGAAAGTCATGTCTTTCACATAGGGATTGCTCAGTGGTTCTTAAACAATTTAGTGGCTCTTAAGCCAATCTGTTTACTTTCTAACCTAAATAAACCCTCAGTTTCAGTTTTCCTTAATTCACCAGAATGTGACTTGCAACAGTTTAGGGGCTGTCACGCTAATTTCTGAGCTGTGCTAGCAGTCACTACAGTGAGATAATCTAGACGGGCTCAGAAAGATGGAAAGCTGCTGAAAGAAACAGCTTTTCCCAGCTAAGTCATTCCCAGAACAAATCAGCCTTTACACAGAAATTCAGTGCATACTGAGAAGACGAGCCCCACTTAAATCATTAGCAATGATCTAAACATAAACTGAGATACAATTATTAATTTATTACCTATTAATATTTCATAATGTCTTCATTATCATTGAGGTAAAACACTTTTCATTGAATCTCACATGGGTCTCTAAAGTTCAGGCATTTTTTTTTCTTTTTGAGCTCTTATGTTAATATCTTTTGGACAACGTATACTTCTATGCTGAAACCTAACATTGTTCTGAAGACATATTCCTCATCCAGTTCAAAACCAGCAATTATAAAATGCATTATTAAGTCATGAAAACGTATTTCTTTTCTATAAATCCCACACTGTGAGCTAGTTTTCACTGATTAGCTTGTGAAATCTGCGTGTATTATTAAGATGCAATGATGTTACGCTGGGCTGGGCAGCTCAAAAGGGCTGATACCTTCCCTAGGGAAACTGAGTGAACATTAAAGGAGAAAAAACCAAAATCAAAAACCATAATCATACATTTTCCTTAGGCAACATTCCTAACGATAGAAAATAAGATATTAAAGGTATTAAAATCACAGTGTAGTTGCTCACCTAAATGTTTCACCCAAAAAATCACTTTTCATAAGTAAACCCACCATTTCAGTAATTGTCTCATTTCTGTAGCTGCATTTGCAATTGTTTGCAGTTCCTAACCTGTGGGCCTCGAGTGGTTGTACTCCAAAGTAGCACCTTGAAAATCTGAGCAATCATCAAGGTCAAGAAATGCTTTTCCTTTGCTGTTCTAAAGCACCATTTGGAAAGCTGTCAATTATATGTTCTATTAGTTACTTCAAACCTAGTCTGACACACCCATTTTGATCTGACTAAATTAACCTCCCTAGATCCTGATAAGCATAATTAGTATGCTAAGATATTTGCACTGTACAACTGCATTTTAATATCTGTGTGATCAAGAGGGCATTGTAAACAAAACATGTTCTTTTGATGTACAAATGGATTAATTTCATTATTTAGTTCCCCCTATAAGACTGAAATATTCAAACACTAGAATTCCTACTAAACAGAATTTTAACTTGAAGTGGTTTCTCAGTAGTAATTCTCTTTTCAGCTGTCACTCTTGAAATAATGTAATAGAGTAAACTCTTTTTTGCTGCATTGCTGAAAGTAAAAACTACAGACCAAAAAAACCCCAAAATAAGTGATGCTTATCCTTCCTACCCTTTAAATAAATTTGTTTTGGTAATAATACAAAATGAAAAATTAAATCCCTGCTCCCTCACATTTTGGAAACCATATCACTTCTTTTGTTTAATGCTTTATTTTGAGAAGTACTTCTAGGCTGATTATGTAAAAAAATAAACTTTATAACATGAAACTTTTAGGATATAAAATGAAAATAATGTATTATCAAAAATATATGTGTTAGAATCATAACAAAGCAAAATACAATAAGCTCATGAAAGCTTCCTTTGGATTTCTGTAAATATTCCATAGACAGAGCTCTAAAAAGGAGAAGGACTGATACTATATCTCTGTCTTTCTTTGGTTTTTTAAGGTGGGCTTCTTTGCCTCTGGTAGGTCAGGAGTCTCTTGTGGAAACAAAAGCATTTTGTTAAATGTTCAACTTGTTAGTGGCCTAAAATTCAGCTCCATATTAATTAATTCAAATAAATTGATCCTCTTCCAAATTAAACTTTATGTAATCAACATACTTTACGCTGCTAAGAGAAAAAACTTTAAAATGTGGTCCTGTTTCATCTCAGTAGCTGACAGGCACAATAGGTATTTTAAGAAAACCCTTTCTGTATTAAAACTGGCTTTGAGATATACAGTATATGCCTGAAAACCTGAACCAAAATGATACATGCCTGAGAGACTATAGTCCTAGAAATGATCAGAACAGTTTATTCTGGCTTTTGATTTCTCTGAGAGACAAAAATATAGACTAATTAAAACAATTTTAAATTACTTTTCACTCATTACATTAACCTCCTTTCCCACACAGATACAAATCTCTCATAGGCCTATAGAGGATCATTAACCTTCTGAAAAAATGTTTTCCAATAACTGAAGAACAAATTTTAAAAGTCAGAAGTCTTCCCAATTTTCTGACTGAAACTAGAAAACAGCTTTGAGTTCAGGATTATCTGATCTCTTTCAAAGCTTAGAAGGCGAGAAAGAGCTCTGACAAGAAAATCTCTAAATAACAAAGTCAATGGAGGATAGATCCTTCAAAATGGGAGCAAATCAAAACAAAGTAGTAATCCATTCCTAGGATAAAGCATTACAGTGTTATTACTTCAGATTTATTCTAAAAAGTCACTACTTTTTTTGGGGTTTTGTTTTTTTGGGTTTTTTTTTTTTTTTGGGGGGTTTGTTTTTTTTTTGTTTGTTTGTTTGTTTGTTTGTTTGTTTGTTTTTCTGGTTTTTTTCCACAAGAGGCATAAAATCAGTCTCAAGCTGTTCCAGCTTGGAACTCCTGACAATATGGAAAGCATATTCCTATCCAGGAACACAAAGTCAGCGGGCTGGGAATTACAGTCTAGGATCAGTCCCAGCTAAACCATCTTAGAAAGGAAAATTACATGCAACCTTGAAGTTTCTATAGGCAGACAATGAAAGTACATAAAAGTTTTTTTCAGTTTTGATTATTTTCTCACAAGTTTGACGAATAGGAAAATGCAGATTATGCTTCAGTTCATAACAGAATATTCCCTCTTTAGGTAACTCTTAACCTTAGTATGGTAAAATAAACATCATGTTTTGTACAAGAGTTAAGCAAGTGTTCAGCTATAATGTTAGTAGCTTTGTTATGCAGAGGCTTATGGATAATTGCCATCCATATGAAATTAAAACTTCATCAATTGTGTTGAGCCTGGCTGCACTCCTAAAAGCATTGAAAATAGTGCATTTCAGCATCCTAGAGACCACAAACTAATAAAAAGTAATTAGACACTTTGATATCACTTTGGCTAGAGCATCAAAAAAACCTGGTAATAGGTTCCTATTAGTTTTTGTTTTGCATGGTACACACCCACACAAAGCAAAACCTTGTTTAGTGCAGGCCTTTTTTTAAATCAATTTTATAAAACAGAGAAGCACTCATTAAGAGCTCATGACAGGTTTAACCACTACCAGACCTGAGTTTAGTCAGCACTTCAAGAAATTTTTCTATTGTGAAGCTCCTTTGAAATATTTTCATACTTAGATATCACTTGAAAATACACATGAGCTCTGGTGAACTATGTTTCAGTGAGCTTAGTCCTCTAATTTTGTAATACGTTTGATAGGCGGATTTCCTCTGGACAGGTGCACTCTGAATTTGCCTCATCTTGTGATTTAAACCACTGGTGTTTTAGCTGCTGGTACAGAGATTAAAGTCATCATCAAATGATTAGTAAGTGTCTAGACAATTGTGTCCCAATTATTTAAAGACATAGGAGACACTTAAAATATTCACGTAGAAAAATTGTGGGCTGTAGAAGTCTAAAAATGCATACACTAAAAAGAAAAATAATCTAACAGTATGCTTGACTGGTCACCTCTGATAAAAAGCCCCTGCTGGAAAAACAAGTTTTCTCTTGTATAAGTCTCATCGCTGTTAAGTACTCAGATTAAAACCACTGCTGAGTTTAAAACATTATGGACTTTTTAACTCAAACTCATAATGATGCTCTTCTTTATAAGCAAATGCTACAGCAAAATGAAGAAACAAGAATGAATGTAATTTGCCCTTAGGCAGTCCTGACTGGAGGCAGATCCAAAAGTGTGAAATGTATCTAGTTTTCCCTCTGTCAGAATATGCTTATGACATTAATTTAATTAAATTTTAAGGTACTTTAAAAGACTAAAATTTCATAGTTTTAGTTATTAAAATATACATATTCAGATTAAAAGATTAAATAAAAAATATACAAGTATACTTAATGTACCAGCTAGAAATATGCATAGTCTACTATATATATGTATCAATAATCATGATTGATACAATCAATCATAAAATGATATATAAGATAATTTTCTAATGTGTTAATTCTATCTAATAAAGTTGTCATTCAAAATTATTTTAAGAGATATATATAAAATTTCCCCTAAGAAGCCTCCCAATAACTTTGGATCAGGCACCCTGTGGCTTCATGTGGTACGGTTAATAATATACACATAAAAAATAAGAATGAAAAATGAGAACTTTTGTAGGATTTTCAGAACCAAAATTTCTGAAAAAAAAATCTCTTCCTTTGTCAGTTCATGGCAGAGTGTCTGAATGAACTGGTTTCCACTCTTTCCCCTTTATAGAGTTTTATCCATTTCCTTCTCAGTCCTAATTTCTCTTGCTTATCACACACACAACTTTAGCCCCATGATTAAGGCCTTTCTGGGTTCAACGCGTATGCAAATTGTTATATACAGAATATGATATTGTAGTAGCACTAAATAGCAAAGTCATATCTTCAGAAGTTGTTTAATACCAGAAAGTTTCAGGAGTACTCAATAACTTGAAAATACGGGTAGAGATACAGTTTAGATATAATACAAAAAATTTTTAAAGGAAGACTGAAAAATTGTGGTTTATTACTGACTATCCTTATAAACTCCTAAACTTTCCAATATTTCGACTGCCAGAAATTCAGTCAATTAGTTCTAGAAACAGATGACACATACCACCATCACTGAAAGTAGTGCAGCGGCTGAGTAGCTGAGCACACCTATGTTCTACATTCTCTTTCATCTTCTCATTCCTGCAAATTAGCTAAACAAAGTAAAGCTTTGCACAATGCTTAAGAAGTGCATGGGGAAGAACTTGCATCACCTCTACTACATTTTAAAATTATTCCTTTCAATACCCCAAAAGGCAATTATGACTCAGGGTAAAACAAGAGTGGCATCTGAAACAAGATCTGAAGTTTATCTAGTAGGAACAAGAAAAGAAAGGAACCCAATATGCTAACCTTTCCTACAAAGATGAAATAGTGTCACAATCTTTTTGTATCTCAGATCTGCACAGCTCATCTCCTCGTGCCAGGCAAAGGTCTACTGCTCACTGCCCTTGAGTTCTTCCTGGAGTTCACATTAATGAGCAGCACAGATTCAAAGGGAGATGATGAGGGCTTCCCTCACAATGGCACATTCTTCGTGGCCCACATATTCTCCAGACAAGTGACAAGTCAGTTGGGATTACTTCAGGATGGAGGTGAGTAACTAGATGGGATTCCAATGTCCCAATTAGTGGAACCCCAACAATTAATTGTATAAAAAGAGAGCCACGTTTTCCTCTGGTTTTTGAGCTTAGACATTCACATTCTGATGGAGGTTTAGGGGCTCTAAACTCCACATATTCTCTTCTGGTGCCCCATCTTGAGCAGCTTGTATCCTAGCATAGCTTTCCAGACTGAATTAGTTGGGCCAGCGAAACCAAGCGCGTTGTCTAACAGAACAGAGACCTGATGCAGGAAACAGGACTAGCTGCTACTGCTTAAAATGCCAGACTTTTTCCATGGGCAATTCTGATTTGTCTGATGAATCAGGTATTATTAATTGAGCAAGGGAAGTAGATAAGTTATTGTAGTATCACAGTCAGTCTGTGCAGTTGATGAGAATTGGGGTTGCTTAATTCCTAACATGATAAAGACTTTAAAAGTTAATGTGCAGCTTGTACTGAATAATAACAGGAAAATATTATAATGAATAGTTAATCATCACTTAATTAAATTTTCAGGATACAAGGGCTACTAAGCAATTAAGCAAATATTCTGTACTTAAGGGCATAATTAAAGGGCCTTCCTGCTTCCTGCATATAACATAATTTCAAAAACTTCACATTTCTCATGATCATTTCTACCAGGAAATACCTGTGAGGCAGAGAACAGATTAGGCAGCAACACTTCATTTTTTCCTCAAGCTGTCACAATTGAAAATAATGTTATAAACAACCTACTAAATAATCATTAATAAATGCAATTATTTGTTAAGTCTAGGGTATTAAGGGTCAATGCATTATAACTAGATTGCTGAAATAATAGCATGTGATATTTACAACAGTTTGATACCTGTGAATGCCTTCCATTTGTAGCTAATAAAATCCAACTGGCACTCTGCTTTTGAATCTGTTAGCTGTAGAATTTATGTGATAGATTGTTATGAGACTAGATGTTGTCTGAGGACGACAAATGTATCAAGACATCATAATATTTTAGGAAAAAAGTCAAGATTTATAGATCAAGGTTTTTTGAATCTACCATTATTTATCAGAATAAGTTCTGGTTTGGAAATCCACATAAGCATTCTCAGGATTCAGAACACTAAAGTCAATTTTGAGTTTTTAATTTTCAGTAGTATGAGTAAAATTAACACAAAAAGACATTTAAAATTAATTCAGTATAAATATATCAGTTGTTTCAGACTCACACTTTCCTTCTTAATTTATCTTGCTATTTGGAACATTCTTGTCATCATGGCATCATAAACTGCTAGAAACAACTTGAGACTTTTGCAAGAATTCAAAAAAAGCAACCACCTCCAATTCTGTAGTATCTGCTGTGTAGCTCTGTTTGTACAGGTCTTATTGAACTGGTTCAGTAGGATGCTATGACAGAGCTATTGACTACTCTGGTTTGCATTAGAGACTCATTATTATTCCATTGGTCTCTACAACAATAACATCTCTTGCATTTCTCCTAGTTATCTTGCCACCCAACCAACTTTCTGTACATTCTCTGAAATATGTACATAAAATCTTCCTAAATTTTACAGTGCTGGGAATAATGACAAATCTAATGTGGTTATGCTCCCTTTTTATGTGCTATCTTTAAAAGAATCCTTTAACTGTATAGTGTCAGGAAACAATGGCCAACTGAGAAAATACAGGAATAAAGGCAGCAGATTTTCACAGTTACTTTGTTCTATTTCTGACTGACATTGTAATGGATATATCTTTGGGTTTCCTTCTGGAAGGCAGGTAGGGCATGATTATTCTAATTTTAATGTGTGAAGTGGAAAACAAAAAGTCACACAAAGAAGGAAGTTTTTCACTATTCTTCCTCAAAATCTTATGAACTGAGTGAGTCATCAGATTTATTTGCAATTTATCCTGCCTTGGATGTCAGGAAAATCATATCTAAAACCCAGTCTACACTTTCTTACAGAAAATTAGTTGCACAGTTCTTCCCACCTACTCACAGTCTACTACAAGACCAAAAAATCCCAAAACAACACAACAACAACAAAACCCAAACAAACAAACAAAAAAAACAACTCCAAAAAACAACCACCTCCACACTTCAGAAACCCCTATAACAGCAACATTGTAAATCTGCCAGTGCTTTCCTCCGTCTCTCACTTTCTCTCTGGTTAAACACTCATGTCATCACTAACATAAACCATCTCATCTTTTCATGAAGACAGCTGCCAAGATCTAAGCTGTTGAGACAGCAGTGATTATAAAATAAACCAGGCAAAAAACAAATAAAAAGAGGTTACACTTTTCTGGGACTGATCTCAAAGTTCAAATCAGTGCAAAGTTCACATGCACTGGTGTTCAGTCTCAAGAAGAGAATTCAGCAGCAGTCAGAAGCTATATGTTATTGACATAAATTGATTTAATGTTGAATCTTCCTTAGGATCTTCTACAGTACACATTTGCATTTAACAATCTACCACTGTTTTTATGAACAGAATGCTAATGCAACAGCACACTTCATCCTTCATCATTTTATGCATAAGAATCGCTACAAAGCAGAATAAATTTTATAGCGGCACAACATTTGAAAAATTCTTGGAGGGATTTTGTTTGAAACTTGTTACACAAATTCCTTGCTTACCCAAAGCCAGCACAAGAATATTGATTTCATGGAGCTCCTGTTCATTAGTCAGCTGGACATCTTTCTGTTAGGATACAAAAACCCTTTCAACAGCACATATTCTGGGAAATTTTCTGTTGGTGTTATGCAAGTAATTTTTCCAAAGGACTTAAAGCTATTCTAAAAAACTTGGCTAAAAATTGAGATCAATATATTGAAAACACTAAAATCAGGGATCTCTTTTCATAAAGTATTTCTTGAACCTCATTTTTTTAGCATCTCTGTCAGGTCATACATTTCCCAGAAGCCCACTCATACTCCTAGATGTATTTTTCTTGAGCCTGTAAATTCTGAAACTGTACAGCTTCCAGGGAACTCTGTGTGCTTGGAATCCTGGTTTTATAACAGCTAGTTTATTTAAGAATTAAAAAATAAATATACTGCAATCCTTTTTGAATCCCTTTAAAATCTACAGTAGAAGGTAACATATGGTCAAGGCTTGCAGAAAGCCATATACATGATCTATTTGGCTCCATTATCGATTAGGAATTTCAGAAGGGCTTTTTCTGCCTATGAGAACTTTAGTCCATTAACAAAATAAAAGCAAGAAGAAGGAAGAATATTTGTGTCATTTATATGTAGGAAGCTATTGTAGTTCAAAAATGTCTCTGTCCCCTTTACAATACATTGAAGTTTAAAAAAATAAAGGTGATAGGGCTGGAGTATTACAAATTATTCTTTGGATACTCCTCTATATCTGTCATTCATTTTTCCTGACAGTAAAGAATCTACAAAACAGTAACTTAAATGGGTGATATGAATGCTCCTAAAAAATTCATTTTAATGGATGTATATTTTGGCAACTGAAGTATTTGATTTCTGCATTTGAATAAAAACAAACCGTAAACCTTGATATACTTTTTAAACCATTCATTTTTTAGTCCGTCTTAGCTATACACTTAAACATAAAAATATTCATGATTTTGTTCAATATTCAACATTGTTGATATTGAGTATTAAAGGATTTTCAAATCTATTGCACACATGAATCTTAAAAGCAATGAAGAGAAGGTAAAGTTATATAGGAATAAGATTGCATAGGGTGTTTTATATTCTCCACCATCTGAAGTCTGAATACTAAAGAAGAAATGATTTCTAAAGCCCTTTCCAACCACAGTAACTACCAGAATTCATCATATTTGAAGTAAGCCCATGAACAGGATTGGAATGAAGTGCGAGTTATAAACAAATGTGTAAGGATGCCAAAACATTCCTTCCATCCTTTGGTCTCCAGAGAGAGACCTGGAAGGCTGACTAAGTCACTGTTGCTGTTCCAACCAACAGAAGTGTCTGAGTGTTAAGTACCTCAATAAGAAGAAGAAGGAAGAAAAAATGCACCACGGCTTTTTCTCCCTTACTTTTGTGTATGACCTTGATGTTGCATAAACATCTTTTTATTCAATGATCTTCTCATCAAGAAATTCTGAGCATTTGAGTTGCAAAAGAGCCAGGGGATTCCTCTTCACACAATTTCATTTTGCTTTGTCTCTGCAGTATTTGGTTTCAGAAACACAATACCAAAAATCTGAAATAGGATCATAAGTAACAGCATAACATACTGAAAACATAGACTTTTTTTGGGCATCTTTGTGAAAAATTGTCAATTAAACAAGATACTATCACTAGTTGCCTCATGACATAGAGTTCCCTTCTGATTATATACTATGCTACAAGCAAAATCAACATATGTTCAGAGTATGTTTGGGGTTTTTTCTCCTAATTATTTTGTCCCTAGCTGTATGATTCTGTTATTGAATTTCTCTCTTTTCCTATTGTTCTGTCCTGGGTTTCCATCCAAGATAGTTGCTAAATACTGTTAACACTTTTTTAGATGAAATTGAATGTTCCCTTCATAAAAAGTCTTTCCCAGCCTTGTTTTGTCTTACTAGAGTAAATGTTGAAGGAATTTAATGTTTAGTTACTACCAGTTTTAATGCTGGCATACACAATTTTAGAAATATAACCTAAGCATAATTTATCAAACTAAATTTTCAAAGGAAGAGGTAATACTTTCTAATCCAGGTTGATAATGTTGTTGTTTATGATTCTGAAAAAGTTTAATATAATTTATGCCAGACAACATAGCTTGCTCAGCTTCTTTGATATTACTTTTTCTTTTTGTTTTCAATGATATAACAAAAATGATTAGGTCAACATAATACTCATAAGTGTTCTCACATTAAGGGCATAACTACTCAGTAAAACAAAATATAAATATATATGGATTTTTTTTCTAGTTCATATTTGTATAAGGTTACCTTTCAGATGCTCACTTTAGTTATATGCAATGCATAGTCATGAATGTGATTATTGGAATATAGATTCTAGTGTAGTACCGTTACCAAAAAGACTGTTACAGTCCTTGGATACCAGAACAAGGGAAATATTAATTAGGCATGGATCAGTTATTTTTTCCATTAATTTTTAGTGGTACTAAGAACAGTTTGCAAATGGTTTTAAAAGAGCAATGGAAAAAATATTGAAGGCAGTTCAAAAACAAGGGTCCAGAATGGTGAATGGACTGTAAAACATGACCTTAATACCCATTCAGCAAAATTCACCCAAATGTTTATCACATTGTAATAAAGTAGTTAATTAATCACCCCTGATTTATAGCTTAACATAACCAAACCCAAAGGCTGATAGTGAAAGTTGTGTTGATTCTTACAAAGGATTGAAAATACTTCTTTTGAGTCATGGCAAATTTATAGTAGAATTCTTAGTGGTTGTTTAACCTTTCTGCTAAAAATGGTTACTGATATTTTTGAATTTTTGGGGACTTGTTAAATTCAGTTTGGTTTCCAAATGCAGGTTCATTTGTGACCACAGAAAACTGATGGCTTAGTTTTTTTGTTCTCCTTCATATGCAAGCATGATCTGCTTGAAAATATCCCTAGTTTGGGTTGCTTATTGTAGTTTCTTTTGGGCCTACTACTAACTTTCCCTTGTCAAGGAGAATTAATCTAGCCTCATAATTGAATATGCTTGCTACACTGCTTGTACTGTTAATCTAAACATCCTCAGGCAGAATCTCAGTATCCTCTTGCACCCATTTGCTTTTAACAAATAAAAAGATGTATAAAAATAATTTTAAGATTTATTTAGTTCCAGTGAATGAGAGCTGGTGTAGCTATAATATTATGAAAAATCCTTTGCTGGGATTTTTCCCCTCCTGAGAAGCTGAGGAGCCTCAGGAGAGAAATGTAAACAATTACTATCTGCTGCTGTGAAATGCAACAGGTGCATCTGTGATTGGTCCATGTGGATTGTTTTCCATTGATGACCAATCACAGCCACCTGTGCCAAGGCTGTGAGCAGTCACAGGATTTTTGTTATTCTATTTTGTTCTGTTCTATTCTTGTTGAGCCTTCTGATCTCTCTGTTCTTTTAGTATAGTCTTAATGTAGCATTTTAATATAATATCTAACATAATAAATCAGCCTTCTGAAATGGAGTGAAGCCTCGTGTCTCCACACACGGAGAGGAGTCATCAACAAGCTGGTTTTTTATGTTTACTGACTTAGAGGAATCTTCTATAATATTGTAATAAAGACAATTACAGTCTCTTTATATAAGAAACTGGACGTTAACATCTGCAATTGGCAGTTACTGAGAGAAGAACACAAAATATGCTTGCAGAGAGAGTTAAGAGTTTCTCTTATATGCAGAGCAAAGAGAAAAAGCAGATTTAATAATGCAAGAATATCAACTCCCAGATTTAGAGGCCCAGCTCTGAAATACTAAAGTGTAAAGACTTTTTTTAGTAAAATGAAGCACTCCAGAATAACAAAGGTGATTTTCATCCAGCACAGAGTTGCAGGCACAAGAAGACTGGGAATCTTGCATCTGATTTAGTGCTGAATGAAAGCATTTACCAGGCAGAATTTTTTTCAGGGATAAGAAGAACTGTCATATGCAATCAGAAATTGGTCTTTTAAATTGAGAACTGTAGAATGTTATAATTATCTGAAAGAACTGGCAAGCTTGGGCTTGATGACATTACTGATCAAAAGTAACCTCAGAGATTTTGAAACTTCATTCTTATTCTGAAATCTTAGAGATTTATTATTTGAAACTATTATTTTTCTGTATCTGTCTCATTTTTTGTTAGACTACTGTGTTAAAGGATTTCTAGGTTACTTACAAATTCTTTTTTTTATTGCCACAAAAGGTAAAATCAGGCTTTATGTACAAAATCCCAAGCCAATCCACCCACAAATTTATGTCTAAAAATTATCCTTTTTATTTGTTTCTATTTTTCTCCTGTTTTTTGGTCTCATAAATGAATACACAGATAATCCTAATGCAATCAAAATTAGAAATTGCATGTGCTGCATTATTTGGGGAAGTAATTTCCTATATTTTTAACGCTTGCCACCAACAGAGCATGTTAATTTTTTTTTTTTTTTTTTTTTTTTTTTTTTTTTGAGGGTAGGGATTCTGCTGTTATGCAAGTATTCTTGTATATATATTGGCTTTGGAGAAAAGACAGATAAAAACGTACAGTGCTGAAATTGATTCCTCTCTCCAAGACACCAAAGCTCTACAGCAATCAAGCACCGTCATCTACTTCAGAGTTAGTAGTAGGAGGCTGGACTCAGTCCAAGGCACCCCTGGAGGCCATCACCTAGAGCCCCCTGATCTTAAACTTCAGAGCTCTGGAGCTGTTGAAAGCAGATCAGACTTCAATTTCCCACTGGACAACTTCCAGCGGACTCCTTCAATCTTTTTTTCTGTTTCCAGAAACTGCAGAATTCTGTCCTCAGTCTCTTCACACCCTATATTGTAAGTAAAGTCAGTCATGTTCACAAGCACAGAAAATCTTCTGCATGACAAAGAGAAAGGTGCATTATATAAACAAGAACACTCTTGTGTTCTTCTAACTCTACTAGCACTCCCTCAGCTCAAAAGATAAATCACTTGATCTAATCAAAGATTAGTTCTTTTGAAGGTAAGCCTTCATTAAAAAATGTTTGGATACTTTTTTGTTTTAACCTATCACAATTCTCATAGAAGCATAGGACTTTATAAATTAGCTAGCTCCAGCCATCCTGTCATGGATAGGGACACCTTCCAGTAAACCAGGTTGATCAAAGCCCCATCCATCCTGGCCTTGAACAGTTCCAGGGATGGGACATCCATAACTTCTCTGGGTAACTTGTTTCAGTGCCTCAACACACTCATAGTGAAGAATTTCTTCTAACAATTTCTAAAATAAAACCCCCCTCTTTCAGCTTAAAGCCAATTCCCCTTGCCTATTACTACACACCCTTGTGAAAAGTCCCTCCCCAGCTCTCCTGTAGGCCCTTTTAGGTGCTGGAAGGCTGCAGTGAGGTCACCCCAGAGCCTTCTCTTCTCCAGAGTGAGTAACCACAGCTCTCTCAGCCTGTTTTCGTACAAGAGGTGCTACAGCTCTCTAATCATCTTTGTGGACTCCTCTGGACTAGCTTCAACAGGTCTGTGTCCTTCCTGTGTTTGGGCCCTAAAACTAAACAAACTACTCTGTGTAGAGTCCATCCATCAAATTAATGTCTCTACAGTTGAAGGACAAGGATGTCACGCTGGACAGTATCAAATGTTTTGCACAAATCCAGGGAGACAATGTCAGTTGCACTTCCCTTATCTACCAATGCTGTAACCCCATCTAAATAGGCAGCCAAATTTTTCAGGAGTTATTTTGTCCTAGTGGAGTCATGTTCGCTGTCACCAATCAGCCCATTATCTACCATGCGTTCCTGTAGCAGACCCCCACTATAATACGCTGTCCCTGCTCTCCTTTTAATACTGACCCATAAACTTCTGGCTGATTGCTCTTCCATCCACAGGTAGAGCTCCTTGCACTCCAGCTGATCATGAACACAGAGGGCAACACCACTTCCTTGGCTCTGCTGCCTATCCTTCCTTCTATCCTTTCATTCTAACAATCTAGTCATAGGAACAATTTCACCATGTCTCCACAACATTAATAAGATTAAAGCCCTGCAGGCACCCACATTGCTAATTTCTGGTTTCTGATATGTGCTTTGCATAGAGGCATTTAATTTGAGGCCCCAGAGAAGCGGACTTCATGGCTGTAATTCCTTTGTACTGCTCTTCAGGCACTTTTCTGATGACCTCTCTCTGCAACCTCTGTGCATCAGTTGCTGGCCCTGGCATCCAGCTGTTAGGAACAAGACAGATTGAGGAGTAGGACAGATTGTTCCTTCCCTGGCCACTTTAGTTTAAAGCCTTTGCCACCATCTTGGCAAACCTATGACCAAAGATGTTCCTTTCCTACTCTGAGAGATGGACCCTGTCATCTCCCAGTAGACCACATTTTTAAAAGTGAGTGGCATGGTCTAAGTAGAAAAATCTGCGTTGTGGCTCCAGGTCTGTAACCATTTGTTAATTCTGCAGATTTCACTGGCCTTTTCAAACCCTTTCTCTTTGGGAGGATTGAGGAAAAAATAACCTGTGCTCCAAATTCCCTCACTGCCACTCCCAGAGCCCTGTAATCATTATTTATACTCCTCAGTCTGCTCGCAGCTGTGCTGCTGGGGCTCACATGAGCAGCAGATAACAGTGAGTGGACTGAGAGAAAGAAGTTTATTGCCAGCCAACAGATCAAACTTCACTGTCTGCTTTTCCCTTTCCTCAAATAGAAAGCTTAGTGGTCACTGAACCAAGGATAAATATTTCTGAATGTTGAGACACAGACAGCATGTAGAGTTACAGACTTGCACCTGACAGATTTATATCTGTCTGTGTTTACATCAGTTAAGTAAATAAAGAAATATTTCAAATATGTGATAAAGAGCATGTAATAAATAATTTATAAGCTTTGCCCAGTGCAAAAAATGAGATGTTTCATTACTAACTGTGAGGTTAACACTAGCTGGTAGCCTCTGCTCAGGGACATTATGGAGACCAAGAAGAAGCACACCCTTGGCTGAGACATAGGCATCTGGCAGGATGCCAGGTAGGAGGTGTAAACCAATATCACCCACACGGTCCAATGACAGAAGCAATACCTCCCACTTTCTAGACTGTGCCTTAGGCTCTGACAGCTCAAGATGAACCTTACTTAAAGGCAAAATTTCAGCAAAATTAATATAACTTCATGCAGACAAACCCGAGGTGACACATCTATGCTTTACCTTCTGTATGTAATTTAGCAATCTGTTTATCATCGCTCCACAGTGCGGCTCATTTCCTGCATCAAGAGCCAGAGTCATGAGAGCAGTTACTGATTTCAGTTCCCAGACCTGGAAATCCTAGCAAAGCAAGTCATTTGATCTGATTTTCCTTTGTGCCCTGTGTGTTTCTAAGACTATGATTTATCACATAAACTACTCAAACAATACTGTAAAATCTCTTAGACACAGGCATAATACTATTTTGGTGAAAATAAAAGACAATTGAAAGGAGCAAAACTATCAGAAAACAGCATGCCTTTTAACAGCAGTATTCTGTCCAAGGTTTTATTTGTTCAAGCCGCATTCTTGTCTCCTAATATAAGTTCTAAAAAAACCCAACTGCATGTTTTTTAGTTTTTTTTTGTAGTCATTTAGGAATAATATCATGTCTGATCCTGCAAGGCAGGTGAGCTGAACTCAAGTAGTGTGTGCTTCCCTATGATGACTCAGAAGGGATTTTATAGCATTAGCTCAGATGCAGACATATATGTCATAGGCATGTAATTCTACCTAAGAATTCTTGTAACATTCCTCTGAGTGTGTCAGACATACATAAGGTCCAGGTAAGAAACGCAGAATTACAACTATTTCTTAACTACCAAAAAATATGTCCTCTGTGGATTGTCCCTGGGTTTTGGGTGTAGAAGGAATTCAGGGAAAAAAATTTAGTTTTTATTTAAATTTAATATTTCTTTTTTGTTTTACTTCTAATTGTTTGGCACAGTCAGGAGTTGGGTGTTACTCCAGAGAAAAAAGAGCATAGTTTGCATTATTTTACTACTGAAGTAGGCTGAAACTTCTGACACAGAAGTTATAACATCTGGATAGTGCATTTTTTTAAAGTAACTGATAGTTTACAGGTAGAAATTATAGATAGCTTGCTGAATTAGATGGAGAAGTAATGGGCAGAAGAGAAAATGATTCTGTGCGAAGCTCAACAGTTGCGATTGATTTATCTTCCTAGTCAGGCTAGGTTACAAATTCATCTTTAAAAAGACTTTTGCTTCATTCATTGCTTCCCCCATTCCAAAATCCCCAATTTCATTTTACATCAATGATGTTCAGATCCAGAGACGACAATCAGCGTATGTAAATTTGGCGCAATATGTAACATCCACTTTTTTTTTAACAGCAAAGTGTTCTTTTGCCTCAGAAAAATCTTACTCCAACTCATATATGTTTGTTGTGTATCTTACTCCAACCCAACCCAAGCTGAACCAAACCAAAAAGTTTGGATTATTCCTGGTAATTTTAAAAATTTCAAATATTTCTTAATGTTTTTATTATTTCTCTTTATAACAGAAAAAGAAACCCATCCTTACTAGTATTCTGTGTATAATCATCCTTGTAGAGCAAACACTCTAAGCATCTTGATGTATTCTACTCAGGGGGCTATTTCTATCTTTGATTTATTTTTGCTTCAGACCAGCTCCAGTGAATCTCAAATTTTTAATATGATAGTCATATAGCTAGCTTTTTTTTAATATGATAAACTATAATTTTAATTGAAAGTTTATTTAACAAATCCACATGATGTAGCAAAGAAGTGACTGCAAAAATTATTCCTTAAGTAAATAAAATATTTATTTAATCTCAGAATTGTATCTTTCTCTTACAATAATAGCAAGAATCAACAATCTTATTTTTGTTTGCTTTTTAATACTCAGTAACAATGTAGTATTTTTAAAGAAATAAGACAAGAATTTTCCTTAAATCACCCTTAGTAGAATTGTTAATTTATTTGGTCCTTGTCTGTATTTCTCCACTGAAATGTCTCAGTATTACACAGCTCATTCTGGCAATATTAGTCAAGAAGGTCCTTCAAATTAAGAATGATGTTTTTTTTGAACTTAGTTGACAACATTATGATTAAATGTCAGCCTCATTAGTATAGGAGTACTTTCACTGTTTCAGTTCTTGCAGCAGCAATAAAGAACCATAGGGGAAGCAATTCACTATAGACAACAATTTTATTTTGATCTGTACGATCTGCATAAAAATCAACTGTTCTGGTATAAATGAATGAAGCTGGAATGATAATTATTGATGGATTCACATAGAAAAATACAAGAACCAAGACAACTTTTGATTCATAATCTGAGTTTCTATGCATACCAGCTGATCAAAAAATATGTGTGTATTATTCTTCTTGCAACTGCATTGTAATTCAGAAGTCGTTGAAATATGAAGAATCACTGAGACATCATGAAGATGAAATCACTCCTTCACAGGAACAGCAGAGTCATTCCTATACTGCCATGAAGGAGAGATGCTTGTCAAATATTTGCTAGTGGATGAGTAATTGCTGCGCAGTGATTGAAGCTTATACAACAAATCACAATAACCTTTCATTAGTATTTCCTTGCAACCACTGACTGCAAGTACTTTTGGATAGGAGCTGTCTCTTCTATACAAAACCCAAACTCTCTCAGTTAAAAGGAGACAAAGCTGTAACACCAGTAAATCTGAAATGAAATAATTTAATTAACACATGTGTGAGCAGATTTAAGGTATTATTTCAAAAGTGGCTTAACTGATGGTGCACCCTGCATTATAAAGGCATGTGCTCGTTTCTGTTCCTTTGTTATTTAAAAATGAGCATCACGGCTTCAACCTAGCTAAACACTTCAGAGAAACAAAGAGTTTGTTCCCCTTATAGCATTAAAAGTTATTCCGTTTAGAGCTTTGATCTTTTTTTCATTATTATTTTTAGGTGTATATGAATAAATGCATAATGATTCTACACCCATTTGTTTTCTAGATTCATATTTTCATGGAATGCTCCTCAAATGAATTTTAAATTTGCCTCCAAGTTCTGTCATACTTTCATTTTCTTAATTTGAAGCTAGACTTTGTTGGTCTAGCAGTACCCTCAAGGTACTATTGAAGATTCTCAGATTTAGTAAGTTTATCAAATATGTATGTCAGGAAATCTGGAATGATGATCACACTGAAAATCAGTCTTTTTTCTCTCAGTAATTTAAGAGCTAAATCTATTTAATATTTCATATTTATGTCATATTTCATAGTTATTAAAGGTCCAATTTTGATTGACTTTTTCCCTTGTCTTATTGGTATAGTGGCATTTCATTATTCCCTCTAATTCACCAGCTGATTCATACTCAGAATCAAATTGAGTGCGCTTGAATCATGCATCTGAAACCTGAAAAAAAAAGATAATATCTTTTTATAGGATGTTTTCAATCTGATTCATCTATTTTGAACAAGATAGGTGCACTCAGAATTTGGGGATACAACAAGCCTGCAAGGTAAGATGACCTAAAGAGCTTTTGGGTCGTATTCAGTAGAACAATTGCAAGTAACTCTACTTTAGGGTCTTGGTAGCAAATGAAACACTTATTCAGATATTGAATAGGTCCTAAGGCCAAAATGAAGGTAAGACTGTGCCTTCATATTTGTTTATTTTCCATTCCAATGAACTAAGAGCTTTTCTTTCCCACAACAAAATGAGCAAAAATGCACCATGTGAAGGACAAAAATTAAGGACAGAGAAGGAGAATTTATTTCATAAGAGCGATGTTTTTAATTTTTATAAGAAGAATAATACAAGCCATGCACAATATCTCATGGTGTTTCATAAAACTGAAGGCATGTTAATTGTCAGATTGTGAATGAAAGACTGTTTTATTTTTTATTATCATGTACCTATATTTTATTATCATGTACCTATATTTTAATAGGCATGCATTTTGGTAACAGGTTTTTTTTATTATTATTATCATAAAGAATATTGTAAATGGAATTTTTAAATTGTATGTACTATGGTTTTCATCTAAGTGAACTGCTTTCTTCTTCCATATAGAAAACAAACCATTTTCAAATTAAAAAAGAATGTCCTTTTTCAAGCTTTTATCATGAGTGTTCTTATAACTGTAGGTAAAAATGCAGTGTTTGTTTCAAAGAACTGGTACATTCATTTGCCAGGAGTCAGGTATGTGTTAGTGCTTCCTGACCATATTTCACCACTGTATGAGAGGCAAAAGAAGAATCTGCCTGCATTTTTGCCTCCAAAAAAAAAAAAAAAAAAGAAAAAAAAGGACAAAAAAATAGTAAATCCAACCAAGTATTCACCTTTCTAACCTGGAGGAAAAAAGACAAAACCAAACCAACAAAAACCAAACCAAACAAACAAAAAACCCCTGAAATAGACCAAACCAAACCACCAACCAACCAACCAAAAAAAAAAAAAAACAAAAAACCAAAAGAAAACTGAAAAAATAAACCAAAACAAAACAAACAAAAAATTCAAAACAAACCCGAAACCAAACTAACCCACCCCACAAGAAAGGAAACCAACCAAATACACAGAAAATCCAATCTGTGAAATAAACAAACCAACAAAAAGCCCCCAAAACCTTCTTCCCAGTGCTTTCTACTAATATTATCCTCTGAATTTGAAATAAAACCCAACCAAACACATAATGACATGAAAACACAGTTCAAGGCAATTATGTTTAATTTCTCTGGAATGGTGGAAAATAAAGCTAGGGGTAAAAAAAATATGATCAAACTTCACTCTGTTTACCACCTGTATCACCTAAAAGAAATAGGCACATATAAATTGCTTTTGGTAGTGAAATTATGCAGCAAACAACTACACATCCACGAAAGAGAACACCTGTCTCAGGGTTTATGTGTTGAAATCCTGTATGCTCCCAAAGCACTAAAAAATAAAGAGATCTATAACAATAGAATATAACACTATAGATGTCTACATTCCTTTTGCATAATGCTTCAAAGTAAATTTCTGCAGCTAAACTGCTGCAGAGACATTTAATACATCCTCAAAATACTGAAAAGGGCAAAGAAATTGCATACAGTTCTGTCGAGAAATTGGATATGTCCAAGACCTTGGTAATGATTAGGGTGCCCCACTTCATCACAGGACATCAGATTTCAATGTCCTCATCAGAATAACGTGATTTAAATTACATATGGCTTTTCATTTGTATTGTGCAGTTGTTAACTTATGAAAGACTATCACTATAATTAGATGAATTAAGTGACCCTGAACCAGCCTGTTTTGATATCTGAAGAAGAAATGGTTTATTTTGTCCTCCTACTGGGCTTTCCTCTCCTATACTCTACACTTAAAAGTTATGATACTGGGCTAATGAGGAGACCTGGAAGGGCCACATTTTCCACATTTCATGTAGCTGAATATAATCTGCCATATAACTTTGCCAGCTCGTATGCAAAATTTGGAACAATGGGGATTCCTTTTTTTGGCTTGGCTCATACATAATAGGTAGAGATGAAGTTTGTGCCATGAAGGAAGCAGAGAGTAGCTGCAGGATATAGAGCACTAATTGCTGAAAGGCCTTTGGCCAACAAAGCCCAATATAGCAAATGAGGACCATTAGGGTTTTAGTTCTATTTCAGACGGTTAAAATACAGAAACTTTAGAAAGCATTCCGTCTTCTATTTTAAAGCTATGACAGACCAACAGTCTTGGCGTGCAGTGCTCCCCACATGTAATGGTTACTCTCTAAGACTGCAAGCAGGACTGTATGAGATAAATCTATCTAATCCTTTGTTTTTTATTTCTTCAGATAAGTGAGTGACGTAATAAAAAATCTGCCACTATCTGAATTTTACCTAATAATATCTCTTAATAAATGCAATTATATTCCTGTGCCATTTTATTTTCCAACATTAACTTTTATTAGCCTGTATTTAGCCAACAAAAGCGTTAATCAAATGTAATTTAAGCAAACTGGGGTCTCTTTCTTAGTATGATATATAAGTGGAACCCATGGCAATTTGTTACATGTGTTTCCATGCACATGAACAATAACCAGTAAGTCACATCACCATAATAGCTCCATGCTTTTTTCCATTCCATTTGCTTTTCCTCCACAAAGTTGGTAGTTCCTTCATATATCCCTGCCTCAGCTTTTTGCATGTTCCCTAAAACATATCCCAATGTACACACCTCCCTCTTTTTCCCCCTAACTAGACCAGCAGCAGTGTCTCTAATGACTATGGGAGACTGTTGAAAGGTTTGAGTAGCAGGCGCTGACTGATTAGAAGGGTGGGATTTTATGTCCTTTTTGACTCATTTTATCATGGTACAAAGGTCTCTGTAAAGTTCAGAATGGTAGAGTGCCCACAGACTATTGGCTTTGGTGGTCAGACCAGCCTTCTACTTGTGGAAAGGCAGTCCATAAATTTATCTAATGAGATCAGTTGAAAATTTATTTCCTGGATTGCTGTGTAATGCCACTGAGATTGTTAAGAATTTATCCCTGTGTGGGCTGAGAAGATTTGTGTGATGGCAAGTTTTACAATGTGTTTCAAAAGAAGAGATGCAGCATCAGTGAGCAGCACAGAGAGAGCATTCTCGGGGCCAAAATCCCACTGCGTCAGAGGCAGGTAGAACACTGCCAACTGTCCTGTCTATTTGAGCACAGAAACACATTCAGTAGGCGTTGATAACTTGGACTTGGCCTGCCAGTTCATTAGTTCACGTTCACTAATGGAAAATCTATTGCCCATGGCAAAGGAAAATAAATGTTACATTATAGAAGATTTATAGCTATGTAGCTGGCTTGATTTTATGAACCCTTGCTACCCTGCAGCAAGTGACATGAACTCAGCATGCTGCACTGCATTTCTTGAAGTAAGATTATTCTCTGCTGCCCAGGAACCTACAGAGACCTTTGTGATTTCTTTGAGTCTGTTTTCCAGTCAATTTGCACCACTGCTGATATGCATTTTATGTAACAAACCGAGGATGTGTTGGAGAAAGACATAGTAGGAAAAAACATTATAGTGTTGTTTGCAAGCAGTGAAAAGATAAAATTAGTCACCGTTTACTTTTGAATCTTTATGTCTAGCAACCATGAGTAAGCTTTTACCTGCATCTGCACCCACCTGTCTCACTATTTGTTAAAATAATACTGATTTTATCTCATTTGCCTTTTCTGCTAGAGTAACACCAACAATACTGGACATTAATTTTTAAGGTAAACTTTTCTACAAACAAGTGTTTTTCCACTCATTCAGCAAACTTTCATGTACAGACAAATTTTGACTTTAATGTTTTCATTATGTGGAAATGTAAATAAAGCCATGTACTTTTAGAAATCAAGAAAAATATAGCCTAACATTTCCCTAGTGAAGTCATGATCAAATATCAAATACTTTTCTTAAAACACATATATTGAGAGATTGTTTTTTTCTTGCTGTGCCTCTGTTTATATGTGCTTGTGGCTTTTAACTATAGAGTATACATAATTATAATGTATTATAGGCTATATTACACAGTCAGTGGACAGAAATTATATGCTGTAGTATAGTAAATGTCCAAAAAAAAGATACTACTACCATCTGAACCAAATGTTAACACTTTATTGAGATAAGCATGAAGAAAAAAAAAGCAACCTATCTTGAGGTACATGTGGCTCTGCTGAAGATATGGTATCCAGAAAAGCAATATTCACTTATAAGAGAAATATATGTAACAAACACCCACAAGACAGAGTTAAATATGTTTTTAGAGACTGTGGACAAGGTCACGGTAATTTTTGTTTTCCACAAACTATTCCACCTTGCATATCTTCATTTTTTATTAACGATACAAATATTTTTCCACAAATTCTGAAACATCTCTCATTTTTATATGGGTTTTTCAGGATGGTACATCAAATAACATGTCAAAGCAAAGCTTTTCAGGAACTTTAAAAATCTGCAAGCAATATAAACAATAAAAATGTTACTGTGGAGGATACCAGGGATGGTTATCTGTACTTCATCTTTATGATATATTATTACACTGACTTAGCTATAACATTTTATTAAGTCAGCTCCATGGTACTCCAGATCTCTTTTATAAATGGTAATATTTTTTTCTGAATGAAGGTGGTCTTTTTCTCAATGATTAATCATTGAAATGGTCCATAGAGAAAGAAATAGCAGATTCATACCAAACTTGCATTTTTAAAAACCCAGATTAAGGAACTCTACCTAGAGAAGCTGGGAAAGCACTTTTACCTTAGAACTTAGACATAATATTTTAATAGTCTAGACTTTTTTTCTGCGATTTGCTTATGAGAAATATATACAATTTCTTGAAAGAAAAAACTTCTGCTGCATGAATTATCTTTTATGGAATATAATTATGAAAATATTTAATTTTTGCATTGAATTAGAATGATAACCTCTGTCATCATCAGAACTACAATTTTTCTTCCCTCTCCTTTTCCCCTAGATGATTCACTAAACCCTCTCACTGAACTAGCCTGCTCAGAAGTCTGCTAGTTTTTTTAATAGATTAGTTGTTGACCTTGGGGAAAACCGATCCGTTCACACTTTAAATCAAATCAGGATCAAAGTAATTTATTGATTTCCTAGTGACATGCAATTAAAAAGCAAAATATGCTCAGGATCAGAGATACAGCAAAATACACAATATTAGATACATGTATGCATACCTTCAGGTTTCTAAATTTCATCTGTATTTCATCCCAAGAAGCTCCACCCCAACCCACCTGACCCCAGTGAGGTTCCCCCCAGCTGTGTGGGTCAGAAGTTCATCCCCACCACAGGAGTGGGTCCTGCTTGAGCACACCATTTCTGTGGGACAAGTGAGTGCTCTGATTTTTTGTTGCTCTTTGTTGTTCTCCTTACCCACCACTGACCCAGGTCTTGGTAAGAAAGCACTTCACCCTGGTGGGGTCCCTGACCTGTTGCCCCTGTAGGAAGGTCTTTTCTGCTGTGTCAGAAATCTCTTTGCAATCCTCTGCTTGCAGTTTAGTTTTGCTGAAGGTTGCCTTCCACTTTAGTGTGATCAGCACAGGGCAAAGGCCCTTATGGACAGTTTTGGATGCCCCCAACCTCTCACAGATGAACACACAGAGCTTATTCCCAATTTCTCATTTTATCATCTGTGGTTATAAAAGTCTTTTCGTCAAGGATCAGGAATGTGACCACCCTCAGGATATTTGAATCAAAGTCTAAGAGGCAGAGAGCATTTTCATTTGGGAAAACAGAGGTCTATCAAATACAACTGTTTCAAAAATCATTCATTGAAAATCTTAAGTAATTTAACTTCATGCTGTTTTCATCTCTAGTCTGACAATTTGCAGGTCATCTAAAACCAGCTCTTATGGCAGAAAAAGAGAAGGCCACCTGGAAGGATCTTAACACAAAGGAGTGCAACTAATGTGCAAGTCTTTGCTACCCTACAATGAGGTCAAGAAAAAACATACAGACCATGAAGGAGAGCAATGTAGAATGAAGTGATGAAGTTATTAACTTTTGGCTGTCTATCACCTAAGGTGAATCTCAAACTCCAGCTGCCCAGGAGCTTTCTCCAAGGGCTCAGGCAGAGAATTGATGTACTCCAACAAGAGTTACTAACACAGACTGCAGCACAAGTCTAATATTGCTACATTTCAGAATAAAAGTCAAAGTAATGTCTGTACTGATCTGAAAGGATCCAGTTAGCAAGAAAATACTTGGCTGAAATGTGAATTGAAAGGCAGCGGAAGAAATAATCACAGCCAACATGTGATAGAAGTAAGAAATTGCTTAGAAAGACTGAAATCAGTGGAGTACAAAAAAATCAGGGAGGCGATTATTCACTCTTGAAAGGTGTGGCTTGACCAAGGGTTAAGTGGACATGAGAATAGAGGTAACTCTTGAACAATACCTATGCATTAGGTAAATTATGGCTTCCAAAACAAATTTAGAACTAATGCAAGCTTTATTAGATTCTTCAAGGCCTCCCTTTCTCATTCCCTCTCTCTCATCCTTGCTTCCTACCTTTCCCCAGTATATTTATGGTATTATCTCAAAATCTAAAGAATTATAGCTTTGGACAATGAAACAGTTAGACAATTACAGTATCAATAGACTCCATCTAAAATAAAGCTAAGCTGAACCATTCTGAAATTGAAAAATGAAGCCAAACCAACAAAAAAAATGTACTTTTTGTTTGCATGTGAACCTAAGATGTTTGTTGGCTTGTTAAGCAAGAAACACACTGTGAACATTGTCTTTTACATATGGTGACTTCTGATCTACATTCACCTACAGCTTTGCACTACCTTATCCAGTATCTACAAGTTCATCTAATTTGAATTGAAGGATCCAGTTGCTTTTCTGTTGCCAGCAGCTTGAGCAAATTATCTTAGAGAATCAGATCCCTACAGTTCATACTCACTTTGTTACATAAATCTTCACTAGAATTTCAGTTTTCCATGGTGGAAAATAAGTATTTTTGAGATATAAAAAGGCTCTTAAAAATAAGAAAATTCTAGTAAATATTTGATAAATAAAGCTTTCTATATGTCAGAAATACTTAAGGAATTTCTTCTGATAGATTTATAGACCAGCTTGGTAGGAAGTTATTTCCTGGAGAAAATGAGAACGAGTGTTGACTAGCCTACTTTAAGACTAAAAGTGATCCCACAATTCAGGTCCTCAGAGATTGACAACAGGCAGAAATAGGACAGAAATTACCTCTTTACTTCTCAGAAATTTTCCTACTAATTCATATTACACATCAACTTCAACTTCCAGCAACAGGAACAATAATTAAAATAATATCAATGTTTTTATAAAATTTTTATATAATAATTATTGTGTTTTTCCTTAAGTGTTGTTGGGGAATTTTGAACTAGTGAAATGGGAAAAATCTAGAAAAAACTGGCCTTTTAATGAAACCACTTACAGCTATAAATCTGATGCTCTTGTGCTTTATACAGGTACATAGTAGTACTGTGATACTTAAGTGTCTGTAATAATTTTCATTGTAAATCCAGAGTTTCAAGGACTAAAAGTCAGCTTTCTATGTGAAAACGTTCAGCTTTCTGTGCGAAAAGTGAAAACTTTCTTCTTCCTAATATTTGGCATTGAAGTTTCATATTATGAATGGATTTCTTTAGTGTCAGGTATCTTATGCATCCTGATAGACCTATATCAACTTTGAACATCATGTTTGAAGTCTAATAAGTAAACAAAACAAAACTCTTGAAAAATAAATTCTATCCTCTAAATTGTTTTATGAGTATGTTAGTGAGGAATGCAAACAGGAAGACTGAGAATCAGTCATAGTGTGTTACTATAGCAGCTTGGAAAATAGACCAATATATGAAAACATTATTTGGACTACTTGATTTTAACCAAGGTCTTAGTATCTGTCTTTGAATTATTCTGTCTATCTTATCTTTCTCTTGTGCTGTGTAATCCAGACCAGAATCACAAAGGATCCAGAAGCAGAAACAACTGCAGGTTTTACTTATCCTAAATTAGGCATTCAAGTGTTAAGCTAAGTCTCCACATTTGTCAGAGGACAGACTCACCACATGAATAATTTCATTAAAGATTGCTACCTAGGACTGGTTACTGAAACTAACTTATTCAAATGTGCTCTTCTAAACAGGGTCAAAATAAAGCAAGAACTGTATTCTGAGCACATTAACACTATTTTCAGTTATTTTAAAAATACTAAATTATTAAAAAACTCAGTTGATAAGTTATCCCCAAATTCATATCTCAGAATGCTATATTTTTTTTTACTTGCCATCTCTTGGAAGCATCCAAAAATCCCATTTTACTAAATCAAAAACAAATTATGCATCAAACCAGCAGTTTTGTGGTGTTGATTTCTGTGCTGCAGAAAATGATCTGAATTATCTGCAAAATTCTTTATCAAATTGATCTAGTCAGCAGATGTTTAATGATTTGCCTAAACTGCAATTTTCATAGAAATTGACTATTTCTTGAAAAGTCAAGAAAGGCTTGTCTGAGAGACAGCTGCTTTTAAACAGCAACATCCATCAGTACTCACCTAGCAGACCCTGGAGAATTATAATTCTCACAAAGCTTGTTTCAAAATGAAATTTGAGCCTTGGCCTCCTGAATCCTAGGAACAACCCAGACCAAGAGCTACTGGATGGAATGGACAGCAAACAAAAATATTTGATAGGTTTCATTTCATCATGGGGATGAAGTAGACACCCTATTAGATCTTAAAGTTTTCCTGTTAACCTTTATAAGCTATTTTTCTTTATGTTTGATACTCCTCACCAGTTCACTTTGTGACAGTATATCCAATATAACATTATAAAATAATAAAAACAATAATAATTTTTAAAGTATTTGGGAAGAATCGTTTAATTTCAACTTCAAAGAAAAGCAGACCAAAAATATATAGCTAAAATACATTCATGAAATGAAATATATTGGTCTGTATATACATATATATGCATATTTATTTAGATATAAACACCTGTTTATATATGTTTACACACAGGTATTTGATTTTTTTTTTCACTTCTGCAGTGACTAGTATAGTCACACACATACACCAATTCAATTAAGAAGCTTATTCTTCTGGCATTTTAAGTAACCTTTTCAGAGCTCTGCTGGTATACCCATGTGTGAGCTAGGGAGAGTGAGAGGAATAGGTGGGGGAGGATGAGACTGACTGCTTTGGAAGGGTTCTCATTGGACTACACCATAAATCATAAAGTAAATGGATCAAACACCATCTTTCTTAATTGAACTAAATAGTCCTTTCTCATGTGGGCAGTCTGCAGGACTTCAACAGAACGTTATTTGTTAATTTAATTGGGAGATCTTCAGGATTAAAATACTAAATGTAAGGAAACTGGAGAAAATATGATGAATAAGGGCATTTAAATCAGGTCTGAGGAGTTGTCTCCACTGATGTTTTATCACACACAGCTTAATGCAAGAGTCAAAGCAGCTGCTCTGAGAAATGGAGTCACAAAATCATATCTGACCATTGTCTAAATGGCCAACACTGAAAATTGTTTTGAAAGCATCTGAAATATGTCTGCTTGACTCACGTTGGTAACTGCTTATGGTTTTTCTCCTAAGTGTTTTGAAAAGAAATTACACTAATGATAGTTAGAAACATATAAATGCATATAGTAGGTTCTGTGGCAAAGCCAAGGCTCTTTCTAGGCATTGAAAATTTCACTCCTAATGTATAGTGATAAGAGTAAAGTTCAGATAAGCTACCAGCTATAGATAACAACAATGGATGTGCTACACCCACTCTTTGCTGTGGTTTTTCCTGAGTGCTTGTGATGAACCTCTATGATTTTCGTAAGAACATTCTTCACTCCTATATCTTCTCTGCAATCTATGTAGGTCTTTTCCCCCATTTAGGGGAGAGATAGGCATTTTGTCCTGTCTTTTCTGGAATAAGGAGACACATTGGAAGTTTAAAATGCTAGCCAGTCTTTTTCATCACAGGAGGTAAGTACAAAAATATTGGTGTTTTCTGTCTTCAAATATTTAGCATAGTCAAATAGCCTGAACTTCCAGACATTCATGAACTAAAACACTGGAATATCATAGGGATACTTTCAGTGTTGTTTAACTTCTTAAAGGTAAAAAAAATAAAACCCCCATATATTTTGAGGAGAGAAGAGGTACTTAGAATTTTCGTGTTAAGTCATGTACAGATCTTTGATTTGCAGTCATGCTTAAACAAAATTGGCTCAATCCTTTTTAGATTATATAAATAGGAAGAAAACACTTCTATTACAAACCAGGTTGTGATCGTTTTTTGGATACTCAGAATTGGTCCAATCTACAAACTTGGTAGAAATACAGCCTTTCATGAAGAAATAAGCTCATCACATTAGTTTTATTGCTTCATATATGAAATAAAAAGTCATGTAGAATGTACACAAAATGTGAAAAAAACTCCAGTGAAAACAGTCCACTTTTCAGAGTTTCAGTATATGACATAGATTTAGTGAGAGAGGTAGAATTATTCTTTTCTGTCAACTCCTAAATAGTGGTAGAGAAATTAAACTTACTCTTTTCTGAGTCATGTTAGTATTGCTGTCTCTAAGAAGTGGTAAGAAAAAGGTGTGGTGATGGAAAGCCTCCAGAGTCAAATGTATGACCACATTGCAAAAGAAAGAGGACATCTCCAGTGAGAGAGTGACAGAATGTGCACCCTCTGTATTATGACAGATTTTTTGCATCCCCATGGGGCAAAATATCTCACTTCAGCTCCTGCCAGAGTAGTGTTCATGCCCCAGTCCTTATGCAAGATTTAGACAACAAATCACCATCTGTCCTGGAGCTTATGTGTAATACCACTTAGCCAGGATATTAGATTGCCATTCAGTTATTTGTTTGCAGGTATACATCCTCTCTAAATATATTTCTTTTTACAGTTTTCAGGAAAGGATAAAGGAACTCAAAATATCAAGCCTGTAATACTAAATAATTTTGCATGTGCCTACAACAAAGCCTTCATCCCAATGTGCTACAACATCTGTTTTCTTTAATACTGGTTTTATTTCAGAAGTATCACTCTGAATATTTTGTTGTTCCAATATTTTTTTGGGAAAACACCTAATATAAGTTCTCTACTTTCATAATTGTTATACTGATTGAATAAATGAAGGACTTTGTGTTGTTCTAAAAGTGGCTATCACAAACCATCATCTTACTTTTGATGATAATATGATGATTAACAAAATATATTGCTCTCCAGATTTAACAGAATATAGATCAGCCAAGGAATTCATACTTCAGACCTAGAGCTACTCTGAAAATATTAACTAATGTAGATAATGGAACAGTCTGACAAGCAAATCCATTAAAACTGTAGTATTAATTTTTACTAAACTATTTCAAAATTTAGCCATTTAAACCAGCATTACAGATGTGTAAAGGATTTATTTATTATTTTGATTGTTTAACTTAAATGTAATTGAAAAACTGTAATGGTTAAATTAGTGTGCATTCCATTTTAATAAATAAAAATAGAAGTGGGATTCATGCCCCTTCCTTCAAAAGCTTTCTCAAAGGCGCTGCAATTGCTAATTCACCTGTGAGATATTAAATAAAGATCTGCAGGCCTATATAGGGAGTCTCCCATCTATGGTTTCAAAGGGAAAATTCTGTCTTGTTGTGTAGCTGCTATTATTCTCTGTTCTGCAGAGGCTACTGCAGTTCTGGTGCTGCATAATCATATTTCTCTCCCCTCCTAACAGGGCTCTTTCACTCCTTGTTATTATCTTGGCAAGACTCTCTCCTCATTGTTTCCTTCCTCCCCATGCTGTCTCTTTTCTTGAGGAGTTCCTTCATAGCTCCCAAAGTATTCTTTTCATTAAGGATGCTTTCAGGGAGTAAAGGCACAGCTCTGATCAAATCAAAGGCTCTGGAGTAATCAGGCAGCCAGGGAATCCCTGGTGATTGTAGAAATGAAGTAAAGCACTTCCTCTGTGCTTGCAGGGGTAAAGCCACAAACAAATCCCTTGCTATGGACTATATGGATATATTGTTATTAACTTATATGACTGTTAGTTTACTGGAAAAAAAAAATATGTTATCTATTCAGGTGAGGCACACACCATGCAGCACAATATGAACACAAACTGGACAGCCTCTGGATAAAAAGGCAATGTTTGACATAACAAAACCACAATAAATATTCCCAAAGTGACCAGGCACCGGCAGAGGGCTCTAGACATTGCAAGAAAATGGACAAATACATACAGAAATTAAATATATTGGAGAAACATAGAGTATGATAGCTTCAGAGAACTATTTTGCTGTGCACATAGAAAAAATAAGGGAAAAGATTCTGCCCAATAGAAGTGACAGTTCAGAATCTTGACCACAAAAACAAAGAGCTGAACTTGATTCAGAAAACGTAAGTTTGGAACTACTCCCATGTGTCTATGTTCAGAGATACAAAACCTCAGAACAATATGATCAGAAATACCTTCAATATACTTCAAACTGCCTGTCATGATGGTGGTGCCACAACCTTTCTAATGTCTGGCAGGGCTTTGCTGACATTCTGGACAATATGCAGTCTTAAGCCACCACTCCTTGTCATATCTCCACTGGATACAAAGACAGTTCCCTCCCTCTGAAAATCATCTCCTTATAATTTGGCATGCTTGTATTGAAGTAGATTGGCTAGATAGATTAAAGCAATATATTAAACAGAGAGGGTGAAGGACTATAACTGTATCTTTTCCATATGTCAGCTATGCTAAAGAAAGAATTTTGCACATTAGAGAGCATAAAATTATTGCACACACAACTGCTCTCCACAATCCACATTTCTCTGTACCTCTCCTAACTATCACTGTTCTTTACTGTAGCAAAAGTAAAAGCAAAGCTGAGATTTTGGTGTTTGTGAGAAAATGTTCTGGCAGCAACTGCTGTTATTCCAGCAATTCTGTGTAAAATTACTGTTATTCTGTGTTACTGTAATTCTGTGTGAAAAGGTAGCCATGATCACTATGACACCAAAAATTATACTAGAGAACATGTTTTGAGAAGTGGTACATAGTCAGAAAAGAGGCCATCCAACTAATTTTGGAGCATTATGGAATACATAATTAAGAAGCTTTTCCATATGATAAAAGCTCATCATTCTGGCATTCAGCTGCTGGAATCATTGCTAGAATGTTACTTAACCCGCATTTTAGAACAGAATTTTGCAGTAACAAGTACTTCCTCCTTCCTGAGTCTCCTTTCTGGATTTGAAAGAGGAATATTCAAAGCACAGATAATAGAATATAATAAAAGTGATTCCCTAGTTTTTAGAGGTCAATTTGCTTTGCAATGCATTGGAAATTATTAATAGAAAGAATAGCACAATGGCAATGTGGTATTAAATTGGGCCATTTGTCCAAACAAGGCTATTTCCTTGATTGTTAGATACATATCTATTTTGTACAAATTTCTGTAGCAGACGTAGAAAGCCAACATTAAAAAAGGAAGAAAAAGAATGAAATTGAAACAATTCTACAATTTTTTTTTTTTTTTGTGACTTAAGATTCTTCCATTCATTGTGTTTTCATACAACGAATACTCCTACAACCACCATTTGAGTAATGACAGTTTGGTCTCTCAGTACCTAACTCTGTGTAGGAATTTACAGGAACACTTTTATGCTCCCTCTTGCTTCTGTGATTGTGAAATTAAATTTAAATTAAATTTTCCAAAGAGCCCAGTTTTGAAACCTTGTTCTGTACAGCATTTGGACAAATACCTTGGAGTAATCCCCAAAACATAAGGTATGGATTAAGTCTGCCTCTAGATCAAAAACAGCCTTAAGGACAGGCACCAGAGAAAATTTATAGGTCATTCATAATGATTATTCCAGGGCTGCACAACAAGGTGTACTTCTAAGAGAGCAAGATGCATTCTCTCAGGAAAAAAGGCTCAGAAGAACAGCAGTGAATACTTGTGCTTGGATGCTTGGACCACTTATGGTGTTACATCACCAGGTTGCAGGTGACAATCTAAAAGTGTCCCATCGATCCATTGGTGATATCACATGAACAAAGTTGTTAACTACAACCTAGAAAAAATTACAACCTTTCATGGCAGAACTAGGATACTGCCTGCCACAAAGCAGATTTTTTTTTTTTTTTTGTATGAAACCCCTTTCCAGCCTTTTACAAGAGCTTATTGGATCTGTCCTGACATATCTCAGAAATCCATTAGGATCTCCACACTTTTTATGTCAAACTGAAGAAGGCACAGTGCTGACATAATTGAGGTGACTCCAAAGTTGTTCTCTGCATCTCTTTTTTTCTGATTGTCCACATGACCTGCGACAAAAACATGAGACGCTGAATACTTAACCTCACAGAAATCCACTGTTCATTCCACCTTTAAAACTCCAACTCAGCCTCAATCCCAAAACAAACCTAGATCTGGAAAGGCTATTCTCTGCAGCTGAAGGAAATCAGGACAGTCATTTCCTGGCCATCTACCCATTCACAATTAGGATGATTGACAGTAGTTTTTTAAACGTGAAGCACAGATCTAATATATAACTCTGAATTGGTAAAAGCATGCTTTAAACATGTTATTTACATTTAATCCAGACAAAATCACTAAGCACTCATGAAACTTCACACTAAGCAATAGTCCACTTGCTGAACCACAGCTCTACATTTGAATGTCCTAACAAAATGTATCTTGAATATGTCACCCAATTTTCAATTTCCTGATGTATCTGAAACTCATCTTCAAAATCCTTATGTTTTTAGCATACTTCAGTCTTTGAACCATAGACTTGGTTACCCAGCACATGGAGAAGGCTGAGATACTCAATGACTTTTTTTCTTAATCTTCACTGGCAAGTGCTCCAGCCACAACATGCATGTTGCAGAAGAAAGAAGCAGGGACTGGGAGAATGAAGTAGTGATCACTGTAGCATAAAATCGGGTTCAAGATGCATCCTCAGGTCCTGGGGGAACTTGCAGATGAAGGGGATAAACCACTAGAGAATACTTCAGAATATTTGATAATTCATGACTGTCCAGTGAAGTTGATACAGATGAAAAATGGGAAACTGTCCCATTTGTGGAGGAACTACAAGCCAGCCATTCTTAACTCTGTTCCCAGACAGTTCATGGGCCAGATCCTCCTGGAAAATTTTTTAAGGCATATGAAAATAAAGAGGTAGCTGGGGACAGACAGAATGGCTTCACTAAGGGTAAATCATTTTGGTGGTCTTCTGTGACAGCTTTGATGGATAAGACAACAACTGACATAATTTCCTTGGATTTGTGGAAAGAATTTGACAATGTACAACACAACATTCTTGCTAACTGAAGGGATATGGATTTGATGGATGACCCCCCTGGAGTACTGTGTTCAGTTCTGGGGCATACAAACACAAGCAGGACATGGATCTATTGGATTGAGTCCAGAAGAGAGCCATGAAGGTGATCAGCGGACAAGGGGGCAAATCTTAAAATTGAAAGGTGGTAGATTCGGATTAGATATGAAGAAGAAATTATTTATTGTAAGTGTGGTGAGGCTCTAAATGGTTGCCCAGAGAAGCTGTGGGTTCCCCATCCCTGGAAGTGTTTAAGGCCAGGCTGGATGGGACTCTGAGCAATCTGGTCTGGTGGAAGGTGTTCCTGGCCTGTGTAGGTGAGTCAGAACTAGAGGATCCATAAGGTCCTTTCCAAACCAAACCATTCTATGATTCTAATAATTTAATCATTTGGATGACTAGTCAAATTACTCAAAGAGGGAATCTCTATCAAATTTTTATTACTTTTGTCCTGCTTGTGATGCAAAGATTTTTAAATAAGCAATCTGAATCTTATTGTCCAATCTGAATCTTATTGTCTAATAATATTTCCATCTTCTGTGAGAACCAATCCTCATTCTCAACATCATGCTCGTAGGGAAATAGGTTATAATGTCTGAATTTTCAAGAAAAGTAATTGTTTTCAGTCCAGCTACTGCAGCGTAACATCTGTTCTGAGAAAGCCAATTTTGATATACCCTGTCTTAGTCTTTTTAGAATCATAGTCATTATATCTCAATTTGATTGCCAAGGAGACAGAAGAAGGATAATGAATTAGCTATAGCGTTGAGATCAGCAGCCAGAGAGAATATTCACACTGGTATGATGGTCTTCCCTTGTGCTTGGTGCAGAAGTCAAAATGTATCTGATCTGCATTAATGGCTTTACATTAGTTTGATTAAATGTGATCACAGACAGAGTCATTCATACACTGCATAAGTAATTGTCTTTAAAAGGAAATACTTTTCATTGTTCTATTCAATCTTATGTCCTGTGTCCACAGCATTCTAATACCACTCTCTTTAGAACAGCTTTTAGAAATTACAACACTGGTACTAGTATAGTACTAGAACTAGTGCTATAATAACATAAAATGATATTATTATATTTATTATATATATAATATATATATTATGATTAACTGGTACTATAATAACATAACATATGATATCTGCTTGAGCAATATGGTTGCTATTCCTTATACTCCATTTGCATGTAGATTTATACCTGTCATAAATTGGTTTAGCAAGTTTGCTCTAATCTAGGCAAGTACACACACAGGTTTTTTGTTTTTTAAATGAAATATCCTTTTCTTTGCCTGTGTGCCAAATACTTAGCAGGTTTTTGATTTTAAGAATAACATAAAGCCTTCAAAATAATTAATGTTAACTGGTAAGACAGTTTTCACTAAAGACGTAGTATCCGCATTTCGTTCAGTATCTTCTGAGGACCAAATTTCATTATATATTTACATTCAAGTCAAGAGAAACATTTTGTTACAGAATATTTTTCTGTTTCTGTCAAGAGGTATTTAAAGCACGTGTTTAAGGGTTTTGCCTAAAAGAGATCATCTGAAGAATCCATTTGGGCTCAATTGTTTCTTAGTCTAGCTGCCAGCTGTCTTTGTTGTGGTTCTCTGAATGATGAGACTTCTCCCAAGGAGGAAAGAGTTGAAAGACAGTTCATCACCTTACAGTTGCAGTACAATAGACATATTGAAATAAATTATACCCAGTTTAAATAATTAAATAATTTAAATAATTTACAGTAATATTTAGATAAATAATTAAGTACCTAAGTATTACTGTATTAGCTAGTTCCTGTGTTAAACTGTGTACTTATTTTCTTATCAAACCATTAAGATATTAGTTTGATTTTATGGTTGCCACTACCTACATCTAATTATGAATTCCTTGCACCATTCTGATGAGCATTTATTGATATCAGATTTTTAGGCAATTATAAATACTTGGAAAATTTGAACTTAAATATTAAGCAACATTATGTGACTCAAGAGTTTGAAATAATAAGAGTATTATGTTTTAAAAAGTCTCTTGCTCTTTCTTTGTAGCCTCACCTTTCAAAAATTTCTCACTCCAGGAATTGCACATTGATTTCATTTGCTCATTTATTTCTGATTAATTACTATTTCTGAATTAAATTTTCTATTCCTTATTCTCATCTCAAAAATAAGTTTTGCTTGGTAAATTTAAGAAAACTCTTCAAATGTTACAGATAGTGAAAGGATAATGATTTTTTTCTGTAAAATTAAAGGAAAAACTAGAAACTATATTTCTTATTAAGGTTATTTCTTCAGTTACTTAAATAAAATTAACTTCACTACCAGTTTTCTGGACAACAAGAAATTTTGGGAAATTAAGTGAAATAGTAAAAGGCAGTGAAATAAATAATTTTGCACATTATGCTCACTAACTTGTAGAGTAATGACAATCTTTAATCAAGCCTCTGCTTTCTTCCTAAGACTTCCTAAGGAATAAAGAATGCTGTGGGGATAGACAAAGAGGTGCAAAAACATAGAGAAGGCATGCCTTTCTTTCCCTAGGCATGGCACAGAGCCATACTAACAGTCTTTTTTTTTTTTTTTTTTTTTTTTTTTAGTGATAGAGTTACTTAGTTCCAATAATTTTATTCCCAATTACAGGATCTTCATGTTGAGGACATTACTCAGCTGCTTGTATTTCCATCAGTGTCTCCTACCTTTAAATCTGAGAGTTGTCCAAGTGCAGAGGGGATATAAAACCTCAGCTTCTCAACTCAATTACATAATTCCAAAGTTTCATTCATTTCAATAAATGTAAGCTGATCTGGCAACACAGGCAGCAGCACAAGAAACTCCCTAGCTTTGGCACACTACCTGTCATTTGGCATTTGGCATATGTTTTAACTCCAATAAAGAGAGCATAGAATTCTGGGGATATCTAATTTGTTTTAACATAAAATTCAACATTGCAACAAATACATATATATCAGATAAAAACAGAATTTTGTCTTCCAAACAGGAACTTGGTGACATAAAAGACCTTTTAAGGTGAACAATGCATTTTCTTTATAGAGATTAAAATCCGTCATGAAAATGATCCTACAAAAAACACAAATATTCAATATTTGGATCATTTGTAACAGATCAAGAGATAATCTGTATAAGTCTCATTGCTCTCCTCTCCTTCCAGCTGCTGCTGTTGAGGGCACTCAAAGATCCCCAGAGAAGCAATATATAAATATTTGGCTTTAGGACCCCTTGCTTCACAAGGCTGTTGTGTCAAATTGAAGACACTTGGCAAAGGAATTTACAGGGGTATTAACTGAAATACTGGCTGGCCTTTGACAAGATAAAATACAGTGGAGGACACATTTTAATTAAAATTCTTCTACAGGAAGATGTCCTCAGGCAGAAAAAGCTGGTCTCCCCCTTGCCTCTCTGGTTCTGATGATAAACTGCTGAATCCTGTGTATACAAAAGGTTACTGGGCTCCCACGTGTGTAACTGTGAAGGAATATTTTCCCAGTATTTTCACTGTCACACTGACACACCTTATTTCTTTTCTGAGATTTTTTTCAGTTTTAAAACCATGCTACTTAAATTTTTCCAGCAGACATGAAGCCAATCGAAACTCCATCTTCTACTTAAATTTGCTGGTAGAGTGGGATGGGCAGGGATAAGAAAAAAACAGTGTTTTTTTCTAAAGAGCAAATTTTTCTCCTCCATTAAACTGACCTGAGAGAAAAGACATAGCTTCCCTTAACTATCTGCTCACCAAACCCTTCTGCTATATTGACTTGTACCCTTTAACACAACCAATCTCAGAGATGATTTCATAAATGTGCATGGGTTTCTTCTTCGAGCAAGTGATATTGAAACCCATAACACAATAGAAAGGGAGAGTATAAATATACTTAAATATTAATGGTACAGCAATTACATTATTAATTTGCACTATCAATTGGAAAATCTGCAAACAGAGATATTACACACTGTAATTTTAATGTATCCTATTTTTCATACTCTTTAATGGTTAAACCCTGGAAATTTTAGTTGATTATATAGTCAACTAATAAGATGAAAGTTGAAAATATGAAGTACCTTTTAAGTTCTCTAGTAAATACAAACCATTAGCAAGATATTCTGAGGCACAGAACAAGCTAAATCCCACAAATCCTCAAACACATATTGGCTATATGTATAAAACATCAAAAGTAATTTTAGTGAGAATTCACCTGCTCAAAACTAAATGGAGTTTGATGTCTCAGGATCAAAAACCTATTCTTTAAATAGACTTTTTCTTTCATTGAGATGATTTGAAAAGTAAGGTACTACAACTCAGGCCAAGAATGCAGATTTTATCTCACCATTCATGCTGTGTGGACAACTTAAAGAAGATGCTTGGAGTATATAAACTGAGGCTCAACAGCCAAAAAAAAAAAAAAACATTTATTTGACATTAAACTTGAAAAATATTTTAAACAATATGTTGGAATTCTAGGCACAGTAACTCCCTTGCCACATGAAAATTAAATCTGGGTTTAGGACACTACTGAGAACGCACAAGAAGTATTTGCAAAACTGACTGCACTGAAGTGTGAAAAATCAATTAAAACTTCCAGCCACCTTTGGATATAAATATTTTCCATGAAATGTTTTCAATGAAAATGTTGCTAAAAAGCTCATATTATAATTACACACTTTAAAAATAATCCATTTTGTTAAAAAAAAAAAAAAAAGAAATTGAATAGACAGAAGATTTTACTTACATATTTAAATTGTATTAACTGGTCTTTAAATGTCAAGCCCATAAATATTAGTTTTTAACTCTTATTTTCTGCTTTATATTCATACATCTCTTTGCTTACATAGCACATGTGGACCTCTCAGTTAACCTTAGATAAGTGAATGCTCCATTTGATCTGTCGAGCCAAAAATCTGCCACTGCTTCTGCATAACCTCTTTACAGTGGAACATCACCAGATTTGCTGTTTGCTCAGCAACTTCGGACATAAAACCACAGCGTGCCCTCACCACTCTTCTTCTGCAGCCCTCCCTGTGTTTTGTGCTCTTGATACATCCTTCTTATAGTGGTGTATCAGCTTTCTGCTCCATGGACTCATCTCTTTGCTGCATTTGGGACCTTCTTTAGTTAGAGGTAAGGAGCCTGAGTGAACGAATGCCTCAGGGATTCTTCAGTTCAGTGGAGCATCTTCTGGCAGACAACAGTGATCTCAGAGATGCAGTAACAGGGGCAAGGGGCTATCCAGACATTCCAGTAATGAATTGGGAGGACTGCACTAAGGATACCAGTCAAGGTGAAGGAATGTTGGTTGCCACTCCTACTTTTAATAATTAGATAATTGTCAATTTGCAATTCCAAAAACTCTGGGAGAGTTTTAATTTTATTTTAACAGGAGAAAACTTACTATAACAATCAATCCAAATTAATTTTCTTTTACTACAGTAATGTCTACATTACTCAGAGCAGTATTTTCATACTGACAGAGCCCCTGAGAGTTCTAGCATTCTTTCCCCAAAGCAGATTACAACACAAAAACTAGTATCTTACTGTGTCAGACCAGAGGGTTCAGAAAGTTTAGTGTCTTGTAGATGACCTCATGTACAGACTATATTTACTACATTTATGGAAGTATCAAAATAAGTTTAATCTGTCTAGTTTAATAAAAAAATACCACAAGAATGTGTCAAGTTTATACAAACCTGTCAGAGACTGGGAATACTAGCCTATAGTGAGCACCATACTGCTGAGCATTTTTTGCATCTTTTCTGCTGTGTTTTGTTTTGCTTTGTTTTGTTTTGCTTTTAAGTATGATGGATTTTAAAAAGTGCTAGTCGACTTATTGATGCTATCATTACACTGCCAGTTATGGTAGAAATCACACACAATAATGGTCCACAGAAAATGTTTGAAAGGGAAGCAAGTACAAGCAAGTCATCAACTCACAAGTGAATCACACTCATGGTAAAACTGTCTTTAAACCTAAATTGTAAAAAAAATATAAATATATTTTAATATACTTGCAAATATTGGTTTTTCCATCATTAGTATAAAAATTATGGAAAATAAAATATAATTAGTTGACTGAACTAAAGCCAGAAAATTTGACACAATATCCATTGGGAAAATTACTCACTTTGAATGGATGTTTTTATTTTTAAAAATAATTTATAAAGTGAATAGAATAAACAGCACATGTGGGAGCATGCAGGCATGTGGATTAGTAGGGATGTTTTAACTTCAGTTCTGTAAACTATCGATTTAATCTGATCAGTTCCTAATTTGGTAACCCAAACTCAGAATGGCTCACCCTGAAATCCCTGTTCAAGGAAAATATTTATTTTTAGTATAAGCAGAGAAGAATATGTTATAATTTCAAGCAAGCAACAGAAAGATGAAGGTTGTCTGATGAACAGTAGCCTGCAGCTGAGGTTATCCTGTCACTGCTAGAAAGCTCATACCAACTTAGCTTTAGAATTTCTGGATAGGTGATTCCCATGCTTTAGATAGACTGACTTTCTTTCGGAGTCTGTGTTCCAGTGAATCAGCTACTACTACATCTGAGGAGAGCATGCCAGACTGTGCTGTAACCAGCTGTCTCTGCTCATCACTTGTCAGCCTTTGCCTAATAACTTTTTTTGCCACAGAGAGAAATATTTCCACCAAAGAAGAGAGAAATGAAAGGATGAAAGAGAATGTCACAAGTGGCAGAACTTCTGCTGGGACTTTATTCTCCACCCCTGCTTGGGACCCTTCCTGCTTCTTCCTATCCTAACATAGTTCAGCTTCAGAACAGATAACCCCATTTATACAACAACAGACCCCAAACACAAAAACCCAGGATGGAAACACAAGAGCTAGGATAAGAAACAGGCCGTAAAGATGAGGATGCAGGAAAGAGCTGTGAGGTGTTGATGGGCTCCTTTATCAGAATCAGAACAGGCAGGTGCAGTCATAAAGAGGGATTTTTGTCATTTTGTTTTCCATACTCACCATTTAGGAATAGCAACAGTCAAAGCAGTTGGGTATGTGTGACAAGTTTATGTGAGACAAAGCCTGGCACTAACCGCATCTGACAGGCTCTAACAGAGTCCTACAGAAAGCCAGGTATAGGAACTTCTTGCCTTTAAAGTCGAGGGAAACAAAAAAAATCACAACACTCATCATATATACTTGGACACAGAAATACTTATTGACTTTATAGAACTCACACTGCAATTTCCTGTAGGATTTCATTTCCTTGTAGGGGCAACAGCTGATGGAATGAGTATGTTTGGTGAGGCTGCTATGCAAGCCTATGAAATGTAATGGTTTCTAGGCTAGCATTGTGTCTTTCCTATCTTACACAAGCACATGCCAATGCTTTCTAATTTGAATTAGTAATCACATCCCACACATTACAAACCATCAGATCTCAGCTGCTATCGAGCTGTCCCATGTTGCCAGCTATCCTTGATACCAGATCATCTGATTGTTGCTTGGTGGTTGCTAAGACAGTCTTGAAAAATCTCATTCATACAGTATAAGATTTGCTCAGTGCTTTAGCTCACAAGCTACCTGTCTTCCCAAATGAGTTTCACAATTGATTTTGTGGTACATCAAAAAATTTCATCCTTGTTTAGTTTTTTAAGAAATTCCCCTTTTGAACACACTGAAATGTGTTCAAAAATAAGCAGGACCTGACTGTGACAAACTTCAGACAGAAATCCACCACTGTCATGGGTTGACCCAGGCCAGATGCCAGACGCCCACGAAAGCAGCTCACTCAGTCCCCTCTGCAGCAGAACAGAAGAGGGAAAATTTAATGAAGGGTTCAAGAGTTAAGGACCAGGAGAGATCAGTCATCAAATACCATCAAAGACAAAACAGGCTCAACTTCGAGATACAAAGTGAATTTATTACTAGCAAAATCAGAGCAGGATAATGAGAAGTGAAATAAACCCTTAAAAAGACCTTCCCATGTGCTGGTTTTACATCCTTTACATCCCCCTACCCCTCCCTCCTTCCAGCTCTACCTGCTACAGCAGCAGTGCAAGGAGGGAGGGAAGGGGGTTATGGTCAGTTCCTCACCCGTGGCTTCTCCCTCTGCGCAGGGAGAGGAGTTGTTCCCCGGCTGCCCCGTGGGGTCCCTCCCACGGGAGACAGCTCTCTGTGACCCTCTCCAACATGGCTCCAATCTCACGAGCAGCAGCTCCCTGTGAACTGCTGCAGCGTGAGTCCATCCCATGGGCAAACAGTCCTCCCAAAACTGCTGCAGCGTGGGTCACTCTTCCACAGGGTGCATTCCTCCAAGGACAGGCTGCTCCAGCATGGCAGCAGGGCCCCTCACCTTGGATCTCCCATGGGTTTACAGGCTCCTCTCAGGCATCTTCCTGCTGCACTGTGGGGCTCCTTCCTGGGCTGCAGATGGATCTCTGCATCCTTATGGACCTCCATGGGCTGCAGGGGCACAGCTGCTGCACCGTGGTCTGCAGAGGAATCCTGGCTCCAGCATCTGGAGAACATCCTCCCCCTCCTTCTGCACTGACCTTTGTGTCTGCAGAGTTGTTCCCCTCAAATAGCATCACTACACTATTCTTAAGCTGCAGTTATAGCTGTACAACAACTTTTGTTTGGATTTCTTTTAAAATATGACATCACAGAGGCATTACCACCATTTCTAATTGGCCCACCCTCGGCCAGTGGCATGTCCATCTTTGGAGCCACTGGGGATTCGCTCTGCCAGATGTGGAGGCAGCTTCCAGCACCTTCTCACAGAAACCACCAAAACTGCTCGCAAAAACCAGGCTGTGCAAGGCCAATACAATCACGCAAACCTGAATTGAAGTTTTGCATACTGTCTGATTTTCTGTTCTTCAGCATGATCAGATAAGCATCCTCCTATTTCTAAGAATTTTCAATTCAATTATACCAAACCATACGTAAATTATCAGAATCCACATTTCCCTGTACAAACCATAATTTCTAATTCAGATAGAGATTTGGCTATGCAAAATCTAAAACATTATTTTAGCTCACTGTAAGACAGAGCACAACATTTCTGTCCTTACTTCGTTCATGCTTTGCTGAACACTGGAATCAAAGTGATCAGGAACATAGGAAAGCCACTTTTTGTGCCAAAGCTCATCTGCTTTTAATACAACATTTAATCTCATGATCACTATCACACTGTCTGTTCTGCTTTAGTGAAACAGTAAAAAGCCTATCCTTTCATAACAACATATTCCACTATGAAAAACAAGTAAACAGAGTTAGATTTAATATTTTTCTTCCAAATTACACAACTGTTAAAGGAAAGCAAAAGGACATTGTTGCTGTTGTATTAAGGATGGGTGCATGAAGCGATATAGACTCCTATGTTCTCAGAAGGCAAATACAGTGTTTATTAGACATCACATCCTTTTTATAGACTGTTCCAACAAAGCTGGACCTGACTGGTCCTCAACCAACACCCCTCACATCATTGGCTAATTAGGAACAACACCCTCTTGTAAACATCTTACAAGTAAACAACTAGTTCAAAACACCAGCTGCAAAAGATTAAAGACTATTTTAATTTTCTCCAAGTTTTCTCAAAACTCCCTAGAGCAATGCCTGGGAAAGTTTATCTGACTTTCTCTCTGACCAGACTGTCAGAAACCACAGCACATCTGTAAAATTTAACAGTTAGACTTTTAGATATTCCTTTACAAATGTTGGGAGGATTTTTTGAGTTTAAGTTGTTTATCTGGCGTGGAGATATGCTAAAGTGAGAGGAAGGTTATGTTTAAAAACAAAGTGAACCTTTTCCAAAGCATGCCATGGACATCCCAAAATCATGTATGTATTTGACTGAAATTATCAAAGAATTTCATTTCTAGGGAAAAAAAAAGCTCAGATACAGTGAGGTTTGGAGAGGAGAAGTGACCCCTTCGCTTGGCATGTCCCTTTCACCATCACTGTGAAAGCCAATTTTCATTCTTGTTACCTTGCTTTACAGTGTCCTAATGTAAACCTTACAAGAAATATTTCTAAGAGCAGATTTTTGATTTTTTTTTTCCTGGTTTGGTTTATTTTTTTTTTTTTGGTCTTTTTTGTTTTGTTTTTCGTTGTTGTTTTTGTTGTTGTTGTTTTTTTCATACCAGTGAATTATGCTATTAAAATTAGAGTTAGTAAAGTTAGATTTATCTTGTTTGTTTTTTTGGGTTTTTTTTCCAAATTTAATCACTGGTAGAGAAAGAAGCCTGATTTTTTAATATTATTTCCTTATACAGTCTAATGGGCAGAAATCTACTTGTCGCTTATATTTAACAAAACTAAAATCTTGTGTGGTGGGGGCCAGTTAGAGGGTAGAAAATGACATACTTTTTCTGTGAAATTATTGTTTTATTACAAACTTTTTTTGTAAGAAATATAGTAATTTTGAAAAGAAGGTTCATTAAGTGTCTAGCGTGCTGAATGCATGTTTCCAAAGAGCAGAGGATATAAATGAAATGGCCTTTCCTGTGTTGTTGATGAACTTTGTGATTACTCACATTTGTAAGAACCATACTTTTACTCAGAAGTTCAATAAAAGATTGAAGTTAGTATGTCTTATTTAAATGAAATTTTGGATTTTCCTGCAGTTTTCAAGTCAGAAACTCTACCTCAAAACAATATGACAACCTTAAGGTGTGGGTATCAAATTAAGGTACATATTTATGGTTTTCAGTAAAACTAGACATCACACTTGCATGATGCTTCAGTGTCCAATGAATTTTAATATTAAGCTGCTTGTTTCCCCCCACATAAATTTTCTAGTTGCCTGTATGTGAACCTGAGATCTGCTCAAAAGGTCAGACTGCCATTGACCCTATCTAATACCTATTACAAAATGTTATCAAATATAAGGAAATTGGTCAGAGAAGTATATCTTAAGTAAATTTTTAAGTAAATTTAATATAATCCATATCTAAGGGGAGTCAGTGAAAAAAAGCTGTTATGCTTTACAAGCAGTAGTTACATAACAAGGGATGATGCAGGGTATGATTCTGTCATATGAAATTTACTTTGTGGTACAATTTTCTGTAATTTTCTTCACACTTAAGAATTACAGTGCAAGGGTTTTATCCACACTAGCTAACACAGAAGTATTGTGTGGGCTTCAGTGTTCCCTGCTTGGTCTACCTTTCAACTTGGAGAAGAGAAGGCTCCAGGGATTCTACAACAGAGCTGGCAAGGGACTTTTTACAAGGACGCGTAGTGATAGGACAAGGGAAATGGTATTAAACTGAAACAGAATGGTAGATTTAGATTGTATTGGGAAGGAATAACATCTCAAAAGCCATCTGGATTATGCCTTAAATAATTTGGATTTTTGTATCTTTTTGCAGCTATGATCCAAAAGCTTTCAGCAGAAGATGTACAAGCCTATGCTACCACCCCAACCATCAGTGTATGCATGTACATTAACCTTTCAATTTCCTTGAGAGCCATACCCACTGGATATGATTATTGAAACAAAGAGAAGCAAAGCTTCACCACACTCTGGCATTTTCAGGGAAAAAAAATCCAGCTAATGGAAAGTGCTTGACAATGTTTGCTTTTGTCTTTTCCCTTGCATGTTCAGCTGAACTTAATCTATTGTTTGCAATTAGACAAAAGGCAGGACAAATTACATGTTTGCCTACGCCTATTCAAAGAAAGGGAACAAAGGTTTCAGAATCAGTCATGGAAAATGGAGTTATTTTTCTCACTCTTTACAAATATTTAAGTTGTAAGAATTTGAGCTGCAGAAATAATAAACCTAGCTGAAAGTGCCTTTATCCAAGAAACCTGAAAACACTTAAAAAAAAAAAAAAAAAAAAGAGACTTCACCTCTCATGCAAATATTTCCAAGAACTGTTTAATTTATGAGAAAATAGTAATTTTAAGTATTGCAATTTTGTGTTTAGGTTCTTTTGATGAAAGAATGAAGAAAGTAGCCAAATCCACAAAATTGTTTTAATTTATAAAAAATTTGTTTAATAATGATTCTGATGCACTCCTGGTCCTAAGAAATACCATACCCCACAAATTTATATACTTCTAAATTAAATAAATGTTGTAATTTTACCAGAGGACTCTCATCACTAGTTTATCTGCCTTTTGTATTTATCTCTGACTTTTTACTGTAAAATCTTATTGCTTCTTGCATCATGTTTTATGTAATTTATCGAGTCCAAAGGAAACACATGTTACTGCACAACATGGAGCAGTGAGATTTCCCCAGGAGACATTAGCCATTTTTAAAAAGTGGTTTAATGTATTTTCTACTGCAATAATTTCCACTGTTTTGGTAAAACAGGAGATTTTGGAAATGGGGTGGATGGTAGCCTACAATATCATGACATACCAAAATATACCAATATACCAATAAGGTCAATGACATGTTTTGGAAAAGGCATACTTTGGTTGATTAAGGTTTTGTAAATATAACTTGTTCCCAATTTTAGCACATCTGTACTGAAATGGAGTTGTGGTGCTGCACTGTCTTTGTTAGCTATACCACATTCATAGCTGTTGTCCACCCCTGTGGTCGTTTTCTTCTTCTTCTTGCATGCCATTTTAAGGGAAAATGAAAAATATTGTCATTTTTAGGATGAAGTAAATGTTCTTCTTCTTTCACAATTAAAAATCTGGTAGCTGCAGGCCAGAATTTCACTCATACAATTTTCTGTGGACTGCCTGAGCAGCAAGGCAGCTGTGGTATTGAGACAAAAAGAAATGGCAACTATCAGCTTTGAGCACTAGAGACACCAAATTATAATGCATAAATAGGTCTACTCAATAGGGATTTGTTTTAATAATACAGGTGCACAGAGCTTGGAAATGGACTGGGAAAATTGCTCTATTTTAAAATATGGTTGCTATGCTATAATTTTCTCATTTGCCACCAACAAGACAAAAAATCAATCACTTTGTTCATTGCATAATTATTCCATGATTAACCCTTCCAAGTACTCTCACAAAGTGTTATAACAGCAGAAGAATACCACTTATCTAGAGTGAGTGTTCAGTTTTATGTAGACAAAGAGAAAATGTTTACCTATTTAGCACAACCTAGTACAGGAAAACAAGTGTCAGATTTCTTCTGGAAAAATATTTCAAGATAAGCAAATGAGATCTTGGTCTAGAGAATGCCATGAATATCTGAAAGTATGTAAATAATTTCATAGGCATATGAAATTATGGAGGAGGAGGAGTCAAGTCATTTCTATGTTTTTGTAGCTTATTCCACAGCATATGAGTATGTGCCTTTAGAGAAAAGACTCTTTAGCATTAGCCTTTCTTAGATTTTTCTGTCTCTATTCTATCAGTTGATGTAAAAAGTTGTGCTACTAATAAAGTACACAATTCATTTCCTTGATTTAATAAATCCAGAAGAAATCTGGTACTAGGGCTTCTCTGCAAGAGTGTGATGGAAAAGTGTTTGGTGACTGACCAAAATAGCACAAGAGCAAATGGGTCTTTATACATATGACATTAAATAAAAATTGTCTGTGCAAGTAGTCTGAAATTACCAAGATGCTTTTCCAAACTAGTTGGGGGGTCTAGAATGGATTCTTTAAATATTTGTTTAGTAACACAAGCTGAATTTGTCACAGCAATATTGGGCAAATGCTATGCTCTTGTGTATGCCTCAGGAGCTACTCATCCACTGCATTTTTAGAGGAAAAATCTAAAACATTAGCAGAGGTTTATTCATCCTAAAAAATACTTGATATTCTGTGATGCATAAGCTCCAAAAGTTAATGGTTACTTGCTGTGCATTCTTCATGAAGATTGAAAAAGGTTAAACCGTCATAAAAATCCCTGCTTTGTACTGTTGGGCAGAACAGATAGTCAAGCTCAGAGGAACTGTGTTACCTTCTCCTAGCAGCTATCAGTGCCTTGGCCTATCCTTTTGCCCTCTGCTAAAATAAAAGTCCAATGCTTTTTATAATTCCCTTTGTCAATGATAGCTAAATCTCTCCAAAATTTTGAAGTCAAAAAAAGGTTAATCTCTCAAAATGCCATTTAAGTTATAGCCTGCAACTTAAATGTTTGTATTTTGACAAAGTCTTTTTAAGATCTTGGATTTTTTTCTTTTTGATGACATGTCAGGTCCCATTTCTCAAATTTTTGTTTACTAGTCACTTTTCAGTTAATCATGGTTGTAATCAAAATCTTTTTTCCAAGCTTTTCTCTACACAACAAGCTAGTTTATTTTATTTTTTCCTTTTTATATCTACAGCAAGAAGTAAAGTAAAAGTTAGCTAAATATTTTATCTCTATATAAAGGAGACAAGCAGTAAGAAGTTAAACTGGAAAACAATAAGGAGTTAAAGTAATAGGACTACAGGAGCAGGAATCAGGCAATATTTGGTCAACCTAGTCTTTATATATGTGTTGGAAAACAATCTATTTCTCCTTCTATAGAATGAAGGAGAGAATAAATATAAGCTTTCTCCATACATATGTTATTTTACTAGAGGATCTTTCACAATTACCTTCAGTTTTAACTGGAGTTCTAGGAGCACTTTGAAGGTTTGGACCACTGTTCTTCATATAGGAGACAAAAAAAAATCCTCTAACCACCCTCTAGCTACTACATAATGGCTTGCTTTTTGCAGAGAACATAACAAAAAGGTACTCCTAAATGTATGGAGGATGCACGGATAAATTTTGGGAATGCTAATAACATCACACATAAATAATTTGCCCCCTGAAATTATTATATTATTAAAAATGTATTTTGAAATAATTTTTTACAATAGAAATAATATATTTTCCAAAAATTTAATTTAGAATATGTGCATTGGAATCTGTTTTCATAAACTGATGCACCCTAAATTAATCTAGTATAACCTCTGATGGGTTAAAAAAGATATTTACTTGTGAGTTTCTTTTAATTGGAAAGTGAAACATATTTCACCTTCTTCATTACAGATGTCTGTAGGAACTGGATTACATTTTGCTAAGCATCTTCCAGAAACTGTAGCACAAACCTACAATACTAGTTTTCTTCTGGATTAAAGCTAGGATAGTCAACAGCTTCAGCAACTTCTAGGTTATAGTCCTATCTGACGTTTATTAGCTACTATTTAATAAACCTCTCTAAGGGCCATAGTGGGCCTGTGCTTTTAAAATTTGTATTCTTTGGTCTTTTAATGAAATTCTGATGCACAACTGGCTGAAGCTCCCACAACAGTGGGACCTTCCTGTGTCTCAGAAAGTTAAGTACACAAATGATAAGACCAAAATGCAACATGAATATTAATGTTCTGGCAGTGTGTCTTTGAGCTGGCAGGGCTCTTTTACTTGGGCATCTGCCAGATGTGATCATTTGGAATGCAAAACCACTTTATGAGAAAAGTGTGAAATAAATCTAGAATCCACTGGAAAACCCAAAGCTATTGTTTCTTTATTACAAATATACCTTTACTTTTAGCTACAGACTACTAGGATATCTTCTACAAACTAAAAAGTTGATACTGCCCAAAATTGAATAAAATGCTGCAAGTCAACATTGCAGAATAGGGGGAGATGTACACAAGCAGAGGCAGTGCCTTTGTTTCCTCTCTCTGAGATACTGAACATGTATTAGCAATCTATGTAATGGATGCCTGAGTATTAATATATTTTTATTTATCTCTTTCTTTCCCTCCCATTCTAGGATGTTTTATTTTGGGAAAGAAAAAACAAGGCTCACTGCAGACTGGCAGTGTCTAACCCCAGATGTTTCCTGTGTACTTTCTAAGCTGAGCACCTCACATTACCAGTTGCTGTGACACATGTAATGTCATTAGATAGGGAATAAACAACTTAAAAACCATCTACAGAGCCCAACATCTAATTAGTCAAACAAGCAGGATGGGAAATCAGAAACACCAGAGCCAGCTCTATCGTGCAGTGTGCTGTGAGAAAAACTTATGCCAGCTGAATCTTTGCTCCAAGGCACTACTGAAATTATTTCAGGTACAAATAATCATGACCACGTGAGACTCAAAAAAATGATGGTCTTCTAGTTCTTGAGACAAAAAAGGACAATATTTTATATGCTATGGTTTCATAGTAGAAAGGAAGGGCAAGAAGTATGCCAACTTCTTCAATGGTTAATTAAATGGTATCATTGGGAAAGAGTAGGCAGAGGATGCTAGGGCATGTTGGAGAGGAGACTAAAATATTTTTCTTGGAAAATTAATATAAGATGATTGCAAAATATTCACCATAAATCCTCTTCTGACTGTGGTGGGGCTGGGAAAGAAGAGTAGCTTTCACACAATCCTTCAGTTATGTCTACAAAACTTGCCTACATGCATGCTCAACCTGTGACTTTATAAATTACTCTGTATTCAATCACTGCAGAAAGTGGGGAAATAGGAAAGCAGAACCAGACTATTCTCTGAGGTTCTCTAGAAAACAGACAGGAAATAGGCTGAACATAGCATGGCAATTCCTGCCTGGAGAAAAAGGAAAATACATGATCCATTTGCAAGTGTTTATACATGAGTCTGTGTTTTCCAGAGGCTCCTAGAAATTTTCAAAATTGACCTAGAAGTCTTGAGCAAACTGATTTACTTTGAAGTTAGTTCTGCTTTGAGCAGGTGTCTGGGCTTGATGAATATCAGGAGTCTCTGATAACCTGAATTTTCCTGCAATTCTGTGATATCCTACCTTGTTTCAGGGATGCTAGATTCCTTGAACTTTTAGCCAGATCTGCATGCCAGAACTGGAATTCATATTTTGGAGGGTGTTCTTCTGACACAGGCAATGAAACTACTGTTTTTAAGGGTGAACCAGTTCTTTATGTGCTTGCATATTTTATTTAATTTCCATATGTTATATTTTCTGTATTGTCACTTTGTAACCAGAACTTAATAAAACATTTCTCAAACTGGCTGCTTTCTCAACCTGGGCACCTTTTCTTAGAATATTTTTAATTGAGTGAGTCAGAAACAGGGTCTTTGATTGCTTCTGTTCCTTAGGGACTGCAGGAATATTTGGGCTTATTATTTACATGTCCTTTCTCCTGACATGCTGACATCTCTAACTCTTAAATTAAAGAACCACTCAATATAAATAAAAAACAGGAAGGGGGAGGGGAGACTGAAAGATGAGGGTGAGAGAAAGGTCCCTAAACCATCAAATATAAGTGACAGCAATTACTGAAATATGGCTGAATTGCAAATGATTAAAAGTTGGGGTTTTTTTGTAATGAACATGTAATTTTTTTTCTTACCAGATGTGCTGTACTGTTATTAGGGTGGGTTAATTTGTTGTTTGGGGTTTTTTTTTCAAGGCTCCAAGGCAAAAATTATCTGGCATAGAAGAAGATATGCTTTGTCCTGATCTCTAAATTAAGTAAGACCTTGCACTGTGAAGAAATACAGTCTAGATCATGCAAGGTCCTAGTAGTCTAGGTCTTGTTACTATAGATATATGAAATTATAAATTCTTCCTTTATGCTCAATTCTATTCATTCTAGACTGAAAATGTACGTAAAGGGGAACAACTTACTTGCTCTTAGAGTATATATAGAATCTTTGTTTTCATCTACAGTGAGAAAACAGCTGCAGGAGTGCACAAATATTGCTTCTCAAAAGTAAGGTAACATGTTACTCAGGAATTTTGTGGGAAACATTAAGTTAATAACAACAAAATAATGAAAATGACAACAGATTTCTGACTTTTGCTAGAAGCTGGCATGCAGAATGAATTGATTTTAAATTTATTACTAAAGGAAAAGCATGTGAACATAGTTGGTTTTGCCAAAATGCTACTGCACATTTTTCCCAGATGTAAGGGGGTTATCTAGAAATAGAAAATTCCTCTGGTAGCCACAGCAAGAATGGAATCTTGCCAACTGAGCCAACCTCTCCAAAGGTTGTTTGAGGTATGTCTTACTGGAAAATCAACAAGGTTAATATGCACATTATTGAGAGCGGCATGTTTAAAGGAGGAATACAGGTATTATAACAAAAAGACTTTCTCTAATACAAGTCAGAGCTGTCTGTGGACTGAGAAACCACTACTGGGGCAAAGAGTCATAAATACCTGGTTGTACCTGATAAACACCAAACCTTAGCATCAAACTGACTCCTTTTCTAAAATGAATTCTACTCATCCTGGACTTACATATGCGTTTTACTTCCTTTAGCCACTTTATTTATAGAATTTATTGTATACAAAAGCTTGTGGACAAAATTATTTTCTCCACACATTACATCACTGTTTGCTAGCAGATAGGTCACTAAAGATATGCATTAACATCATCTTCATTGTATCACATTATATTTGCAGTGTTGCTCAGTACACACAATTTTCTTTTGTTCTTTGGAAAGTATTGTTTTTGTTGTTTGCTTAGGTAATACTTGTTTCCTGTTTTGTTCATAGCTGAACTGACCCAAAAAACCCAAATGACTTTTCAGCAATTCTAACTGCATAATTATGCTGGTTTGACTAGGCAGCTACCATACAATCCATGCACAGAATTTAATGATGACAAAATTGCCTTATTTCTGATTTGCAGACAGAAGTTTCAGCTTTCACAAATATTGGTGCAATGTAAAGTGAGGGCTTATTTCATTAGGGCCTGAACAATCTCTTGTCAGTCTAGTGATCAGAAATAAAACAAAACAAATAGATGACAAATGGCTTACTGTACAAAGACCAAAGACATTTCTGTGTCAAAGTAAAAGAACATGGACTGTTTCACCATTTCCATATTTACATGGGTATACTGTATCTGCTTTATTTCTTCCTCACTTCACAACCTGTTGAAGACATTGCCATGAAATAACTCCTATTGATAAATTAAAAAGAGAGAGAAAACATTATCAAGCTGATCACTAGTGATAGCAGCTGTTATATAATTTTGTTATGAAGCTATTTCCTGCTGCTAGAGGGTTTGAAATAACATTTACTTGTGTAATGTAATTGCATTTATTTTATTCGTCCTGGCCTAAATAAAAAGCAGAAATTTAACAATATTGAATATTTCATGAACATAACCTGTTTAGAAAAAAAATGAATTAAATGTTTTTACTAATATTTGACATGTTATTACAAAATAACTGGTGGTAGAATCATATCCTGAACAACCCCAAACTATACTAACTTCAAATATCAATTTTTTTCTCTTCTTAGGAATAGGCTTCCATCCAATCATCTTCTATCAAACAGTAAATTATTTACTTCTTATTTATTTACCTTTTTAATAACTATGTATTAAAAATGTATTTTAATACCTATGTATTAAATAATATAGGGGCCATAGCATCTTCTTTAGCCATGTTAAAGACATCTGCTTAAAACCATTCATTCAAATTATATCTATAGTGAATAAAGTGATACAGCCTTTAGAGGTGGAAAATACATATATAAGAGTATATGAGACATCTCTCTCCTATAAGAGATGTCTCAAGAGAGGTGTGCCTCTCTTCTCCTCAGGTAAGAGTACCTTAAACTATCTGTGCAGCTTATCTGTGTCTGTTTTTAATAAATAATGAAATCTACCTGACACGTAGGAGGTTTTAATTTTTGCTAAATTATCCAGTGGTTAATCTCTAAGACTACACAATGAGACTGTTGCCCCTGACCAGAGCTTTCTCCCTCTAATTGCATGCAACTGAAGGGGCTTGCTGTCTCAAGGAGCAGGGGACTTTATAATAGAGGCAGAGGTCTGGGGGAGTGCATGAAACTTATCAAAAGATGTTTTCAGGGGATTGCAGGATGTGAGAAACTTCTTAGGTGATGCTAAGAAGATTCAAAGGTAAGGAAAGGAAGGGAACAAGGTGGCTGTGAGAGAACAAGTATGGAGAAAAAGCTGGCAGTAGTCTGGCCAAGGGAAGCAAGAATGAGACACCACAAGGTGCTGGGTCCTGAGTGTCCATTGTTGGCAACTCAGAGAAGCTGTGGCTTCAGGACTTTTCAAGAAGAGAATTGAGTAGGTACAAGTAACAATGTGGCACTAATTATCTCCCATCCTGATAAACTGGAGCAGAGGAACAGTCTGTGCTGCTCATGTTGGGATGAGAGCTGTGCTAAAAGGACACACTTTTGTCAGTCTGTGAACCTAACCATGCTAATACTGTGCATGTCTCTGCTGGGAGTATGTGCTCAGCCTTGCAGTGAGCTGGACCTGGGAAAGGAGGAGCTCCACGCGTCCTGCATGTCCCCAGATTCAGCTGCCACGTGAGCTAGAGAACTTCAGTACCAGAGCAGGCTTTCTCTCCAGCTGCTTGTGAAGGCACGAGCATGACCTAACAGGTCATTCCACCCTGTTGCAGCGTGCTTTTATACTTTGTAATACTTTGTAATAGTTGGATTTTGTATCCCCTTATTCTCCCCAGATGATGTACCCCTTTTTGTACCCCCTTCCTCTACCTGTGTAACCATTCTCCTGTGTTGAAATCATCCCCCAAATCCCCGCCCTGGCTCTCTGTCAGTCACTCAGCATCCCATCCCTTCTATCTAGATCTTTCGGTCAAAGCCGTCGAGTGATTAGCCCGAAGCCAGGGGTCAACCCTCCAAGGATGATGTTATACGCTATCCCAAATGTCCATCCCCTAAGGCTGTATCCCTGGAGGGTCTTTATTGGTCAGCAAATGTATCTACCCTTGGTTTCCTCCCCCCCTTTAAATGTAACCTTGAGATTCCTTTGTCTCACTCTGAGCACGGCGCACCCCTGAGGTGTGGGGCTCCCTGGGGAGCTCCGAATAAACCTTGGACTGGCCCCCTGTTCAGAGTCGGCCTTTTACCCTCCACTGATGTCTCCAGCGTCTCTTCTGCTGCAAAGGCGACTAGCCTAGCTGCCCTCAGTACCCTCGGGGCACCAGAGAGTGTCCCCCTGCTGTCGGTCACTTCGGGGCTGCCCCCCCGCTGTTTGCCGACCCGGGGCTGGCCGGCACTGGGAGGCACCCAGAGAGACGGAGACACCACCCATCTCTCTCTTTATTTGGGCAATGACTAGAAGGAATGACCTGCCAGATCTTCATCCAATGTCATAGTTTTCTTCCTTATTATTTGTCTGTAGTCAACTTTTTTACACTTTAAAGTGATGGATCTACCTGTTCTTCTAAAGAGTTTCCGAAAACTCATGTCACTTGTGGAATGGGGTTCATTACATGTATTCAATTAATTTTTAAAAGCAGTAAATAAACCTTGAATCTGCAAAGAAAGTGTAGTAAATGAAGAATTATCTTCAGTTCTCTGGTGATTTCCAGGTCTTTCTGCTTTCCACACAGCACTAGATTCACATTGTTCATTTGTCTGTACTATTAGTAAATCAGAGGGGAAAAAAAGGGCATTAAAAAAAGAAGCTGCTATTCAGACACAATTATACACAAATTAAGACTCAAAAAGCTCTTATAAGTGATGTTGACTACAAAGCTTCCTCTTGACCTCAGTGCATTGCTCTTATTAAGTACCATCTTGAATGACAACAGAAACTTGAAATGTGAATCACACTTTAATCTGTGATTGCATCTGAATATATTTCATCCATTTCCCTGAATATTTATTTTAATCACTCCCTTGCATGATCCACCATAGAGCAAAATAAAAGAAATAGTTCCTGCAGAAAAATAATGTTATTGCCTCTTATTTTCTAATTTTTTTCTCATTCTGTACTTGTCCCATACTTAGTAATCCAAATGCTTGCCCTAGACTTCTTATCCAAGAATGAGGTGGTTGTGCTCCACTACAATATAAATATTAGCTTTTGAAATAAAAGCATTCTCGAGTGCTGCACTACAGTCTACAACCAACATGAATATAACATTAAAGCAATGGCATTGCAACTTCTGCTTTTGTTGCCAGTGGTGTAGATCCAGAACACTGTTCTAAAATCCAGCTTTTAGATGATGATTTTTTGGAAGCAGACAAGTGATCAGTTCATGATAGGAAACAAAAGAAAAGTACAGAGAAACACAACAGATTGAGAGAGGATGAGAAGTAGGAAAAGACAAGAGAAAACCAGAAAAAAAAGGAATATTAGAGAAAGGCAGATAATATTATCTACATAAGACAAATGAGAAAAGTGCAAGAAGAGAAAATTATAGAAAAATAACAAATAGAAAGTCTTAGAAAACTTAAAGAAAAAAAATGAAAATAATAATGAAAACAAAGGAAAATAATTAATTGATTGATAAAAAAGATTTTTGAATACTTTTTTCTGTGAATTTTTACCTAGAGGAAAGGATGGTAGGTAGAATAAGTCAAGAACACTAAAAAGATAAAAGGAAATCTCTAGAGATACAACCAATGAAAAGAAAGAAAAAGAGCAAAGGAGTAGAACATAATACATCTTTTGCAGCAAATATTAACATTTAACAATTTATTTTACTGTCTTTTCTTTAATGTTCATTATATTCTATATTATCTTAGAAATCTCATCTTGAGGTATATCCTACAAGTCAGTAGGGATGAAATCCCAATTAAAATCTTAAATAAACTTCTGAAAGTAAAACATCAGTGCTAAATATTTTCCATGATAGAGCAGATGTTTCATTTTAGTTTCAAGTCAATGTGGCATTAATTTATTATATGATTTATTATAATGACTTTTTATTTTGAAATTTTCACTGATATTTGCATCAGATTTGAAATATGATTCAGAATACCTCAACACAGCATGCAAGTATTGAGCACATACTTTTGAAATGCATCATTAAGATTGTATTTCACTGGTGTTTAAAATAGCTATAAATGAGAAACCCTTGAGATAGACAATATTTGCCATCCGGGTTTGATTTTCATTGGCATTTTCAGTAGTACAATGACCAAGATACATTATTAGTTGATGATTTTTTTATATGCATTAAAATTTGAGGGGTCTTTTCCATCAATATTTAAATAAAGACATTTCAGAAAGTCATGTAAGAGACACCAATCATTCATAGATTAAATCAGACTGAATTTGCTCATTTCCACAAAATTAAGAGACAAAAAGGGTAAAGCCAAATTAACAACTGTGCTAAAATCTGCTCTGATAAGTAAAAGGTAATTCTGGCAGGGGGAGATCGTGGCAAGGACTTGCAGCTCAACTCAAGAAACCAACTCAAAGAAAAAGAGTGAACATGGGAAATAATTGGCATTAGAACTGGCATTCTGTTCAACCAACAGAATAAGAGAACTGTATATCCAATGAGCCTTAATTCTTATGTTTGCTAAGATGTATAAATGAAAAGTTTTGAACAACCTCACGAGATTTCCATCCAATAAGAAGAATATGAAGGAGAAGTGGGATGCCTCTGGACCCACTTTTTCACAGAAGAAGTGAGAAGTGGGATGCCTCTGGACCCACAATCTTCACAGAAGATTGTGATGACAATCTTCTGATTGATGTTTGTCTCTCTACCTCCCTTTTCTATTCCTTTCTATCTCTCTATCTACATTTACTGTTAAATAAAATCTATATTGTTGACTTCTGCATATGGTCTCATTTGCACCTTAACTCAGGCAGAGGCTTCTCTCACTAATTAGTTCTTAATATTTGCCAAAACAGACAATTGATTCCAACTTTCTCCCTCCTTTTCTTCCAATAAATCTCAATAGTTTTTAGGCACATGAGCAGTTTCTGCAAAACTTGCAAAGCTGAAATTGTGTTGTTTTAATTCCAATGAAGAAATCTCATTGTTAAATGAGAGAAAAATTGACTTTGTTAAAAGGAATTTCAGAGGTTTCACTCAGCTGTTAAATATTCACATTCATTTTTATATATTGTCAGTGGATTTATACACTTTTAAACATTATCAGACAATTCCTGTAAACATTACAGCAGTGTCATCCCTGTGATGTTATGCTGGAAAGTACAGGAACAGAATTCTAACATTGTCTGCTTTCTAGTAGCCATTGCAATCTAAACATTACTATTCAGTGCCCCAAGGCTCTCTTTTTCCTTAGCTCTTACTGATTTTGTTGTATGTAAGAAATGTCCAGAACAATCACAGATATGCTTCAGATATTCCCATCTATGTTTAAAATGTTTAGATTGCTGAAGGCTAAAAATGCTTGTTATTTTGTTCCAATAGCTAAAGTGTTTGCTGCAGAAACAACACCTACAAAAGTAAGTTGATTTATTCTGAAAAATATTTAGAAATATCAACAGGAAAAGGCTGCCGTGCTGCACTCAAGGGATGCAGGATCAAAACCTTGCACTTTTAAATGCTATCAAAGTTCACATTCAGTAAGATATAAAGGTCTGTAAAAAAATTAATTTTTGTAATCTTGTGTGTTAAATAGGCAGAACCTGTACCCAGGTATTCTTATTTTCTATGCCCAAATTCCTTAATGCCTCAAGACATGAAACTCAAGGATTGAAAAGACTGTTATCAGCCACCAAGTCTCCTGCAACTGTGGGAAACAATTCAATAGGGACTGAACTCAAAAATGTTCTCCAGAACATCTGCACTATTGTCTTCTGTACAATAAATATGTGAGACACCAAAAAAAAAAAACTAGGACATATTTAACATGTCTATACAAAAGACCATATGTCTCAGGGTATCAGCAAAAAGGTAGGAGATAAGAAGGTTGCCAGTAATGCACTGAATTGCTGAAGTGCAGTTTGTTATCCAAAAGTGAATGCAGTCACTTCCCTAATGATCTTCTCCCATCTGCCCAGAGGAAAATTATTTCCTATTTCCTGACATGAAATATCTAGTAATTTTGTTATGTTGGCTTGTAAATACAGGAGCAAATAGCACAAACCAGCAACTTAGAAATTCAGAAAACAGTTTGTATGGAGAAATTGGACAATCTTTTCCATCCTTAATTTTGACACAGTGAGCTTGAGATTTGATATACTCACTGCTAGAGTAAGATAATTTCTTTCTGAGAGTGGGGTTTACCACTTATGTGCATTGAACATATTAAAAAAAATACTTAGATTCAAAAATTGACAGTGATATAAAGACCAATAAACTCAGGTAGAGGGTTGGGAAAGGAGAAGGAATCACAAATGGTATTGAAATCCTTTACTGTTGAATACCACTCCAGTGACCACTACTAGAACAGACCTTTGAAAAATTCAAGCATGGATATTTGTAGTCAGCTTCCCTGCTATGGGGAAGAAAAAAACAAAATAAAGCTTCACTGATAATTTCTGTGGATTGTTTTCTGAAATACAATTTTAGTGCTGTCTTGTAAAATCACCTTTCTAAATTTGAAGATCTAGATCTAGATTATTATCCTTTAGCAAACATAATGTTATCAATGAACACATTGGTGAAAAAAAATTGGAAAACCTAACAACCAAATCAGAAAGAAAACCTATTTTCCCAGGACACATTTTTTGGGATCAAAAAATATTTGCTATTTTAAGAATCCCTGTATTAATTATGCAGCTATGAAATACATAATCATCTAAATGAACATAGATACCAAATTTTTTTCAGAACAAATGTTGATCTGAAAGGAGAAAAGGGAAAGGGAAAAAGAGAGAATCTTTTGGGTGGGATGTATATGTACCTATGGCAAGAAAATTTGATAGCATTAATCAGATTTTTCAATAAGTAACATATTCTATGAATAAGGAGAGGACTAAACCAAACCTCCTATAAAATAATATGCTTTTAAATTTAGTCTAAAAATTTTCTTAACTTTTACTTCATTTCAGAGGTATTTTTGCCTCCTTTCTTTATAATCCCTATTAATTTAGGAAATGTTCCTTCAAGAGACACAATGGATCATAGCCTTCCCAATAAAGAAGCTGTTTAGAGAGGTATATAGTGGTTTCCAGTATGGTTGAGAACCAGTCTCTTATGAGTAATCACAAAAAAAACCCCAAAAACATAGGAATGAAGAAACTGAAATATGTTGGTTAAAAATTGTGCCTTGTATCCCAGGTCCATTTCTTGAAAGAATCAAACTAACAGGATTATAACTCCTTATTCTAGATTATTGTAATGTCTAATAAAAGTCCTTTGAGAAAGTATTTAGCAAGAACTTTTCCTAGACTATCCATACTCTTCAGAAGGTAAATTTCTCTTGCACCTAAGGGGTGACAGCAGTGACAGCAGATAAACAAAATATGTCTGCAGTAAGTACTTTAGAACTTATGGTGTGATCAATTTTGAATCTGAGTTTGCAAAAGCTATTTACTGTACGCTTCTCTACTTTTCTTTAAAAATTCACATAAACAAGCATAACCCACTTTAGTGGTTATAATTGGTATATTTCACTGAATACAAGAAACAAACAAGTTATAGCTTTTTGGGTGGACTGGTCCACAATGATTATTTAAAGCAAAACCAATAGGATCATTCTTCCTTTAACCAGCCTTTATATCTTAAGTATATAATTTGAATTAAACAACAACTCTACTTATTGGAAAAGAGAGACATTTTCCCAGTCTCATAATCACATAATATTGTTTAATAGAACACATGAACATTTAGATCTATTCATAGTAATATTGCATCCACAATCAGGTTAATGGTGCATCTATCTGTGAGCACAAATGGCTACAGTCAGGTGTCAAACTGAAATGTTTTCCAGGAGCAAAAGCCTTCCAAACCCTTTATATTTGCCATTATAGACTAGGTTTCGTCAGAAATTATATGAAATCATGTTGGCAAAATTCAGCTTTACAAGATCCAAACAGTATTTCAAGCAAAATTCTGCCATGTGTTTTGGATAACTGTCTAAGCCTGGGGAATCAATGCTTTTGGCTTTCCTTATTCCTAGGTGTTCATCCAGTACATCTGGTTGCAGTACTCAGGTCCTGAAATTTCCTATCTGAGAGCCTCCTTTGGATTCAGCTTGAATGATAGGTACTGGAGTCCTTTGTTGTAGGGCAATCCTCTTCTCAAACTATGGATGAGAGTCCTGGATGTACAGATCTGCACTAAAACACCTTCAGACCAAAATAAAATTTAAAATTTTCAAACATTTCCTAACTCCATTCTGTATAGTTCTACTTCTGATTTTTTATCTATAGCAAATTAAGGCTTTGTTTTGTTTTTAATAACAATTGAATAATAAAATTAACAATTGTAGGCAGGAAAAGCTCTAATAATAGTTTTGCAATCTGCTTGCAGCAGGGGAGATAAGATGAAGAGTTTTGTCTTGAGTGGTGACAAAGAAGGTAGACTGTCCAGTTCATCTTTACAATTTAAAAGATGAGTAAGCACATCTGCAATATATTCTCAAAGAATTCTGGAGAGATTTGGTACTTTGCATACATGGGTAAAAGTACATCTATGTCTACATATTACATCTTTGACTACATACCACATCTTCAACTGAATGCACCACAATTGCCTTTTGTTTACTAGGAAACAATCAATACCACTTTCCTTTTGTTTACTAGGAAACAACCAATATCCACTTTCAAAATTACTCATTGTACCAGGGAAACCAGTGAACCTTGTGGCATGATATCTCCTGATAAATTATCGTGGTGGTTCTCATTATTAATGATTGTAAAGTGCTCACCTAATGAAAATATTTGTGAATGCTGGTTTATAACACAGATTTGTATTACTTGATACAGGAACAGTCACATTAGTTAAAAGCATAAAAGCAGCATAATTAATATAGCTAGCAAGAAAAATTAAAGCCTCATTTATTTCAGGGGAAGCTTTGTGCACAACTGTATATAAACAAGGCAGCCGAAGTGACTGGAATGTCATTATTCAAATTCACGCTTCCTTGAAAAAACTAACACAAAACCATTTATTCTACTCATTCATTTTGTTCCTCAATTCTAAGTATCTTCTGTGTAGGGATGACAGCCCCAGCCAGCTCTTCTAAGTTACTCTGTGTGTGATGACTGTTAGCTTGTTTCAAATGCAAACTAAATTTAAAAAAATACAGAAAAATTTTAATAAATTTCTCTTTAAATTCTGTCTTGAAATAGTAAGAAGAGCTTTATGCCAAGTTTGTTTGGGGTTTTTTCAGTGTAAGGTAAGAATGAAACCACACAAAGTACTAGGGGATCTTGACTACCCTGTCCGGCTTTTTGTGTCCGGTTTGTTTATGGTTTTCCTGACTTTGCTCAATAAGTTAACGTATGTTAAAGTTCATTTTTATGGCTATGCCTTCTCTGGGAGTCCTCAAGTATGACCTATATTTCTGGACATTGACGTTAAATAAATTCCATTTAATAAGCTAGACAATGCAGTTCATACCTATTTTCCAGTTCTGCCATTTAAAATGGTAAAGAGCTCTGATTTAATGAACTAAAGTAAACTAAGTCAGCACTATGCACACAAATTTTCAATATTGACATTTCAGAATCAATAGTACAGAGACGTTAACCACACTAAAAACCAGCAACTGTTAAACAGCCTTCCATTAATTCTTATTGCAAAAGTTACTGAAATAAAATTCTATGCATAAATATCAAAATGCTTCCTTGTCCTTGATCTAGCATACCCCTAGATCGGGATTGTGCCAGGTTTTGCTTGGTTTTTAATTAAAACTGAAGTTTCTCCTTCCTTCTTTCTAAAATAAAAAGAAAAAGAAATTATTTGGAATGTGATGGTGGGTTATTTTCCTGAATAACCCTGTAATTATTCTCATGCAGTTATTTTCACGGAGGGGAGCAAAGATTATTTGTCTAATCAAGTTACAGTTGGAAAGAAAAAATTCTAAGAACATTCCATGCTTTGAAGAAAAATAAGACAAAATGCAACAAAACTTCTTCAAAAATCAGAAGATTGTTCAAATGATATTTTATTCTATTCCAGTGTCTATTCACTTTCCCAAATCCTTCTGGACTGCCCTTCCACCAGTGAAAAAGGAACCATCATTTATCATAGCCTGCTCCTTGCTTGCAGGGCCCTATTAACCTCACTGTCAGGCCCTGCCATCTCTTCTTGGGTGACCGTGAAGGACAGCTTTCCCATCATCAAAATATTACCAAAGAATATCACCTGTATTATTTTCACTTTTTCCTAGTTTTTCCTTACCAAGAACAGGCAGAGTTGTATAACTGTTTTATGCCCATAGTTAATTTAAGCATGTTCTTTGAAAAATTGTCAGGTGTTTGGAAACTGTCAATGTTTCTTATCTCTTCAGTATGTTGCATGTGTACTTAAAAATCTAAGGGGAGTATTTGAGGGCAAAAAAAGAAAATTCAAAGTTGAAATTTACACTGTAGGGAACTATTCTGTTCAGAAAAATGTAAAGATTTTATCCAGGTGACATTCTGCTCAGTTCAGTATATATTTAAATAGAGCCTATTCACTTAAAGCTTCTCACCAAAGGTACAGCAAAAAGCACTTATTTGGATTTAAAAATAACAGAAGTTCCAGAATTTTCTGTGGACTCTTCACTCACAGCCATCCTTCTCCTTGCACTTTGCTACCTGATAAACCATCATCAGGGCAGCACTCATGGCTGCCTCTTCATAACTCCTCACTCTGTGAATTCCCCCCCATTCCCATGTGCTGCAGAAGTCTGGGGGCACCCAGGAAGAAGGGCAGCCTGCATCCCACCATGCCACACAGGGACTCTTTTCTAGGTATGATCCCAGCACAGCATTGATGGCCATGATCAGGTACCTTAAAAAGAAGATCAGAGAGTACAAACACTCCCCTCATGACATGACCCTCATCATGTGGTTCACATAACTGTACACTTACCTACCTGTTTATCTTACAATACATGCAGTCATGCAAGCACAATAAGAGCCAAAACCCAATGAGTCAAATGCATGGAGAGATTTTTGATTAAGTAAAAGAAAATTTTATTGTCATCACAATAGGTAAGAATCTTTCCTACAATTTCCTGGCTCAAATTTTTATTTTCTACCCCTAGCTGCTCTGTTGTTTCACTTACAAACAGCATATGTCAGAATTAGGTATATACAAAAAAATAATCTTCACATTTTAATAACAGACGTACTTTTGCTCGTAGTTTCCAGAGCAAGCAAATAAATCAGAAAGTGCCTATGAAAACTTTTAGCTCAAATATTAACATTTTAAACAAAACTGAGTTAATAAAAATGGAGCTAAACTTGAAATACTACTAAAATTTAACTCTAAAAGCCAATTTCATGCAGACACAATATGAGTAAAGGCATCTAACAACTTCACACTTGGAGGAGCTGTAATGGAGAGGGAATTACAGAGAAAAAAATAAGAAGACAGATTTTAACAGAATACCTCATTTCTTAAGCATAAATTTTGGATAATACAGGTGAGAAGGTACTAATAATATCTTTGGACAAGAATGACAGGAGTGGAGCAGAGGATTGCATGTCTTATTGCTGTTTCATACCTAACAAATTGTTCGCTGCTTTCTCTAATATGTATTCCTTGTCAAGCTGTGAAGGTGTTGATAAAATTATTCTTCATGTCTTTTTCCTATCCCCTCTCATAAAACATTGATGAAAACAGAAAAGGATCTGCACTGGAGGAAAGAAAATGACATACAAAACACCAACTTAAGATGAAGTATTTTTTGCTATTTAGGAAAGCAAAAGGCTCACTTTCCTATTAAAAAGTGAAATGATGAAAGGGCTTTCTTTCAAAATAGCCGTATTCAAAAGGAGTTCTAGTTGGCAGAATATTTGAAGCGGCAGTCCTTATCATTGGCCACCTGAAAATTTTATGTATTATTAACACAAAACAAAACAAAAAGACAAAAAACCACACAAACAAAACATCCCAAACAAACCAAAAAAACCTCCAAACAAACAACAACAACAAAGTCTGGGACTGCAAATGGCTCTTTACTCATTATTCTTCTCTCCTACATATTCCAGTCACAAAAATTTAGTAACAGCTCTGTACAAGTTGGCAAGGATTTTAGACATAATTTAATATATGTTCAAATAAAAGCAAAAAAAAAACCCCACCAATGCTGGCTATGCAGTTGAAAACTTATTTAAAAACAAGCCAAATCCACCTTCCCAATGATAAAAGTGAAACCATGACACTATAATGAATTGGATAAGTTTGCCTCTGATTTATTGTTTCCTTCACAAATAGTCATTGCAATGTTCACAACAAAAAAATCATGGCATTTGATAAAATATTCATATTTCTGCAGGGTAGAGACACAACACACAGCAAAAATAAAATCTACAGAGCAGAAGCAGAATCTTCCTCACTGCTTTCTCTTCTCATTATGGTTAAATGGCTTAGGAGGGTGTTTTTTTTTATAAAGTCCACGACCAGAACCTTATGAAAAGGTGTCTAGTTTATCCTCAAATCATGTCCACAATTTAATGAAGTAATTTTCCCTAGAAAGTTTTCAGTAAATGCTTTCAAGAAGTTCCTTGATGCCCCTAGCAAATATACATCAAATCCAGCTTCCAGTGTGAAAGCAGCAGCACAAGAATAGTGGAGAAGTGAGAAGAGGAAGAGATGTTGAAATCTGCTTCCAATCTATCTCTTGAGAAGAAAGCTTCAGGCAAAATGAAATAGCAACAAATGAAAGAGCTGGAGTTATAGGCAGGGGAATAGACAGATACTTTTGACATTTTATATTTTGTAACTCTTTCTTTGATAATTGTTCCATATTCTTCACCCTTGTAAGGTTGATTTAATCTTTTTTTTCTTTCAAATTCTGTCTAGTATGAAGTATGATGTCTCTTTTTTTTTTTTTTTTTTTTTTTTTTTTTTTTTTTTTTTTCCCCTCTCCAAAAGGTGTTTTGAGGTCAGGTAATACTGAATGCCACATAACCGCCAAAATAGATCTCCTCTACAGCCAGATTTTTCTGTCAAGAATGAGCAGACAGCACAGCTTTCAAAAGAGGAAAATTATCACATATTCCTCTGTGACTCAATTTCACCAATAAAAAATATTAAAACAAATAGAAAATACAAATTATTCAACATTTTACTGTATTTTCATAGGATGCAATATTTTCTCCCAAATTTTTTTTTCATATTACCTCTTATGTGATTGCCTGAGCTGTATGACACTAATGAAAATAACTCACCGGATTCCTTAATTTATAGTTTTGGGTATCTGGTATATTGGATATCTGAAATCTCACTTTATTTTTTAACCATTTTAGTGAAATATTTTGTTGATTTTCCCCTAAAGTTTAAAAAATAACAATGAATTGTTTTTGTACATTTTTAAATTTCTAAAGAAATGGATTAAATTATAGCATGTCACATGATGTAGTAAATACCTCTGAGGAAAGTCTTAAAACCTTTTCTGGCCTGTGGCCATTATTCAGTTATTCAGTGTGGCCATCAGGTACTGACAAATATGTCACCAGTGACAACACTGAGCAAAGAGACTAAACACATGCAGACATTTCTTTCATCTATCTAAAAGAAAGTGTTGGAAATGAATTATAAGTCACAGACAATAGACTCAATACAGCTGGACTGTAGTGGTGAAGATCTTCTCTCATGAACGTTTTTCTTGAATGGTGCATGCTTGGCGCTATTGAAAAGGCATTCTGTTTGGATAAGAATCTAATAAATCATATTTCTCAGGAGGAGAAAAAATGTTTTTCATCTCTACGTTAGGCAACTGACATCACCAAGTGTCTCATAAAGACACCATAGAATTAATATTCTGTAAACATGCAAGAAAATAGGATCCTATTCACCAGTCACAAAAATGTGCCAAGGAGTGTAGTGTGATGCATTTTTGATACAGATTAAACATTTTAACAAGTTGAAAATTATCAGCTTAACCAAAGGTTAGTGCAGGGTGGTGTTAGAACTGATTTGATTCTAGTCCAGCTTAATTTAAATGCTGGCAGGGACAACAGAGGCAGTAAATGACAAGCTGGTCACTGCCAAGATATTCTGGACCTCTTTTTTGAAATTGTTTGTTTCTGTGGGTTTTTTTCCTGCCCCCATGCAGTGTTTATACTATTACCAAAGCAGACAAGTGAGATGTACATATTTGGTGAAAAGTCTGTGTTTTCACAGCATTTCATAAGAGAAGTCCTACTGTGAATTTTAAATGAATGATAGCTAAAGAGGTACCCCCACAAAATAATATCCCTGATCTCCTTCCCCTCAGTGGTCAGTCAGTCCTCTCTGTCTTTTTCCATTCCTCTGGGGACGGATCACTAAGAACAGCTGAGTTCATCTCTCTGTCCTTTATCAGTCAAAGGATTTCTTGACAAGAGACTTAGCTTCTGCTATTTCAGTATGCATGTTATCATCTTGTAGTGAGTTGACATATAGATTCACACCCAAGGTCAATCATTCTGGCAAGCCACAAAGCTGCCACTGCACAGGCAATCCAGCTTTTAGTAGTAGAGAATGCAATGTTGCTATGGTTGAAATCCATTTATAATGTGTGAAGCAGCCCTTCAAATCAACGAGAGGCAGTGAGCTGTAAAGGAATTGCATCCTTAGGAATCTCCTTGCACTTTTGTTTTAATGCACAGCATCATTACAGATCTCATATCACATAAAATCTGAATTCTTTGAGAACAAATGAGGACATTAAATTCTTTTAACTTCCACTGACATGGCTGTAACAATACATCATGTTCAGAATTGCTTGGAAGTCACAAACCTAAAGCTGAAAAAAAAGTAACCCATCAAAATTACTTAATTTTTGTCATCGCTCTATATTATGCACAAATGAAAAATTGCCTGTCACAAATAGAATGAATTCAACCAGCAAGGAAATCCAATGGGATAACCGCTATTTTATGTGTTCACAGGTTCAAAGTATTAGATTCCCTGCAGCTGCCAAGTGCAAATACTGTCTTTTACCTTCAAATTCTATTTGAGTATTAAAAATTGTAAACACCATGTAGAATTTAATATTTTTGATCATGAGATTTTGCATTATTTCATCCTCTAGAATATGTCCATGCACAGTGAAGGTGAAAACTTCAAGATACCAATGAAAACTTTATCAGATCTGCATGGAACTGACAAGCTTCTGAGGAACCTGTGAATGCTTCTACTGCTGCTAAAGGAATCTGAGTGGATGGCAGGAATTTAAAATTTCAGCAATGAACACAAAAATAGCCACGGGCAAAAGGACTGCTAGCTACAAACAGTGCAACAAAAAATATTGATGCTGTAGTTCAAGTATCATTGCACATTCCCTGATGACCAGCTAGATGACTGCTAATTCCCTCATCTACTACCAAGAACAGGAGGATTGTTGTTCCATCTGTTGGAAACAGAGAGGGGGAAGTTAGAGAGGAAGTCACTTCTGCCACTTCTTGAAACAGAAATATAATCCATCTTACTACAGCAACATGGCAACAATGTGCGGATATGCAAACAGCCAGGCTCGGGGCCCGTGTTTCAGAGGATTTTTGGGTGGGCTAAAGGCAGATGATGAACTTAATCTCTGCAAAAGTCAGCCCCACTGTTCCCATGTGGGAATGCAATACTGCTGGCATTATTGAAATTGAGATGCTACACTTTCCAAGGCCTAAGGCACAATCCCTTGTACTGTGGGGAGCGCAGATGTATGTGACTTGGAGGAGTTCATGTCTAAAGGCAGTGCTTTATGGAGATAGCAATAATTAAGTGTTTATTAAAAATGTGGTAAAACTATGGCTCATTGGACAGCAATGCTATCAGTATGGCAGAAAGTTATGGCAAGAAGTAGCAGCTGGCTAAATACCTGCTTGTTTTACTCACTGCTAGGAATCTGAAGTAGATTGTTGGGCATTGTGTAGGAACTCCTGTGGCAAACACAGCTGCTCCTGCCATACTGTCTCTTAAGCAGTGCAAGAACCTGTCCATGTCCTGGTTCTTGGGTGTTTTCCAATGGGAGATGCAAATGAGCTTCATCACAGTTATTGTCTTTTTTCCTTCACACACTAGGAAGGGAACTGTTCCCTGCCATCCTTGGGGAAGGATAGTCCAGACACACAAGGATTTTGTGAGAATAAGAAAATACTACAGTGTTTGTTGTACATCTTCTCTTTGGTCAGAACCTGTTCAAAAGGGAACAAAACATGATTTAGGTGTTCTCGTTTTATGGAAGCACCTCTAAATATTATTTTTTCCCCCACAGGGAATTTTTTAAAAATTTGAATTCATTTATTGCTTAAACTTATAATTTACATTTAAATTTCTTTAATCAGTAGTATTCCACAAAAGTAGTAGAAAGCAGAGGAATCCTCTAAACAGTCTTTAATTTAGAGAAGAATTCAGTGGGTGAAGGGAGCTCCTGGAGACAGTAAAGAGCAAATTATTCTAAAGACAATGTTGACCTGATGATAAACAAAAATATTCTTAAAATTTTGAAGGGTTTAAAAATTCAGAGATAAGGTGCTAGACATTTATAGTGTTGTTATGGTTGCAATCAATTGTATAACTCAGAAAACTTCAGCACTATAAGAAAACAGCAGACAGAACTAAAAGCCTCAGGCTGTGAATAATAACACAAAACTTTTATATGTGAAAGCATCAGATACATAATAAAAGTCAAAATGAGTTCTACAAGAATTAAAAAACAAAAATGAAAAAAAAAACCCTAATCAAACTATGGACAATATATTTTTTCTTAAGTAGGATACACCATCCATGTAGAAATATACTGTTTCATTTTCTTCAGATCTTTTCTTGGAAGAAATAATGATAACTACTTTCCCTGTGAAGCTTATGAATACTTGTGAAGGCTGCTGGGGCGCAAATAAGCAGGTCTGCCAAACTCTCAGTTGCAGAAGAATCCCGCATGAAACAAAGAAAGTAAATACAGCCTGAGATTTTCTTCTTTCATTCCTGTACCACTGGAATGAAGTCTGAAGTACTGTGAGAAGTTTGTGATATAATTTGAAAAGGATAACAAAGTTCCTTTCATAAATCACTTATTACTAATAAAAAAAAAAAAATCTTTCAATTTAATAGAAGGTCATAGAATCACAGAATAGCCATAATCCAGTTATGCATCATCTAGTTCTACCCCCCCTGACATGGGCAGGGACACTGTCCACTAGGCCAAACAGCTTGGAATTCCATCCAGCCTGGCCTTGAACACTTCCAGAGATGGGGAATTCATAACTGCTCTGTAGAACTTCTTCCAGTGCCTGATCACCCTCACAGTAAAGATTTTCTCCCTTATATCTAATCTAAACCTACCTTCTTTCAGTTTAAGGCCATTATCCTATCACTACATGCCCTTATAAATTGTCCCTCTCCAGCTTTCTTACAGGCTTCCTTTAGGTACTGGAAGTTGCTAGAAGAACCCCCCGGAGCCTTCTCTTCTCCAGGCTGAACAACCCCAACTCTTCAGCCTGTACTCACAGGAGAAGTGCTCCAGCCCTCTGATCATCTCATGGCCTTCTCTGTATTCACTTTAACAGGTCCATGTCCTCTTTATCTTGGGGGACCACAGAGCTGGGGACAGCACTCCAGCTGTGGTTTCATCAGAGCAGAGGAGAGGGGCAGAATCACCTCCCTCGACCTGCTGTCCACACTGCTTTTGGTGCAGTCAGGATATGGTTGGTTTTCTGGACTGAAAGCACACAAATATCTTCTCCTAAAGTCCATGGCAGTGAGTTTGCTGTGTACCCTCCTTGCTGCCTGGTCACTTCACGTGAACTTATTCTCCTGTATCCAGCATCTCCAATAATTATCTATTTCATTACTTTCTATACTGTTTCCATTGCTGTACTTCTCACTTGGAGTAAAAAAACCCCCATATGCTATGACTAAGGAAGGTAAATACATCAGATGGTAAGGCACGAAAACATATCACCTGTCCTTCAAAACAGCTGCTATCACACTGCATACACACTACACTAACTTAAACCTCTTACATGGTGTTCAATGTTATTCCACCAGGTTTTGCACAGGCTAGTTCACACAGTTCAAAAGAGATAAACCAGAGAATCTGCTGTGGAACAAGGAGCAGGTCATGATCTTGTATGCAATAAAAGTGATTAAATTAAGAAACATGACTTCAGTGAAGAAGGGAGGCATTAAAGTGAGGAAGGAATGCATATTAAAGTCACTATATTAATTTGCAGAAGTGTGATATAAGAAAAACTATTAAACAAAGAAACTTCCTCAAGGAGAGAAACTGCTCAGCCACTGGAACACGAATTCCTTCTTTAGGCTTCAAAAATTTTGGGCGACAAAGTACAGGGAACTGGGAGTGGCTTGACTGATTCTTGTTCAAATAAAATAGTAACAAGAACAAAAAATATTTAAATTTTCATCAGATATGTGACTGGATTTCAATGCAAAACTGTAGCAAAATCCATCAGCTCTAAATGCTATAGAATTTTGCTGTCTTAATTTTATAATGAATGTAGTACTTAATCAGCTTTCTATTAAAAAAAACCCAGAAGATTAAAGATAAATTTATCAAAATTTTTGTAAATTCATGCAATATGTTGTGTAGCAGTTACGCTAAAATCCAATTTATGAACCATATTCCAGCCAAAATATATCGCTTAAGTGAAAGAATAATTGAGCTTGAAGGGTGTGTGAATTGTTAGAGAGATGTTCTTCTGTCAAACTGAAATATCGTTTTTTTCTAAGTGCAAACCTAAATATTCCTCAAAATCCTTCAGTTTAGCATGGAAGAGAAGAAGCATGATGGGTCAATTTTTTCCTGATTTTTTAAAGGGAGGTGAAATGAAAACTGTGACTTGTTTTCACTGCAGCACATGCCAATGTCTATCCTTGCACTGTGTGTTTGAATAATATCCTGCGAGGTGCCGTGGAATTTGAATATTCAAAGACCAAGCTTAAGGAAGCACAGCAACTCAGTTACCACTTATACATGTAAAAGCATCCAACACATTCACTGAAGATCTTTTGAGTTTTCTTTGAGTTTGGAAACTAACTCAAAGTTAGCTTCAGCCATTATAGAGCCAAAATAGCCCCCAATAACAAGCACCTGTATCTCTGGGGAGTGCCCGATACATCTAAACAATATTAAATGTATTTTGTAAAACTTTATGCTCAGTCCAGCTCACCACGTGGGTGAACATTAAACAGAAAAAAATAGCAGAAATGTGGGTGATGTGGAGCAGTGTGATTCCTCTGAGCATAGCACTTAGAACTCTGTGATAATATATGAATCAGTAATCTACCACAGCTCAAATAATGATTCTGGAGCAATCATTTTTATTGAAGACAATTAAAAAATTTTCTACCAGTGTCCATGAGGCCAAGATTCCACCTGTATTCGCTCAATGGAGCATATTTGCCTTTGACTCAAGTTTCTCTAAGCCTCTGTATATATCAATATGTGTAAACACCTTCAGATCTCTTGATTGCCTTGTGGTATCTTTGCATAACATATTGCATGCTCATAATTGATTTAATATGTGTAAAAGTCCTTCTTGAAACAAACCACATCTAGAAGAAAAAAATCTTGCTCTAGCTTAAAAGCATTTAATTACTATTTTTAAATTGTCTTTACCTCAGAAGAAATTCCATATCTATATTTACTGGAAAAAAAAAAAAACAAAACCAATAGCAGCAGGCTCTGTGAAAGAATGTGAATTCTAAGGGGAATAAATAATAAGCTACTGATGCAAAATCTAAATAATCAACTTCTCTTGAAAAAATTCTCCATTAAATAATTGCAGTATTTTTTTTTCAAATTACCTCACTCTCTTTCAGAAGTAGAGAACACTTGGAATAAGCCTCCTAAATATTTAATCATTTCTACTAAGAAAGTGGAGAAATGTAATTTTGCCACAAAATATAAAGCAGAAAAAACTTCACAGGTTGAAATGCGCTCTTTTCTGTTTTTCAGCAACATATTCACTTTGTACTGAAGAAAAAAACAATACATATTTCCTCGCCATTCTAGCCTGCTTTTTTCAATGAAGGTTTTAAAGGCAATGATCAAGACAATGTACTTGATCCTTCATAAAAGAAGTGTGATATATAACACCTCAAAATTACCATTTCTGCTTTTCCCACAGCTGAGAATAGAATATCCACAGGTTCTAATTGCCTGCATTCACTTGAAAAAAATAAGCCTTTTATATGCATTCATTCTACAGTAAATCCTGATTTCCTTACCCACCTTTTAATTTGAGCAGAACTCCTACAAAACACAAAAGTCAAGACAAAAGCTACACTCATCAGTAAAAAAATTACTTAGTATTTTTTTTTATTTTGTGTTTTACTAAAATTCCTATTCTATTGTGAATCTTTTAAATTATTATTATTCTCTAAAATAGCTTCCAGTTTTTTTCTACTGTAAAGAAAGGGTCAAAGTTGAAAGTAGATTTTTGCAAAAGTAGTTTTGAGAAGAGAGATAATAAATCCAGCTCCAGAAGACTTTCCATCATGTGTCTTCATTTGTTTGGTTCTGTGAAAGGTCTGACTTCAGCATTTTCAAACATTTTCTTTAGATTTGCCCTTTTTCCTTTGCATTTATTTGCCTCTCCATTGCTCTCTTTCTCTTTTTTTTTTTTTTTTTTTTTTTTTTTTTTTTTTAATTTTGTTGGCCATTGTTCAGTTGTCACTTAAAAATGTTGAAAACTGAAATTGCTGTTCAGTTCCCCTGGGAAGATGCTATTAAGACTGTTCTCTGAAAAATAATCCAAATCTATCTATTTCAATAAAGGTAGCAAAATTATAAAACGCAAGCACTAGAAAAGTACTTGAATTGATGACCTTCCAATAGGAACCCCGTAAGTTTTTGCAGCAAAAGAAGCTGCCTTTGAAAACAAGTTACCCAGAGAGATTTCTTTTGGAACAGGTTGCCTGCAGATATTGTGGATGCCCCATCCCTGGAAACATTCAAGACCCAGTTGAATGGGATCCTGAAAAGCCTGATCTAGTGAATGGCATCCCTGCCCATGGCAGGTGGGCAGGAACTAGGTGATCTTGAAGCCCCATCCAACCCAAAACTCTCTATGGTTCTATAAGATGCATGGATCATGCACAACTGTTCCTTTACTCGGGTAGCCCTTCGCTTGCTAAATGTAGAATTTCTTTTTATATGTCTTATAGGTGTTTAATACTGGAATTGTAGAGAACAGGACTTCTAGAGATGTGACTTGCTAATCAACTTTTGTACCACTATTAATATTTTTTTTTTCCGAAGTATTCACATTTTTGCCCCGAAGTCTCCATCTGATTATAGGGATATTTCAGATTTACTTCACAAGATAGGAAACGTGACAGATATTTTTCTTCTTAGGAATAGAACCACACACAAAAGATATGCAACTGAACACAAAGAGTGGGTCTTTAACATTCATAGGTGCTTTAATGGGACTTAAATTGCTGATGTATGAAGAAAAGATGCTTCTATAAAAGAGAAAGAACTGTGAATTCATACAAACAAAATTCCATCCTTTTAGTATAAGAATCTTGGATTCAGACTGAAAAATAAGTACCACAAAGACTGTAATTCAGTTGAAAAGTTAAAACAAAGATCTTTTGCAGAAATCTCTATAACTGGGGAAGTGGCACTGCAAAAAATATTTTCTGAAAGTGATTCTTGTGTGAAAAAAGAGTTCCTCAGAAATCTTCCAAAGTACTCGGTCACTGGAAAAAAAACTGTTTCATTTTTATCTACTTGCATATGAACTTGAAGCTAGTCTGAGGTCACCTTTTTTTTTTTTTCCCATTTTGTGAGAAACTACTTCATCACATTCTTCTCCCGTTTTGGCAAAAGTCAAAAGGATTTATTGCAAAGACCTAAGCTAAGCAGAAAAGTGAGAGAGAATAATGACCGACTATTTCCAAGAGTAACTACAATAAAAAATTACTCCGTTGTACTGTGAATAATACCTGAGTGTTACTGTAGATTTTGATCTTGTATTCTGACAGCCAAATTCATACATATATATATAAATATATCCATGTTTGAAATACATATAAATATATATATATACACACACACACACACACGCACACCTTCATGATCAGATAAAAAAGGATGCACTTCATATTATTCCTCTTTCCAGCTCTGTGGAAGTGCAGGAACAGAAAAAAGCAGGGAAAGCAGAAACAATGTTTGATCGGTATGTCAAAAATGTTCAGCACACTTGTAAGGACCAACCGAAAAGTCAGATTGCAACCACACATCTCTTACAGAGCCAACACGTTCCCCAGCTTCCACAGCTATTTGCTCCCTACAGTACAGATGCCACCTCTAGGTGATGAATTTCCACCATGATCACTCTACTGTATCACTTTCCAGATGATGAAGCATGTTAGCATTGAATGACTGGTAGTAAATCAGCTTTACTCACAGTGCCCACAGAAGTCACCAGTTCCTTTTCAGTCTTTCCTCCTCCTTTTCATACGGTCTATTCATGAACTGGAGTTGAGCAATAGTGTGGCTGCTAGCACAAGTCATGAAATGAAGATCATAATTTTGGGGATGAGCAGTTTGTATAATAACAGGGTCATCTGGACTATTTGAGAAGAAATCTTCACAACCAAAAAGGTTTTCTTACTATTCGAGTTATCTTTCATTTTACATAAATGACCCAAAAAACCCAGGGATTTAAAATGCTAGATAGAGGTGGGCTTATCAACAGAATAGCATAACATGTACATCACCTTTATGCATATGGTTATGCTGATTGAAGTCAGAGACATCCTTGGTAAAGAGCTGGGAGATAAATTATGTTCCCAGCTCCAGGGGGTTTACGACTATGTAAACATTCATCCTCCCACAACTCTGAGTACTTTCAACACATAAAACATAACTCACAATGATGTTAATATTCCATGAAATACTATGAAATATACAGGAAAGTCATCTTGTGATGTGAGGGAAGGGAAGGGAAGGGAAGGGAAGGGAAGGGAGATTAAAGGCAAAAAGGAAAAGAAGGGAGAGGAGAAAGAAAAAAAATCAGGTTCAGTACAGGGAAAGAATACAAAAAGCAAGGATAAAAGCCACAATGCAATCTCAAGAGATCATGAATAGCAAAAAATTGTACACAAAAGACAATATAGAGATGAAAAGGAAAAGCAGGATGAATAAAGACAGGATGAGGATAAAACAGAAATATTGAAGGGTTGCATAGAAATTATGAGACTAGGCAAGAGGAATCAATGAGATGCTGGGAAACCCAGAGAGGGTGGAGAGAGGAATAAGTTGCACTTCCTGTCAATTACAAAAATTTCATGCAAGAGGATACTATAGGTACCATCAGCTATTATAAGACAGATGTGCTTTTAGGAGTGTTTTATATTGGGTGTTTATCTTTTTTTTTTCCTTACTTCATATATATATATAATATATCTTTAGTCTTTACTTGTTAAAAAGATACATGAGTGACTTCGAGATAAAACACATCTCTAGGAAATAAGTGTTCATGTGTCATAGTTCACATGAAAGCTCTTTTCCTTTTAATACATTATTTTTCCTGCAGGACCGAACTGCTACCCTGGGACATACATTCAGAGAACTCTTGCTCCTCTTATGTATTTAAGGTCACTACATGAAGTGGCTTAGCCTCAAGCCTTATGAATGATACTACTAGAAACACATTCAAACAGAGATATTGTCTGCCAACTGCTTAATTATGTCCAAATTCAGGAGCCTGATTATAGACACATTCTTAGCTGGTAGGACCCTACCTCCTGTCCAAAGGACATCTCTCTATGCACCTTTAAATTTTCTCTGTAATTGAAGATCTGGCTCCGAGAACGCCTTATGTAGCAAAATGGTTTTCATGGTTGTTTTGAGAATTAATGCTCACTACAGCAGTATTTTGTTAATGTTCACAAGATCAAAATGGTAGCCTTGGGTGGCAAATCTATTTCACTACACAATACACACCTTTATTTCTTCTACTATTTGTTACTGGTTTATTTTTTAGTTTTGGTTTTGTTGGGGTTTTTTTTGGTTTTTTTTTGTTTTTTTTTTAATGAGAGGTGTTTCTAAACCATGGACTAGGATGTAGCATATAAAACTTAACTATTGGACTGGATTAGTCGTGTATGGATTTCCTGGCAGTGCAAATGACATACAGGTAATAATAATTGAATTAATTAGCACATATATAGCACTTTGTATCTTAGAAGAGCCATACAAACGTTAACTAATTAATTCTCACAACACCTTTGTGAGGAAAGGAAGCAATTATCCTGAACCCCATTTAACCCACAGAGAATGGTTAAAGCATTATTAAGGTTGGAAAAAACCTTGGTTTGGCAGTATGGTGGCTTATGTTTGAGATTTCTCAGGGATTGCTCCTCAAAGCCAGGTCAGTGTGCTCAGCTTTTAGTCTGGCAGAGGAGAGGGTACAGTGCGACTGGGCCAGCCTGCACCATCTTGACCTTGCTTGCTAGGTGAGAAAAAGACAAGTCTCTGCAACGCATTTTGGGAAAAAACACAGTATGTTTTAGTAAGTGAAGTTAGTGTGTGACTTCAGAACTGAATTCTGCCCTCTTGTGCATGTGTAAAATAAGCACCAGAATTTAAGTAGCATCCTATTTACCTCCCAGACTGATTCTGTGAACATACTGCGCAGAGGTAAAATGTGAAATGCAAATAGAGTGGCCCAAGTGTTCATACAACATATTGATTATTACAAGAAGTAATCCCAAGTTAATATATGTTCACTTGTTAAAAGTAAGTTGCAGGACAATATAAAATTTCTACTGGACCTTTCATCTCACTACTATTCCTTTGTAATCCCAACTGTTACAGTTATGGAGTACTGGTCATGTAAAGGTTATTATTATGTGTTTTCACAATGATTTTGGAGGACAGACCATTGGGCTGGGTGTTGCCTTCAAAAATGTACAAGTTCAAAACTGCAGAATAGGATCCCTGTTTTCTAAACCTGTGCTAATATGGCTTTGAAACTACAAACACAACTGAAGTGGCTGTATTTTTACTATCTGTAAAGCACAGAGGGTCCAACACTTAGATATTCTGTTGTTCTAATAAACTGGACAATTGAGTGTGCTGCAATTTCCTATTCATAGAAAACAATGAGAAAAGAAAAAGCAATCAAAAGGGGTAAAAGGGTATGGTTTTCTGAACTTGCCTTGTTTATGGATTTTTCTGAAGGAGCAACAACCTACGTAGTGCTTTATCTCAGGCTTGCAAAAACACTTCTTGTTCAGCTAAACTTTAAAATATTTTCTCTCAGAAAGAAGCACAGCATCTGACAGATATAACATCTACACACAAATCTTTCTACAGGGTAAATCAAGTTCAGAAATCTAGTTAGATTTCACTCTAGATGAGAATGAAACAATTAGGTAATTCATTTAATTATTACATATTTGTGAAACAAAATTGATTTTGTAGTGTAGATATATCAAGAGAGGTACTTAATAGTAATTAATCATCCATCATCTTTGCCAGGACTTCAATTGTCAACCACAATTATGCATAAATTCTTCTCATTAAGACAGATTAAGACAGATTTAATCATACAAATCCAACTTAACTTGTAAGTATGACAGGGCCACCAAACAGTAAAACACAATAGAATTGTATCTGCAGCTCTGTGAATTTACTATTCTTACAGTGACAGAAGTAAAACCATCTGTGCTCAGAAGTGCACTACACTTGTTGCTGTCTACTTTGACCTGGCTGGTAAAATACACAAAGTTGCATTCCGCACATAAATAGGTAATTTAAAAGCTTTCTGCACAACACTGTATCTCTCCAGTAAGACTGCATATTAAAGAGTAAAAGGCTATATGTATTCTTATATCCACATTTAAAAAAAAGTCTATGTTAAAACACTGATTGCGATGAAGCTTATATTTTATAAAGAAATTAGTCTGCACAACTGCTGATGGCTTCTGATAATTGTAGGAAGTATGTTTAAAAATCATACATAGTCCTTTAAAAATGTCCAATTAACTGGGAAGAAATTAACAGAAAGGATCAGTAACTGCCATATCCCACTTTCAAAATGTTTATTGAAGTTTTCAAATGAGGAGTGTTGATATTTACTTGAATCTTGTAAGTAGAAAAAAAGTACTTTAAAACTTTATAAAATTCCTAGAACTTAGTTGTGTGTTCTGTGTAGTCGGACAAAAGGTCGTATGCACCCAAGAATTTGAGTAATTAATTATTTCCACTGCTGGCTTTGCCCCGGAGTTGCAGCTGCATTTCTACAACTGAACCAAAAGGTGGCACCAGGAATTTCTCGAAAATATCTATAAATTTAACACATTCTGTGACTGTGAATTAGATTCCAGGTGACCAGTAGCCAAACTAACAGCTAGGTATAAATAATAATAACTAAAAGAAGTATTTGGAGTATGAAGGAATCATAGAAGGAAAAGAAAAAAAAAATCAAAAGCTCCAACTAACAAGGGCTATGAAGCTCAAAAATAGATGGCATAAGAAAAGACAATCTGATTCAGAGATGGACAGAACAGGTTTACAAGAACAGACTTGTGGCAGTAACAACACAATAATATTAAAGTTGAAGCAAATTAGAAGGGCAAATAAACATGGCATGCATTTCTGTGATGAAATTGCTCTTCCCTTCAGAAGATAAGGTCCCTATAATGTGACTCAAGGTTGACTTCAATATTTAAAGCACCCTAAATAAAAGTCTTTTGAAAATTAGGTGAATATATGAACATTTGACCTCTACACAAAAATTTAAATTGTGCCAAATGTAAAGGAAAATGTGCATCTGAAAGGACAGCACAGAAAATGTGAAATGCATCCAAAAGCTGACAAAGTGTACCTGTGGCCCAAGGAGGGATACACAGGCATCAGTCATATGACATCCTGAGCCACAAAGGCCTGCAATGGCTTTAGCAAAATTTATAAAGCATGAGAGGTGTTGTCATGCCAGGACACATTAAAAAGGAAAAACCCGAAAGCGAGTATTTCAAAGAAAAGTGAAACAGTACTCAAAGGAATTTACTGCTGGATCTTATCTAGAATTATACAACTTAGTCAAGTACTACACCACATCATAAAAACCAGATATTCCAAACCACACACACACACACACACACACACAAACGTTAGTGGTTTTTAACATATCCTCCCTTCCTCTCCTCACTATCTAGATGAATTCTTACAGGGCCACTCTCACTCACTAGAGAAACATTCACCCGAAAGATAGCCAAAAGTATTGTTTCCAATATTTTGCTTAAAGGATTAAAAATAAATAACAATTGTGTGAAGGAAATTAATTAAGTATACTATGTGAATCTAAAGTAATAATTAATCTTCAAATGCTTTACAAAACAGCAGATGACATATCAAAGAAATTTTATTAGGAAAAAAAGCCTTTCAAACAAATATAAGAATATTTTCCTAAATAGGAAATGTTGTTTGTTTGTTTTTTTTTTTTTAATTAGATTGTGATGGAAGGTACAGCTATTTAGACATTTTTTGAAACTCAAATACTTGAACTTAATCCAAAAATTTATATTTGTTTAAATCTGAAATAAGAATTGTTTACTCCTAAATTTTATCTGAACATAAAGCTACATGACTATGCCCATAATGTGGGAACATAGCGCTATCCAATAACAGACTTAATAAGAGTGAAAAAACAGATACAAAGAGCCAGGATTTTTCAAGAATACCAACCTTCATAGTTCTGATAATTGAAAATATTTAACTGAAACACTCTAACACTCTACCAATACTCATTGGGCTCAGTAGACAAACTGAGTGGTGGGGAGGAAAAAGAAATCACTTCAGCTTTTTAAAATCATCTTATTAAGAAGAAAGTTAGAGACAGATGTTATTAACATCTCTCGCCGACATCATATAGAGGTTTCCAGAAAATAATTAGAAATATTTATTCCATTGTTGAATATTTGCTTTGCATTAAAGAAATTTGACAGGAATTTAGTGAAGAAAAATCTTTATCAACTTTTCCATTGTAAATGTGGTAAATTCAAAGAACCACTTTTACTCAAAAATTTAAAAAATCACTGGCAACAATGTAAATACTGGAACTGAGGAAACATCTGTCATAGTTAAATGAAATTAAACAAGTTGCAGTAGGAAAACAAGGTTGATATCTATTACATTAAGAAATTTTTTTTTTCAAAGCAATTGCAATTTAAGAAAAGAAAATCATTTTTAAAATTTTCAAACAACCCACCACTTTTGTCATTCAGAGAAGGTAAACCTCCAAAATCAGTAAAGAGTTTGAAAACTCTTTGGTATGCCATGCCTGAATACATTTGTTAAGGGACTACATTAAATGAATAAAAAAAAAAAATAGAGCTTCTCTTTCTCAGTCCTATTTTACAGACTCTAGAGGAAGAACAACCCAGAGCACTGCTGTTCACTCACCCCTATGGCTGTGCAAATAATTAATTTTTCAGTTCACTAACCTCTCACTAGAGGAGAAGTAAGAGAAAAAAAAGTCCGGAAGATAAAAATATTATTTCAAGTGAGTTGAAAAAAAAACCCTTTGCTGAAATTTCTTTAAAAATGGAAAGAAAGAAATCTTTTGAGCCATTTTTAGTCTGGATTTTGACATCTTAATAGAGAGAAGTCTTGATTGAAAGCAAGAAACTTATTTATTTTGTACTAAAATACCAAAAGAATGTATTTTAAAGCTCCTCTTTTCTTTCTATGGAAGGTCCTAAATTAGATCATAAGCAGGACTCTCTTCAGTCTGTTATCACAGAGTCAAGTTACTGAAGAACTTAAGTAAAATCATACCAGTATCATATGAACTTGGCACAAATATCTGCATACAGGCCTATAGGCAGCCCAAAACATGAGCTAATCTAAAGTTTGTCTTAATTTTTAATTTTTTAAAAATTATTTGAGGGGCTTTGTTTGTTTGTTTGTTTGTATGTTTTTTTGTCCTAGAAAACTGCTACAAATTGGTTTCTGCTGGTGAGAGGCTGCCACTTTTATCTAACAGGGAAAACCCTTTCACCCTGTGCAAGGAAATAAGTTGCAGAAATTCCCCTTTTCCTCTAGCTGAAACATCTTATCCACCCCTCGCAGGACAAATTTGACATTTAAAAATATAAGAGACACATCTTCATGGTGTAGCACCTGACCATTTCAGTCCTGCTCTTCCACAATCCTAATGAGCATTCAGTGCTGATTATCCACATGCTTTGAGATTTACTTACTCTTTATGATAAAGTATCATTTAAGTTGAATAGTTACCTACAATTTTTTCCGAATTTGTTGAATCTGTGCACATTGGTAGACATTGAGGAGGAAATTCACATAAATATGGATTTCACCATTTGAGCTCAAGTGTAGTTTCAGTTCACTTATAACAGCAAAGGTCAGAACAGAGCATTGCTCTTTTCTGGGCATAACAAATACCTTCCTCCATCCCAAAGAAAGTTTGCAAATAGAATTTATCACTTGAGACTGAACAGTTCTGAAGTAAAAAATCTTCAACTTTTCCTACATTACTTTGCTTTTGAGAGGATGTTTGCTTAATATTTGCTGTTTAATTTTAGTTAAAGGGTTCAAGCCCCAGAAATGAAGGAAATTGTCTGGGTTGAACCAAATAGAGACATAAAGTCATTGCTTGCTATCTCTAAGCAATGTTATAGCAGGTCTGGTGAAATAGCCCAGGTGTGCATATAAAATCAGGTGCAATGGCAAGCCAGACCACTCATAACATATGAGGAAACCCCTGCACAGCACTTTCTCCCTAGTAGGAAGGCTAATCTGAGCAACAAAAGCACAGGTTCAATTTGCCTTATTATTAGCCCTGTAGAAAATACTTCCATTAACAAGTCATCCATTCAGAGCTGCAGAGTCCCACCAGTATGAACACATTAATTTAGGAAAAGAAATACAGAACTTAATTGCTTGAGAAATGCCATGGTAATGAAATGCTAGATTATTGAAAGTTCAGCCAAACTAGCCTAAGCAGATCTCAGCAGATGGTAAGGAAAGAAAGAAGTCATGCAAGGCCAAATTGGAAAATCCAAGATGCTACAAGTTGGAAAAGATATCCAAGATGGCAAAAGTCAAACAACATTTAACGACACAAGATACACCCACACACACACATATGCACACACACACACTTATATATACATGTAGGCACTTCAGGGACACAAAAAGAATTGCCTCTATCCAAATACCTTTGATGGCATGTTACATCAATACACAAAGCAATTTATCAGCTTGGGACTCAGTGTCATCCATGCAGCCACAGACTCTGCCCTGCAGCAGGACTAATTTGCTTGGCCTCCCTGCTATGTGGCACAGATAGAGTGTTCCCATTGAAGGAAAAAAAGCAAGGAAAACTATTCCCTATTCTGAAATTCTTCCATCATGGAAGAATTTTAAGAATTGGTTTTATTTGGTCTAAAAATTTGTTTTCCATCTTAGTGTAAATAATGTAAGTTTAAAACGGGGCAATCTTTGACATACATATAGGGATTTTTCTGTTTGTTAGGGGAAGAGTGCTTTTTGCCTTTGCCTTTAGAATAATAGCCTGAAGAGTAGAAAGTTTTTGTCAGGTCTCTGGCCTGGTGTTCAGATTCTGCTACAGCCATAGACATATAAAAAATTCACCCTTATCCTTAAGTCATTCCAACCCATCTTGCTGAAACCTTTCTTCTGGATGCTGATTTTGCAGACTTTATCTCTATTAGCAATCAATGTGGTGCCATAGCAATGGATCCCTAGGGCAGCAGTATTGGTGCAGAGTCCCTGATCATCTCACTGATTTAGGGGATGTTTACTGGTGAATAGCTCTGGTAAGTTCTTGTAAACAGAGCATTCATTAACACTCAGAGTGCATTAGACAGCTTCTGGAGTCTCTTGCTGGTTAGTTTTACTTGAAAGGAGTTCACTGTGAGACCACAAAACCAACCAGCAGATACTGGGAGATTCCTTCCAAAGTGCAGGTCTGACCTGAACCAAAACATCAATATTGGCAGACTGCAGAGTATCACCACAACAGGCCATGAACCATCTGGGAGTGCACAGGCTGAGAGGATGAAAACAAATGCAAAAGGCTCTGTCTCAGGAGAGCAGGGAATGAGCATTTTGTTGTTCAGTTGAAGCATTGAACTACAGCAAGTAGAGACAGTATGTCCTGGGTTGAGAAGGGCGTTAAAGATCTCCTCCTTCCTGCCCCCTTCCATGGGCAGGGACACCTTCCACTAGATCAGGTTGCTCTATCCATCAATCATGTTAAAACATAAATTAATAACCCATTGGTCTATAGATTGGAAATTAGAGCTCTTACTGCTTCACACAGTAAAAAAAAATATAAAAAAAATCAGCAACTACTATTCCCAAACACACCATTAACTGGGCACCAGCAGGCCTAACAGAAGGATAGTTATGTTCAACGACAGTGTGCTCTTTTTGAGTCCAGCCCTCACTTATTGAAAAAGTATTGAAAGGTAATAGGCAAAAAAACCAAAATACATCTCAGCTCATTTTTTCTGCAAGTGCCACTGCTTTTGTGTTTAAAGTATGGGGGGGGAAAAAAAAGAAAGAAACAAACAAAAAACCAAGGAAAAAAAAGAAAACCCAAAAAAAAAACCCCCAAAAACCCCCAAAAAACAAAAACAGCAACACAAAAAAAAAAAAAAAAAAAAAAAAAAAAAAAAAAAAAAAAAAAAACAAAAAAAAAATCTTCTACCTAGGGGTTTTTACTTTCCTGGTTATGTGTAGCAGGAGCATGTTTTCTGCATGCTTCTAGATTAGGACACCATCATTTATAAGCATAAAAAAATAGCTAGAAATCTTTTGGAAAGTTGTGGGTTTATGATTTAATTTTATACTTTCTGTTATACTTGGTGCACATTGATTATAATTACAGTTTACAGTTCATCAAAATAGCAGTGTTCCCATACATAAGAGAAGACAACATCTTTTCAGTCATACATAGATGCTAGATTCACAAACACTCACTTAACAGAGTTTTTACTGAACTTTATTTTTAAAGTTTTCTGAGTGCTTTAAAAATTCAGTCTACCTTAGCTCAAACAGGTAATTAGAAATTCTGTATTTTATCACTATTGCATGTAAAATTTAGGTCTGCTTACTTATATTTACATTAAGACGTGTTTCCTCAAATTTGATTCCATTTTCTGAATTCACAGCATTTCATTGTATTTGAAAAGTACATATCTGAAAGATAAAAAGTTCCTGAGTTTTCTACAGTTTTAGACACAAGATAGTTCTTAAAAGAAGAGGAAAAAACACAAACCAAAACAAAGTGAGACAGCAGCACTGACAAAAATAACAATTGTTCAGAAACTTAGTAGCATAAGGCTGGCACAGGTCTGCTGAGTTCACCAGAGCTACATGACCTTGCACTGCTTTAGGATGCAGTCAGGATTATTAAACACACCTCATCCCTCCCTGTTCTTGAATCTGCATTTTGCCCTTGCTACTTGAAAACAGACTTTTAGAAATGCTTTGCATTCCAATGTCTATTTAATGACATTGATCTATTTTAACAAACTTTTCAAACACTGTTTCCGGATCTCTATTTTTATTTTTAATAAGGCTATGTAAAAACCAAGTATAAATAAAGCCCTAGTACAATAGTACTACATAAACACATGTGTTTTGCTCAGAACAAGAACTCTGGAGAGATAATTAACTCAAATTGCAGGGGTTTTGTCCAAATGCTTGCAGTTACTGACAATTTCCCCACTTTTAACTCCCTTATAATTATAAATGGTCTACATGCCAGATCACTTTGTCATTTTTCTATTGGTTAGCAAGAAATAAAAGCTCAAGCTGTAGTCTGCCTTCTTTATTGTGCCTTTTTTATTCTATATTGTGTCATCTCCATGGTTGCTATTAAGATGAGAAGAAAGGATAAATCTAACCTTAAATTCCCTCCAGTTGATAGGCTGCTAATTCGTCAATCCCATTGAGGGTCGCTGATAGCAATGATGGTCACTAACAACTGCGTTCACATGCCTTAATGAAACATACCGATTCCTTTCACACAACAGCCATTATTTCCACATCTAAATACCCATTCATAATGACAGAGAGCCTTTTTTACATACTTTTCTTTTTTAAAATAATTTCACTATTACATAACTGTTGGTGTAGTTTTCAGGACATTATTTTTTCTTTTCCCTGTACCTAACCACCATTGTTATGCCAGTGGTATCCTTACCACATGGCCTGGAGTGTCTGCTCATGGAATTCGATGGTCTGGCAAAATAAGAGGCATTTTTGATGAGGTTTTTATTTTTTTGTTTCTGTTTTTTTTGTAAGAGATATATTTGGTCAAGTTAAGGTTGTGCAGTAGCTATCGGTCTGAAAGACAACAGTATTATTCATCTTGTCAGCTAACTGAACTTCTTGCTTTTAGGTTTTGGATTTCTTGCAGGAAATGCTTCTGTTGGGTTGAATATAGCTTCTTGGTAGAAGTTTATTTCATCTGAGCAGAATCCTTGGATTCATGTTGTTTTTACGTGTGTAAAAGGTCTCTGGGAATGGACAGAAAAATGTTATTTGAGGAAGTCAGTAAGTATCCCATGAGGCCACCATGAGCATTAAATAACTTTCACTGACCATTAAAATAAAGAAAAGGCAAAACCATCTGCTCTGGACACTGTTGTCCCTTCTCCTGTATTTTTTTATGACAGTTGATATGTAAAATCTCCAATGATGAAAACTTCCTATCTTCCCTTCTTTCAGCTTCTAAGAAACAAAGAGGATGATTCTAGATAATAGATTGGTCTATGAATATAGTTGATTCTAATAATGATGAACTGCCAGTATTCTGTGTAAGCCACATATTCAAGTATGTAACGCTCTTTGAGGACAAATTTTCCATTGCCCTGTGATGTTGTCTCTTTCTAATGCGCACAGAGGGCCAAGAAAACACTTTTTCAACACTGTTCACACTTCAAGGGTCATGATCAGATCCCATCTAGCCAGGCTAATACCAAAATTTTTTCATAAAATGTCTTTAAATGAATCTTTTAAAAATAATGGTACAGTATTAGTAAATGGGTTTCTTCTGTCACAGAATTACTCAAATACCATATTTTGAGAGAAAGAAACAGGAAACAAGAACACATATTTGAAAGACTGTTTTTTGTTTTTCTATTGACACAAGCAACATCCATAAAGTTAATTTTTCTTTTACCTCATGGAATAGATTATATTGCAGCCAACATCCAAATTTTATGCATCAGTACACATTCCTAAACAAGCTTTTTGTATTTGTGCAATATAATTATAGTGCATAATAATGCAACATAGTTATTACAGCAAATAAATAACAAAAAAACCCCACCCGACCTCTATTTTTCATCCATGCAGACCTAAAGCCTGAATAACTAGTCTGGCATCTTTGATATGACAAAACTCTTGCTGACATTAATTGAGCTAGCACACCACTCACTCTAAAGTAGCCTCATTTCCTTCAAATATATTTTGGATTTGTTCTTCTGGATTTTAAAAGTATTTTGGTCATTTTAAATTATACTATATGTGTTTAAACACTTCTCAGTTGAGTAGTCACCACTCAGACAAAGGTTCCAGCAATATGAAAAAAGGTTACAAGATCTGACTGTAATTAACGACCATAAAATATATCCAAGCTATAAATTTATAAATTATGGGTGCATAAAATTTAAGAACTATTTCTAACTCAGTCTAGCTATATTTACATACGAGAATTTAAAAAAAGGTTAATCTTATCATAAGATGTGTGATATTAATGAGGTATTCTTTATTTATCCAAAGGATTGACTGTACCTTCCCAACTTTTTGTGCACCCTCAGCCTGCTTGCTGGTGGGGTGGGGTGAAAAGCAGAAAGGGCCTTGGCTTGTGCAAGCACTGCTTAACAATGTCTAAAAGACAGCAATTTGTGCTGTATTTTCAGCACAAATCCTAAACATGGCACCATGCAAGCTGCCATGAAGAAAATTAACCAGCACGTAGACTTATACCATATGTATAAAAGCTAATATTTTTCTTCTACATTATGCCATTTTCTAGGCTTGCTATTAAGAAAATAATTTTTAAAAAAATCCCCCCAAACCCTCCAAAAAACCAACCAACCAAAACAAAAATAAAAATAAAATTAAAAATAAAATTAAAAACAAAACAAAAAACAAACAAACAAACAAAAAACCAAAAAACCTTAAAGTCATCTTGGATAATTAAAATATATACGTATTATACATAAGAAATACTGAAAATTTCCTTAGAAACAATTATTGAAATCAATGAGAAATGCCCACATTATGCTATATACTTTCTCATAATAGTCAGAAAAATCCATTTTTCCCAAGACTGAGACTCTGAAGAGCTACATTACTACTTGAAAGTTTATGCTGGTTATAGAACCTTCTGCTGGTAGTTGAATGTAAGAAAGATACTTAACTCTTGGCCTTGCTCCCATTTTCCCTCCCAGTTAAATCTATGGTGCTATTAACCTCTAGAAGAAGAGTGGAAATCTAGAGGTCCTTCTCATACACTTCTGAACATGAAAGAAATACAAAACAAACCAGAAATTGAAGAAGGTGAAAGACTTACCCTAGTCAGTAAAGCAACACTAATAGAATTAGTTGAGGGGTCCTATTAACTGCAGTGAAGTAATTCCCTCTCTACATTTTAAAGATAGGCAGTTATTAAAAGCAAAACCATTGTCCAAACAAAATGGGTGAAGGAAGGATAAATGTTAGGGGAGGAGTAACAAGACAACCTTCTAAAAGGTCAGCAGGAGTGATAACAGGAAGAGAACAAGTCACTGAATGTTATGTTTGATTTTGTGTCAGTAGACATGGAAGGAGTGCTGTATGATTTTTTCTAAGACTGCAGGGAGAAAACCCCGTGAGAAATGTATGATATTTTCTGTGACTGTAGGGAGAAAACCCACTGAGAAGTGCTGTATGATCTTTTCTATGACTGAAGGGAGAAAACAGTGAGGAACATAAATGAAAAGAAGAAAATAAAAGAGTTCCAGGATGCAAGCTCACAAAAAATGTCAGAAGAGGGTAGTTTCTGTCCTAAAATGTTGACATGAATGAATATGAATCTTCTTATATGCATGTATATAAACTCCCCACGTACATTATATTATATTTAATATATAACATACTATATATCATATATGTAAATACACACACACACACACATATATGTATATATATATATAATTTGTAAATATACCCTGCCTCCTTGAGAAAGTAGCTTAGAATAGTAAACATAGGTAAATTAGAGTTTGTTGTAGTAGATAAGATCGCGTAAGTCTTAAAGATATTGTCAGTGAGTTTGAACTTCTTCTGGAATATGACAAGAATATTTGAAATCCTTCAGAATATTCATAAAATCAATATTGTTGTCAAAAACCTCTGCTTCTGTGGAAATACTTCCACAATATGGTACAAACTTTGGCCAATATGCCATTTTTCAGAACCAGTCCCTTGGTTCACCTCCCCTTGTTTAGCCTCAATCGTGTTTTTAAGTTTCCTAGGTTTCTTTGCTTTCTCCTCTTGGGAAAGGAAACAAAACAAGCCCCAGAACCTCCCGAAACTGTGGTAGCTGATTCTGGCTGTAGTGAAACCTATTGAGAAAAGAACTGACCTGCTGCTGAACTCAGATAACAAGCAGCTTATGCCTACCCCAGATAGCTCATGCCCTTTAGAGAATGGAGACAGACAGAGGCAGTTGCACTGACAATTGCACCAGCTATTCTTCTATCTTCTCTTCATGAAATGAACACATAAATCAGTCCAAAATCCAAAGGCATCAGGAATATGCCTGGATCATAGTGAGATTTCAAAAAGCAATGAGGAAGACAATAAAATAATTTTTAATTCACCAACTTGCATTTAAATGAACTGTGCTAACCTCTTTTCTTCCACATTTTTTTCTGTTTTGTACATTGTCAAAATTATTTCAAGTAAATGCAGTCTACTGACATGGATATGTCTGAGCCTACTCTCGTTTCTCATGAAAGAAGGAACAGAGATATGTCTGTTAGTGGATGGGAGGGCAGTAGTTTCTGGGTCTTAAGTATAATGAGCAAATACTCCTACCTTCCCAATGCATTTTTAGAAAAATCTAAGCATAAAATAACAATTTCCCCTATGTATGAATGAGTTGTTGGAGTTTTGTAAAAAAAAAAAAAATTGCACTAGTGGTTAAATCTGGTTAAATCTGATTTCTATGCAGAAGAATTATCTATGATGTACTTCATCAAGCAGAGGCAGAACCCAGATTTCTCGTCTATATAACATTTTTTATAAGATTTTAGGAAAACAAGTCAATGAAAGAGGGGTGTTAGTTGAACAGAAAAACACAATACTTTACTGGGGCATACAAAAATTTCTCTGGACCTGAAGGGGCTGTGCAGAAAGAGTGACTTTGGGATTAGAAAAATATAAACAAATGGAACAGGTGTCTTAAGCACTAGCTCTGTGCTTTAGAAATACAGTATGTATCTAAGGCCAAATACCAAACATTTTTAGCATTAATTCACAGTAATAACTACAGAACATTCAGTCTTAAAAAGGAGGAACTAAATAAATTACTGAAATTTTTTGGGGGGTCAGATATTTTTATCTTGCAAAAATATTTTAAGAGACAATAAAATGAGATGAAGTATTTTCTCTGTAGTTACCCAAAGCAATTTTGTGGAAAATGTAGTATAATTTTATATCAAATACTAACAAAAAAAGCTCCAGTTCAAGAAATTTCCTGCATTTTTTAGTAATGTTTTAGCTACTCAATTAAAAATCGGTCATCTACTTAGCATTAACCCTAAATTTATTTAAAAATTCAGACACACATATATATATATATTTTTACAATAACTTTTAAAAAAAATTCTGAGTTTGATAACATAAAAGTGGACTTCTTTTAAATAACGAGGCAGAGAACTTTCTCATTACAGATTGGGTAATCTTTGCTGCAGCTTAAGGAAATGTGACCTCATTTTTATTTATGATATGAAAATCCCAGGTATATTATATTTGAGGAGCAGAGAGATTATTTAGATGCTGAAGACTGGGTAAAAATAAATATGTAATAGTTAAATGGTTAATGGTTATATGGTTAATATGATGCATTAACACAGTTGGGAGTTAAAACGGTACTGAATTCATGATTTAAGACTGGTCTTGTGATGAATACTGATATTTCTGTTAATAAATATGATTTCAATAGTTCATTTATTTATTTTGGTGTACAGCTGCCTACAAAAACATCTAATTTTTCAAATCAAAGTTCAGTTTTTTGGGTTTACACTTACTCATGCCATTTGCTTGCCTTCTGAAACTGTAATTTAGAATACAAATGCATTTGTGTTAATTCTTTAAGGTTAAGAGCCTTCTCCACTAGAAGCCACAAGACAAGAGGTCCAACTGTGTCTGGTTTCAGCACCTGAATTAGAAGATCTCTCTTTAGCAGGAGCTTGCTGGAGCCTGCTACAGGAACTAGAAAATGACAGTGATCTGGTATTGCAAAATAAGAAGCAGGGGATACTCTGGAAAACTTCCAACTTTTAGAAATTTGAGCTAGCAAGGACACAAAATCATATCCACTTGAACCTTCTCTTTCGGAACTAAACCAAGGAAGTTTGGGATCAAAAATCATACAAACAGTATAACCTATAAGCTTATTCATTAAGCTGTAATGTGCTGCTCGAGTTTGCTCTGTGTCATGGTGACCTGAGATGGAGTAAGCAGCACGGATTCCATACTCCACTCTCTATTTGGTATGAAACTTCCCCAAAACCCATTGAGATAAAAAGGTTCTACATTCGTTTCAAATACAGAGATATAGACTGGGAGAACAGCTAAGGCCAAGTAATATTTTAGCATGAGACAGAGCTAGAGCAGAGGTTTTTCCTTCAGCTGTAAAAAAGATGTGAAGGAAGAGGAGCAGTTAATGGGAGACCATGAACCATTTGTCTGTTCTGCTGAAGAGAGCAGACAGATAGATAACTTGTCTCTACAGCACAGAGCTTGTACTTGTCTAAATTTTCTAATTTTTTTAGCCATTCTAAGCAAGGATGGAAGAATCATGCCATGAGGAAAAACACACATTTCTTTTGAATTAATGAATCTTTTCACCATTAAAATGTGCTAATCACCAAATAACCAGGGACATTATTTAAATAATTACTATAGAATTATGAAACAGAGGTTATTGAAAATGAACACTTAGCTGCTAAAATTAATTCTACAGCATTTGTGTTTCCTGCAGTAACAAAATGTATTTCTTGCATTTGGTTTTCAGTATGTATTTACAGATATGGAGTGAGGCCATTCATGATTTATTTATACTCAATTAAGTACATACTAAGACAGAAGAGATGTCACTCTGCCTTTAAAAATGGTAGCAAACAAAGGAGTTGAGATGAATTTAAAAAACAATTCAGCCACAATTTTATGCACATTTGATACATAGCACAGAATTGAAACATTTTGCCTACAAAACTAAAGGCATTAATCAATACAACCTGCCCAGGTTTCCCATTTCAGAGGCTTTCTCATGGGATGGAAGCTGACTTGTAGTCAGTAGATGTTTATTCTAATGTTACCACCTAGATGTCTAAGGGTCTTTTAGGCTGGATGAGGAGCTAAGTTCTCAAACGAAAGATGGCAATGCAACCACATTATTCTGAAACAAAAATAGCCAGACACCTTAAACCTTTTTCCTTAAAAATAAGGAAAATTGAAAGCTAGTGAAAGAGTGCCTCTAAATTATAAAACAACAATACTACAGCTGGCAGCAGAAACAGCAACGCAGATATATTAAATCTAAGACTGTACTTACCAGACTAAAGGAAAAAGACTTCTGACATAAGGAATTTACCATCTATAGAAGAGTCATTGGGCAGAGCCTTAGCAAGAGATAAAAACTTTTTAAAAAAAATGCTACCTCTATTTTAAATAGACACAAAAATAGTCCATGTAAAGAAGTGAATTGGTGGGAAGAAAGCCAAATATATTTAAAACTTAATTTTTTGGGGTATTTTCCAACTTCCAGACCAGCTTTTGCTTCAGCACAGCTTCAACGCATTTTCCACAGAAATATACATGTCCATTTCACAAAAATCTAGGCCTCCCAAGCCATACCAACAACAGTGAGTTACATTTTATACTTTAAGAGAGTTCCATTTTGCCTGGATCACTGGTAAGAGTTATTGAATATAAATACACCTTTCTTCATGATGTATATTAAATCTTTTTTTTTTTAATAATTTTAAACCACTGATTGCAAGCTTTAATGCATAAGTTATCTTTCTGTGCAGGGAACGTAGCCAGCTTCAACTGCAAAATAAAGAAAATGTAGAGTTAGGTCTGAACTAATGTTAAGCTACAATTGTCACTATATATGTCCTACATAAATACCATCTATTTCACTTCCCTCCCTTAGCTCTTAAGAGGTAGTATTGTAAGTATACTTGTCATTTATAGAAACACCTGCTAGAGTTTTTACTCCCTTGTGGACATTATGCTCAGTTAGCCATAGAAAACTTGGTTTCAATATTTAAATATTAAATACTCTGTTTTACTATTTGACACTAATAGAATCATTTATCTAGAAACGGAGGAGCTGGTTAAGACAGATACTGAAAACACTGGATTATGAGTCACACACCAGACATACATTAGGAGTTACTTATTCCAGTTTCTTTTCAAGCTGATGATTTTTAGATTTCTAGTGATTCAGTGTGTAGGCTTACCAGCAAAGTAACTCAAGACCAGGTGTCTTCCCTCAATTAAAAAAATGCCTATTTTTTACCTACATTATAAATTCAAATACAACTAAGTATATATATATATATATATATATATATAGTACTACTCTTAAGCTGTGCACATTTTTGCTATGGCAATCTGTATTGGTTTGTTTAGCTTTTTTCTTTTTTTATTGTGGAGGAGTAGCAGTGAACTCATTCATCTGCAATAAGATGAAGGCTGGCTGTGGAAACTTCTCACAACTTGTGCATTTGACCTTCTATCAAAGGGCTTCTAAAGAAATAACCATGAAATCATTCACAATATGATTTTTACATTTAGTCGGTTGGTAAACAGGCAGAGGTGAACACTCCACAAATTCTCAATTTCCAGCATTTTTCAATCACATTGCTATCAAAAAATACATGATCTATAAAGAAAATAACAAAAATAGAACAAGAGAGAATAAACTGAAATATATTAATAAAATCTTCTAGCAATCCTTCAAAGATTCATAATAGTACTTGCTTTTCTACAGATGTATGCACATATCTTTTTTCCCATTTCTAAACATTTTCTGAAATCAAAGGGTCTATAATTTTTCAAAACATATTGGGGCTTTTCAGTAAAACTTGGGCAGCACATAAAGAAAACAACCAAAACAGCAGAAAAGAAATATCCTTTACTGAGCTAATTGCTATGCTTTATACAACCAAATGAGGTCTGAAATTTTCTAATTACACAGTGAATATATGAATATTTCCTCTGGCATATGGGATTTAAGAAGTGAATTTGAGAAGATATGAAGGGAAATGAGGACCTTGAGAGATCAAGGATGGAACCATTTTGATTCCATTACAATAATTTCTCATCTGCTGTCTGATTAAAATGAAAGACAATACTCAGGCTTCTTTTTTATTATTATAATACTTACTATGACACTTATTAGAAAATCTTATAATGAAGGTCGGGACTTTGTGTGATGACTTACTAATTTATTAGTTAATTACTATAATTTCTTTTTCTTTTTTTTTTTCACAGAATTTAGCCTGAGTCAAGTCAAACTTGCTTAGCCAGTAGAAACTGTATTTTTTGTTGCAAGAAGTTGGAACCAATTTAGTGTATAAAGCAAAGCTTTTTCTTAAAATTTTATGTGAGAGGTTAAAATCAGGAAGCTTCACAGCGAAATAAAAAAGACTTGTTCAAAGCATAAGGGGAGAAAGAAATATGAGGTATCCATGCTTATTTCTCCAGAGTGTGTAGAGTTTCATGGTAACTTTTAGTAATTTAGTGGTGTTCACCTACCATGACTCAAGCATCCCATGGGATAGGAGGATTGGGGTGCTGGTTTACATATGCAAGGAAAAGCAGGCCCAAGTTCTGGTCCTTGCTGAGCAGCAGAACCTGTTTAATTCTTTGACTGCCACAGGCCATGCTTTGGGGGTCAGCCTGTTCTCCCAGGAAACCAGTGACAGGACAAGGGGGCATAGTCTCCAGCTGTGCCAGGGGAGGCTCAGGTTAAACACCAGGAACAATTTCCTCACTGAAAAGGGTTGTTAAACATTGGAATAGGCTGCTCAGGGAGATGATGGAGTCACCATTTCTAGAAATGTTCAAGTGCACTTAGGCACTTGGGTTTATTTGACCTGGTGGTGTTTGGTCAAAACTTGAACTCAGTGATCTTGGGAGTTCTTTTCCAACCTGAATGGTTCTTTGAATCTATGATTCTAAGTATGTTGTTTCCTGACAATTCTTTCTTACCCTTCCTAATGTTTCCATTGGCTCTGCAGGGTAAGACGAGACACCTTCACATTTCCCTTTACTTCCCTCCCACCAATAAATATGATTTCCTAGCAGCAAGTTAGATCAAATATTTTAATTGCTTATTCACAATGTAGTAAATCATACACACGCATGAATATATGTTAAAAAGAAAAGTGAGGCAACAATATGTTCTGAGGACTGATGAAAGTAATCAAGATGTTTTTGCTCTTTCTTGAGAAGATTAATTATACTTCCAATATACTCAGGTATAACAAGCGGAGCAACAGCAAGATATTGCCTTCATGGCCTCCTGCATGACTTCATGAGTCTACATTGACCTGATTTTCCAAAGTTGACAGGGGTGTGAAAGAACAGGGAAAAGAGAAATTTTGGCTGTGTACACACATAAAGTGAGCATGGCTTACTTTTCTTCCTATAGAGCTTTTCTCAACTCTAGCTCATGCCATGAAGCACTATGGAGTCTCCCATCTTGCTAGGCAGCTTGAACACAAGGCATATTTCTGTATAGACAAAAATCTGTTACAGAACACCTGAATAGCTGGAGGTATTCACACTGTCAGCCTTTGTGGAAAAAAATGGATTTAAAACACAAGAGACTACAACTTGCTGGACAGTCCAGATTCCTTACACACTTTAAAAACCATTCTAAAATAAAAAAACTGTGTTCCAAAAATAGGCAAAAGAGAGCTAGGCATTGTTTGTTTGTTTCCTTTGGATTTATTATATTTTTTAAGGAAACAGGGGAACTGACCTGTATCATCTGCTTTGCTAGCAAAGACTGGCTTTTTTCAAATCATATTGATGGAAGACTATTAAGAGTTTAATAGGACCCTATTGCTTTTATCCAACAAAAGGTCTCATTTCAAAGAACAGAAAAGATAAAAGACCAGGCTTCATGTACAGGTCAATTTCATAATACATTATTTGATGTTTTAAATCAATTCATTTGCACTTCTATAGCTCGATTTTCTGACAATCTGAACTCTAAAATGTATTTAACAGTGCATCTCCTACTGCTCTCACTAAGGCATGCATGTGTGCAGGGCAGGGCAGACAAGCTTGTCTGAATGATTTTGCCCTTTTCCACCAGCACTATGTCGAGTGGACAGAGTAACTGATCTGTAGCAAGTCATTTTGAAACTTAGGTCACTAAAGATTTGTCAAGCAATTTTATTCTAGGCAGAATGGCCCTTTATCCAACTTATTTTGTGTTTGGAAAAACTGTGAAATGGTAAACTCTTGCAACATTCCATAAACTGTTTCAGAGTATTAAATGTATAATAATAAAAATGTGCTTTCAAGAATAAGATAAATCAAAGAGATAATGAGCCAAGATAAATTTGCAAAACTATTTTACATATCAAAAAGTAATAAGACAGTGCAGTTCAGCTAATTTTATTTGCTTTTTTCAAATGTGAGATTTTTATGCAGTGTTTTACATCCTTCATAGAAAGACATCACAAAATTTGCTTTTAAACAGCAATTTTAAATATCCTATCAGGGTAAAGTATTTACAGAACATCCATTATCTGAAATTCTATTGTCAGTTTATAAGATTTTCTAAAGCATGCAGTCCAAGCAGTGACTAAAATACCCAAAATTTTGTGTGCATCTATATAGGTGTGCATATTACTTTTTTAATCTAAAATCCCTGAAATTATTTCCTTAGTATTTTTCATTTTAGAAAATGTCTAATAACAAACATTGACCCTTTTCCAGGAAATATGCAGCAGGTATTCAAAGAGCTTCACTGATCCACACAATTTACATGACAATTAACTAGTATTCTTTTCGTGTTTATAATTTGTGTTGAAAAGCACTGCCTTTTTTCCTGAGCCAATTACCACTATACACTTCTACATCTTGCTATTTAACTCAGGCAGCCAAAGCCACTTCATAATTTACTTAGATCTATTATGCAGTAGTTTGGAGGTTTTGGTAAAAAGTGTTTGGGTTTTTTAACTGAAATCACTCATTAATGACCACTCCCTTGAAATTATATATTTGACAAGACTTTTTTTTCATATTTCTTTCTCTTCCTTCCAAATACTGCAGTTTCAGTATACATTGGCCAAATACCTTTCTACTGCTGAGTTCTTTGGAGAAACTTGTAGCTTAAACAGAGAGAAGAACTGCATAAACCAGCCAGGAAGTATGGTGTTCCCCCAGGTAAAGCAGATATTAAAGCACCTGTGATCCCTTCAGCAGGAAGCCATTTGAAGCACGTATACAGAACACCTATTTCTAATAATCGATGCTGCTCCGGGCTCCTTGTAAGCCAATGTTACTTTATGTGACGGCTGCCTTGTGTCCTAATTTCCTCTACCAGGTACCATTATACCAAATCCATTTAACATTCACAGGAACTGAACAGAGAACAGAAAAAGAGCAGAAATTGTTTTGCTGGGTAACTTCTGAAGTTTTCAGGATCATCTTTGCTCCTTAATGGAATAGAGGCATTTTGAACATTTTAGTTAAAACAGCATTGGGCACAGAACTGTTTTCCAGAAAAAAAGAGAATTGTCAGAGAAAAAAAGTCCTTTTGAGTGTTTGGGGTGACCTTGTAAAAAGTTTCCAGTTTGAGTCCATGGGCTGCCTGATCCACAGGAGAAATTTTTCATTTCACATCAATAGAACAAAACTTTCAGCTACATCTCACTTTTCTAAGTCCGAATTTACTGTGTCATTAAAGCCAGAATTTGCTTTCTCTTCCTTCCTTCTTCTGGTTTGGCAGAGCTGCTGATTTGACACAAGAAGGAAACAATGATTTGGAATGGTCTGGATGGATTTGCCAGGCATAAATCATGCAAATCTTACCTGGTTGCCTTATGTGCTAAAATGACTACATCTGTGGACAAAGAAAGCACCAAGAATGTTGTTTATATACTTCAGGCAAGCCTTTGACACTGGGGGCCTGGAACTAGGCAGGAGTCAGTGAACTCTGGCATCAAAGATGTCCAGGGTCATCCAGGGCTGTGTCAGCAGGAGCATTGCCAAGAGTGCTTGTCACCTCTTCCCAGCATCATGGCCAGACACATCTGGATGCTGTGGCTGGCTTAATGCCCTCCAGCATACGAAAGACACCAATAATCTGAAGTGAGTTCATCCCCACAACACTCAGGACTTGAGGGTGTCCTCTGATCACTGTCCCAGAGTCTGAGGCAGTGGGGCTTGTTCAGCCTTGAGCAAAGACAACTTCAGGGGACATCACAGCCACCCCAGTGATTACTGGGGATGCAGAGGGATGTAGAGGGGCAGAGAGGCTTTTCAAGAGCTGTGTGTGGCATGCCAAGGCATCAAGGGAAGTGAGGGGGATTCAGGCTGTGTGCTGAATCCTTTTCCAATGAGGACAGGCAGGCAGCAGGCAGAGACAGATTGCCCAGGCTCCAGTCTTTGAAAGGTTCCGAGGCCCATCTGAGCAAAGCCCCCAAACAACCTGGTGTGACCTCACAGCTGGCTCTTCTTGGAGCGTGGGTGCATGAGGTATATCCTGATGTAACTTTCAGCCTAAAAACAAGTGACATTTCAATAACATAAAATTTTCCCGAAAAAGTGTTCTGATCAGATTTAGTAGTTAACCTTCCAGGTTTTGACAAAAGTTATCATCTGATATCTGTGCTCCCACAAGCTGACAGATATTTCTAAAAAGGTTCTAAAGGAGTCCTAGCAACATTTTGGCTATTCTAATAATGAATTATGATAACTTCTTAATTAAAATATCATCAGAACAGACTCAGAGGATACACTGACATATGAAATATTCGGGATGTTATAATTTGATCACTTATATAAAATATTTGGCATGTTATAATTTGATCACTTAATGTTATTTAAGAGTCAAAATCATATGCATAAGAAGCAAAAATTAACAAGGTTGATTCCATGCTGAGGCTAATTTCATGTAATGTGAGTAATTCATTTGATACATATATGGATAAGAGAGTGGAAAGGTTTATAGGAGAGCTGGGATTAGAAGCCAAATGATTGATAGGACCTGCAGGATGGCTGGAAGGCAGCCTATTCACCTCCCAGTTCAGTTTTACCACACATTGTTTACAGCAGTCAGAAATTGCACTGTTCCTCCTGAAGATCTTTTGTTCTCTTTGCATCAAACCCACACCATGCCAAAAAAGATTGCTTCTTTGCCATCCACCCATCCAGCACTGTGCCAGCCTATTGGTGAAAAAACACTAGTATTCACATATTTGTCAAATTGTTACTTTTCCATAGGTTTTTAATCTTACTTCCTTCTCGTTCATTTTGACACTGCAAAAATTAATGGAGCATTTAATCAGTTCCAAGTTGTGGAACTTCAATGACCACTGATGAAATGCCTTTACTTACTGAAACATTTCCCCACAAATATTTAAAGAGTAGCACAGAGGTATGGAACACTCTCCCTGAAAATATTTGTTCATGCAATTGTTTCTAGAGGCTTCTGAATGTCCTGTGCAACATGTCTTGCCTTCATGACAGCACTTCCCTTAAACAAGCCTGAGGCACAGCTTTTTCAACAAAAAGAAATAAAGCATTTCATTATAGAATAACTCTAAGGAAGATTCTCTAATATGAATAAAGCCTATTTTTAAATTACTAGAGAATCATTTTGCTGCCACTTTAAGTATGCTTTGTCTGAGATGTCAGAAGGAAATAAGAGCAGAGGCTGTTGTGTGGGAAAATAATGGAAACATCCCAACAGCTCCCATCAAACCTGTATTTTAAGAGCAAGACTTTCTACACTTGATCTTACAGGGTGGAGGTGCCCTAACTCTCTTTACTTAGAAAATATTGGAGGATTCTGAAACCTTCCTAATGTCTCAAGGTGAAACTAAATGGTCATGAACTTTACCTGAAAAGTCTGGGTTACCTGGATCAAAAAACAACAAAACAAACAAACAACAAAACAACAAAGCAACAAAACAAACAACAAAAAACCGACCAAATAAAACAACAAAACAAACCAGAAACAACCAGCCAAACAAAACTCTCAAAAGCAAACAAACCCCCTCCCCCCACACACATACACAACCATCAAAAAGCAAACCAAAACCATCAGGCACCCTGTCCTGTTAACATATAAAAACTCAGACTGCATAGAAGCAATGAAAAATCAAATCTCTTTTTATCACATATCAGGAGACAGAAGTTTGTTTTCTAATAAGCAGAATTTATCTCCAAGGAAAATCATTAAGAGATTGAGAAATGATCACTGGATACAGGTTATTTCATTTCTGTTTTAAATGCAAAATTCTGGATGAAACTGAGAAAAGAAGGGACTCAGGAGGTTTATCAAGACCAAAGAAGTTCTGAGAAGGGTTTAGAGTGGTGCTCTGAACAGGGATGCTGTAGCTGACCTAGGGAAATAATTTTACTTGAAGGTCATCATTGTAGACCTTGCAGTTAAGACATTTTAGAGGTTTGAATTCCAGAATGGAAAGTAAACAAGAAAAAAGTAAATAAATAAATATTGCAGTTGCTTGGAAAAATTTGTCTACTTTTGGGTAATTTACATATTGCATAACCTTGCCAAGCTATCAAGCAGCAAGATAACTTCTAGATCATACATTATTTCCCTCCACTGCTTCAATGACAAATAAAGGGAGGTAAATCACCTTGCTTACCACATGCCTAAGGCAAAACTTAATCTAAAATATTTCAAAGCTAATAAAATCTGAGTTAGCAGAGAAAAATGTACAACTTATCCTGAGTGGGAAAACAAGGTCTAATTCCTTCACACATACAGGCCTGTGATTAGCTTTCTACACTCAAACAGGATTTGCAGTGTAACAGAGCTCCCCATACGCAGAGAATTACATGCAAACATACATGCTTGCTGGATCAAGGTCTACAACAGTCTTTCTCACAATTCCTAAATTATGTTTTTGTCTAACTCTGCTCCTCAGGAGTCAGCAAGAAAATATTAAAAGAGCTGTTTAAAAAAATCCCACCTTCAAATACTATTTAGACAGCTGACGTATACATGGAAAGATGTTTACTGGAAAGTTAATTGAAGTTGTACAATTAGTAAATTGATTTTCCATTCATATATTACATTCATAAAGTGATTTTCTAAAGGGAAGTTGCAACCAAATTAGTTTTTTCTAGTAGATTTTATCTAAGTATTTAAATTTATACTTTTAATTATTATCTCATTTGCTTCTTGTCTAAGTTATATTTAAATTGTGTGATTACTAAAATTCTAATTGCTTAAAATTAAATTGCTAAAATTTCTCCATTGGAAAAAGCTAAAAAATATTTTGGTCTAAATGTCTCACCTCTGATTTGTTAGGAAAATTTTAACATAAGATTTCCATTTAAAAAAAGAATAAAATCAAAACAAATCTGTGTGATGGTTAATATGCTTTTTCATTACTTTTAAAAGTCTGTGCATAACGATATTGGAGTGGGGGGGGAGGAATATAATAAAAAGGTAATATCCAAGTAGTAGAGAGGTACAAAGGTACAGTGAATAAATGTCTACTTTCCTGAGGTTCAAACATTTCCTCTCTACCAGCTTATTTAACTCTAAAATTTCCCCATGTTTATATTTACTATTATTATCAACTAATAACTATTTGTAGACCATTTTCCACTAATTCAACATTCTTGACACACGCAGAAGCCATATAAAATATGTGGTATGTTGAAAAGACAGAGATTTCATGCATGTATTAAGCCAGGTAGAGCTATTTTCCCAAATAAATGAACAAAATAGTCACATCTTCTGTGAATGTAACACTCACTGCAATGCTTCCTTGCAATACTCTTTTCCTTTCTAGTGTAGCACACTATGTCCTGAGATAACATATGCAGCAGTAGCACAATTGTTGTGCAAACAAAAATGAAACCACACTGAAATAAAAAAAATTCACAAGGAAATCCAATAAGGGTTATTGAACTGATCTTCTACTTTGAAGAGGGCTGAGGAGCTCTATCTTTCCATCACACCACTGTGCATTCCACTGTGTAAAATTTTCGATCTTTTTTTTTTCCCTTTCCATGGAATGCATTAAACAGACCTGCAGCACCAGCTCCCAGATTTTCTGTTGATCCACTGATTTTAAATAAGTGCAGGATGCACTTATTTAAAATCAGATAGGGTCTCACAAATGAGGGGCAGAATCCCTCCCTTGACCTGCTGGTCACACCTCTTTTGATGCAGCCCAGGATACAATGGTCTTTCCGAGCTGCAAGTGCACATTGCCAGCTCATACTCGCCTTGCATCAAGTCCTCCGCAGGGCTGCCCTTGATCAATTTATTCATGCAGTCTGTATTTGTACCGGGGATTCCCAGTACCAATTACCACAACTCAGGTGCAAGACCTTGCACTTGGTCTTCTTGAACTGCAGGAACTTCACATGGGCCCACACCTCCAGGGTTCCCCTGGACACATCCCTTCTCAGTGTGCCGACTGAACCACTCAGCTTGGAATTATCCACAAACACAAAAAATGCTGGGGGTGCACTCAATGCCCCAGTCTGAGTCATTAATAAAGATACTGAACAGTTCTGGCCCCTACACGGATTCTTACGGGACACTACTTGTTACTGGTCTCCATATGGACACTGAGCCATTGGAACTGTTGGATGCAGCCATCCAGACAACACCTTACCCATCAAATGGCCCATTCATCAATATGTTCCCAGTTAAGTGACAGGGATGTTGTGCTGGACCATGTCAATTGCCTTATACAAGTCAAGGTACCCTCAATTTGAACTTGCAGCTAAGAGTAATATTTCTGCCACTAAACAAACAAACAAACAAAATCAAATCCCAACCCCCCCCCAAAAAAAGTACAAAACCCAAAAACAAAACAAAATAAAACCCTCCAACCTTCTCCTCAAAACTGAGGAAATAAGATCACTTTGCACATACGTTATGTAAGTGCTTTCATTCCACTAAATAATGCAGTAATCAGTTAAGGATGACAAATAAAACATGAAGCAAAGTTTTATTCTGAATGAAGGCTCTCTCTCTATTTGGCTGAGTGCACACTCAGTCAGCTGTAATTCCCAGATAAATCAGGAAGAGCGAACAATGTTTACTAGACCACACAGCTGAAGCAAAGAAACTGCTGGCTTTAAGCTGGGCTGACAAGACCCACAAAAGAAATGTTGTCACACTTTTCTAGAACACTAGCAGGCTTATTCCCCTTTAAAGTTAATTCATATTAAATTTTCTAGCCTTTCGAGACTGCAGTCAGGTCCTACACATGGAAGGGAGGGACATAAAAAGAACAACTAGGTTAAAAATGTCACCCAAACTTTTAGCTATGAATAAAACACAAGTTAACTCCAAAGGTTTAGTGGTTTTTATTTAATTCTAAACATTGATTCAGTAAATACAGATAAAATATATGGCTTAGCAACAGATGTGAAAGAACACTAACCCTAGACTTCACTGACATTCATGTTTCTGAAAAATCTGAGTTCATCTGTTGTTATTGATTAGCTGTTCACTAAGTCTCAAAACTCACATTTCTGCTCTGGTTGTTTTGTTACACACTCCCCCTCTCTTTTCATCTCTGCTTTATTTCTTTCAGAGTAGCACTGTGACATGCTATGCTATACTGTCTATTGACTTTTTGCATTTCTTATCAGCAGAAAAACAATCTACTGTTTTACACCACTGGGTTCTTCATGCTTTGAGTCTCAGCAGCACAAAAGTGATGCTCTGCCTCCTTACAGAGCTGCAACTTGTCAGGGTGGGAATTCCTTTATTGATCCATGAATTTTGAAGTATATTTGCAGTCTTCCTTGTTGCAATAATTGCATGACTCTAAGCAAGATAGCATTCATCTCTAAAGTAGCTCCATTAAGAGGAAATTTACCATCATCTAAGCATTTTAAATATTTTCCTAACATTTTTACATCTAACAGATTCGTTTGTTTTTCATCCTGAGCTTTCAGCATGAAGTGTTTTCTATTTCCCAAATAAATTAATAAACATAAGGATTTGCATGCCTTTGTTTTTTTTTAAATTACTTTTATTTGTATCATAATTGTTTGTTTGCAAAGAAAATATTTTCCTGGATTTATATTCCCTCAGAATAAACCAGTACCCTACTGACTTTAAGCTTTCACAAATTTCAGCCAAAGATGACATAACAAAGGGGCTTTGTAGAAAAAGCAGGAGTTCCCATTAATTTTTTTTTTTTTAGGGACAACATTCAATTACACATCTTGAATTTTATGGATACTAGTATACTGTAAGGAGTTTTTCTCACCACTGATACTTTACATGATATTTACATGAGAAGGACAGCAAAATAGGTTTGAACATAGCGTTTACCTATGACACTGAGAGATTCTTCTGAATCTTCCTTCTTTACTACCTCTTCCTTCCAATAGATCAACATGCAAAATATCTCCCTCTTTCTGCACATATGTATACATAAACACATATTTATTTCTTATACAATTAATTATCTCTATGATACATATGCCCTCTCAATAGATTCATGAGGGTTTAGCCTATGATTGCTAATTTTTATCTGCTATTTGATATTAATTGTGCTTTAAATGCAGATATTTTGCTGTTGGAATATCTTAGGAGAGGTCAAAAGAGGAACACAAGAAAAGAGTAGCTAAAAGAAAATTTGAGTTACTGAAAGAAAGGGAGATTATGTTTTTTCTGCTTATGCTGGGCCTAATAGAAAAACATCAACTCATAGAAGCCATAATTAAAAGAAAAATTTTATTATGCTTTTTGAAATAACAGTACAAAAGGAGTATCAGAATAAAATATGCAAAATTACAGAATCATGATCATGAGTTCCACATTATTTCCTTTTTTTTTTTTTAAAGGAGTCAACTATGAGACATACTTGAAGCAATCCTCCTAAGATTGGCCAAAAAATATAATTCCCCTTGGAATATGCAAGATGATGTAATAAAAAAAAATTTTGTTTTCAATTATTTCCAAACAAACTAAAACCCCTCACCCTCAAAATTCATAGGTAAAAATATGACCTTAACTTGAATGATAATTCATTGTGTTTGACTGTTTCTTCACTGACCTGAGATATTCCTCTGAAAGCTTCCTTCTCACAGATAGCCTTTCAGTAATTCCTTGCAGAGATAAATTTCAATAAAGAGGTGTGAGAATAAATTGGAAGAAAGTCACATAATTGCTCCAGGGTTTGGAACTGGCTTTTCTCCTTCTCTGCAAGTTGAATTTTGATGTCCTTCTCTCATCAGTTCAAGTCCATTACAGCAAGTAGGGCATGCTCTCCTTTGTGTACATCCTCTAAGCATCTACATATAATACCTGTTTGTCTCAGAAAATTGGAAGTAACACACACCTCTGCTTGAGATAAACTGGGTGGATGCTGATGAAGGGAAACAACTTGAAAAACAGAAGTTTCTGCTTCAAGGTTTTCTCTGTTTTACTGAGCTTTACCAAGAACTGTTGTTGCCTCATGTTTTTTCTTTCAAACTGCTCAAGCAGCCTTATGTCCAGCGACTCTCTAGTGACAGCACGCAACTGGGGCTTACAGGAGAGTATCTGTTGGCAGATACAGAACCAGCACATGAAGAGTCCTGTAAATTAAAACAAATAACATTTTTTTTAGACAATAAAATCCCATTTCTTCACGTTTTAATCTTTTTTCTATTTAATATTTACAAATTTATATAAAAGATGCTGCTTGCTGGATACAGACAGAACTTACTTCTGAAGCCAGGAGAAGTCTTCACCAGTAAGGAGCAGGATCGTGCGCTCTGCCTGGCTACTTCAGAGAACACAGAAGGGCAAAGAGCATCTCCAAGGTAGATGCTGAAAATGGATTTAAGATGAAGCTGATTACTAATAACAACCCCTTAAAGAACTTCCAAGCAGTACAAAGGATTTGGAGTATAAGTTAGTGCTGTTTTCATCTGGGGTAGAGTTAATTTTCTTCACAGTGGCTAATACAGGACTTTGGTTTGGTTTTGTGCTGAACAGAGAGTTGACAACAGAGAGATATTTTTGTTATTTCTGAGCAGGATTTACACAGATCCAAGGACTTTTCTGCTTTTTGTACTGCCATGCCAGTGAAGAAGTTTGGGTACATGAGAGGTTGGGAGGAGACACATTTGGGACATGTAACCCTAACTCACCAAAAGGATATCCCAGACCTAATGACATCATGCTCATTATATAAAGTGTGGGAGGAAAAGGAGGAAGGGAAGAATGTTTGGAATGATGCTGTTTCTCTTCCCAAATCACTGTTGCATGTGATGGGGCCCTGCTTTCCTGGAGATGGCTGAGCACCTGCCTGCCCTTTGGAAGCACTGAATTAAATCCTTTTTTTGCTTTGTTTGTGTGAATGGCTTTTGCTTTCCTTATTAAACAGCTTTCATCTCAACCCGTGAGTTTTCTAGTGTTTACTCTTATGAGTCTTTCCCTGATCCTGCTGGTGGAGGGGTAAGGGACCAGCTGTGTGGTGCTTGGCTGCTGGATGGGGTGAAATGACAACAAGGCTCCTTACCATATTCTTCCAGAAAAAATAAAACCCAAAATGATTTATTTACAGCCTACCACTTGAGATAGACTTTTATCATATACTCTGAATTTATATATTTCTTTCATATTTATCATTTGTAATGCATGCAGCAGATGGTCACTGAAATTATTTCTTCTTGATGTTTTCTTTCTATATAAAATATAATGTTTCTCTCTCCCTCTGTGTCTTGTAGGGAGAGTGAATGAGAGATTTTGGCCTAAGAACTGAATGTCTCTCCAGAAATATTTTTGAGATAGCAAAGTAACATCACTCATTAAAAAAGGTGATACAACAAGTATCAACAGTGAAATCATAATGCTGGATGAATCTTCCTGATTTTTTTTTTCTTTTGCCTCAGGCCTGCCTAAGTTTGGTTTTTAGGATATAACAATTATTTACTTGTTCAAATTGCCCTCAAGTCTTTATGGAGCAAAATTATATACTTGTTTTATGTAATTGTTTTGACAAAACAAACTATTACAAGTTCCCCTCAACTTCTTTAGATAGCAAAGTTCCTTTTGCACTAGTCAAGTTATTGATGCCAATCAAACTTACTGTCACTGAAGGTCCCTACTCAAGTACTTCAAATCAAGAGAGATTGTGTGTGACCCAGTTTAGACTACCTACTGTAGCCTTTAAGGTAATCTCGGGACTCACAAGGCAGCTAAATTCAAGGCAGCAATGACTCACTTCTTAAGACTCAGCAAACACATTCTGTTTTGGTAACGTGAATAAAAGTGGGCATGATATCAAATATAGAACCCAATCAGCAGTGCATGGTATCACTTTCATCAGTAAGATGTAGCTGAAATAAGAAGGAACGTGATCCTCTTCTCTATGCAAAGTCCTTACAGAACTGTGTCGTGTTCTGAATTAACTGGTTAAGTTCAGTGAAAACACTACTTCTTCAACCTCTTTAGCATGCAGTGGATTCTTACTTGCAACTTAGCAGAAATATGTTGAAGTAAAAATATTCATAGAGCAGCAGGGATTTCATACATGGATCTTGAAAAAAAACCCCACAAATGTGTGTTCTGGTCTCTTTTCCCTCCATCTTATTTTTAATACAATTTATAAGTCATACATTTATGATAAAGCCACATTATCTCAGCAGTCTATGGGTGAACTTTGAGCAATGAATTCTAGTAATATGGCTTGAAATCAACCTCATGAGAAATCAAAGCAAGTGCTCACTCTCACGGTCACACAAGCAATACACTAGCTAAAAATAAGGATGAAAAGAAAGCAAATGTTTACCTAGACTATAAATGTAGGTTGTTAAGATGAAACATGCTTTGAAATAATTCTAAAAAGGCTAATAATAACACTTTTCTTTTAAGATTCTGACATGCAATGTTTAATTATCCTGTATGAAACTTCAGAGGTACTTTAGCTAAAAAATGTATGAAAATCCTATTCCAAATTGAGTCACTTATCAGTACTTAGGGACAGCACATCACAGGCCCCATAAGTTTGAATTCGTCTACCTGAATCATTCACATGAAAAAGTATCTGGCTTCTTTTAAATATTACTGCACAAAGCAATTGGCAAATATTCATTTCACCTCAGACTTTCAAAACTCTTACACATTTTGTTAAAACTACATGACCTGCCTGTAAATAAAATATTCTCCTTCAAGTCAGCCTAAGTGTTAAAAGTCAAGATTGCAACTTAGTTGAGCAATACATTTATACTATGTTGAGTTCTGGGCCAACAAAACTCAAAAAGTCTGTCTCAAGGTCTGAGCTCAGGGAACGGTTAGAAAGATAGCAAGAAGACCTAAGAGTAGAGATCGAGAGCTCATTTATTCTGACAAAGATTTCAGGAGACAGTCACAACTGCCTACCTGAGCAGCAGAGATATAAATAAAGGAGAGCAAGAAGTATTAGAAAACACAATAGTCAAACCACACTTTTGGAAGAACTTTCTCACTAGAACAGTACTGTACAGCTGGAATGGACATTGTGAAATGTTAATCTTTCCAAGACTCAGATGGAGAAAAAACACGAGGAGGTGGCGCAGTGTCTGGAAGTGCCCTGTTTTCACAGACCAGTGAAACTAGAGGGGTCCAGCATTCCTATGGTTATGAGGTAAGCTCATTCTGTTTGTTTATTACTAGACCTCTGTTGGGGTACACAAAACAGAGAGAATCACATCTCTTATTAGCATAAGAGATGTGATAAACAAAATGCCTTGGCAAGAGCAAACAGAACTTTGAGGATTCAATCAGACAGGTTTACCGGAAAAAGAAAATTACCTCAGACTTCTGCAAGCAAGAGATGTTTAAAATGTATAACTTTGTTTATGTGATATTTAACCCAATAATTGTAGTAAAACATTTCTAGTCTCCCTAAAATAGTATACCAGTGTTTGTATCCCACAATAAAACCGGATTCTTTGACCACCTCAAAGTCTTCCCCGTCTCTCTTCATCGCTGATAATGTCCATTACATGTGTCTAATGTTACAAAAAAATTATTAAACATTGTCTGGGTTGTTTGGAGGTTTTTAATGTCCAAAATAAGCACAAACAATGAAGGAAAGATGTGAAAATCCTTACAGATCCACAAGCTTGAAAAACCAGGAATATGGATATTTTTTTCCTAATTCTATATAATTTATTAAAATATCAACACTTTAAATTTATATTAGTGAATTGTTTTTTATACTAGTCAGCCAAAAGAAACTGCAGATATTTACTGTAGAAGGTTGACAGCAGATTACATTTGAAAAGGGAAAAGAACATTGTATATTTAAAAAAAAAATAATGTTATTTCATTATGAGAAATTTCATTTCATCAACCTTGAGATGATTTTTTATTATCTAACTATTATTATGTAGAAAGTAATTATAATCTTGATAGTTTCCCCTTGTTAAATAACTTGCGGCTATTAAGACAAGAAACTTATGTCTCTTATTCGATAAATTTCTTTTGAAAATATACACATTTGAAAAAAAATTCATACTATATATATATATCTTTCTGTTTCTATATTGCAATAAATTTAATTCTGTTTTCTCTTTGTCAGCTCAAATTGAATAGAGGCTTAGCTATGTGTTTTGAGTTTTTAATTTTAATGATAAACTTAATTCTTTAGTTGGAAAAGTCAGCTTTTATCTTTTCAAGAAAGAGAAACATGGGCTTTAGCTTGAATTTTTCTGCAGATAAAAATGTATATTCTATATTTCAGCATAACTGTCCAGAAAATTAATTAAAAAAAAAGAGTTCTTGCAACTTTGGCCCAACACACATAGTATTTCTGTCATGTATATTTAATACACATGAGTTTCAGTAGCTTTGAATTTTTGCAGTATTTTACTGTATTCATTTTTCTGTTATGAAAAGAAATGAGAAAACTTATCATTGATTAATTGTGGTACAGGGCATTAACTTGATTTGAGCTACAAATTATTGATTTGAAAACTGTTGTGGATACGAAACATTTTGTGTATTCATGATTCAAGAAGTTTCGTTGTGCTGCTATTGTCACTTTTCTTTTTTTTTTTTTAAATTTAGAAATTGATTTTGAATTCGTAAATGCAGCAGTTTGTTGTAAACCTGACCATACAGTACAGAGTACCAGGGAGCATACAAATGGAGTTGTTACAATTAAAAGGAAGCAGGTATTATTCTGAGACTCAAAGAAGGAAGAAAGGAATTCCTTGAACAGAATGAGGAAAAAAAAGTTATTTTAACAAGCACCTTGGAAAGACTTGCAGTTGAATCAAAACATTAAGAGCAACCTTTATCTTGTCAACTAACTGAAGAATCACAGAATTGCAAAATTATTGAGGTTGAAAGGGAGCTCTGGAGGCTATGTGGTCCAACCCTCCTGCTCCAGCCCAGCCACCCAAAATGAGCTGTCCAGACTCGTTCAGATGGCTTTTGAATATCTTCAAGGGTAGAGATTCCACAACGTTTCTGGGCTGTCTGTGCCAGTGCTCAGTCATACCCACAGCGAAAATATGCTTTCTGATGTTCAGAGGGAACCTCCTGTGGTTCAGTTTGTGCCACTGGCTCTGGTCCTGCCACTGGGCACCACTGAAAGAGCCTGGGTCTGTCCTCTTTGCATCCTCCTTTCAAGTATTTATATACATTAATAACATCCTCCTGAGCTTTCTCTTCCCAGCCTGAACAGTGCCAGCTCTCTCAGCCTTTCCTCGCTGGAGAGATGCTCCAGACCTCAGTCACCTCAGTGAGTCTTTACTGGATTCTTTCCTTGATGTCTGACACTTGCACTGTGCACCCAGAACTGGACACAACTGCAGGTGTGGCCTCACCACGGCTGACCAGAGGGGAAAGATCGCCCCCCTTGATTTGCTAGCAATACTTTGCGTAAAGCAGCCTAAGACACCATTAGCCTTCTTGACAACAAGGGCATTTTGCTGGCACATGAACAACTTGGTATCTCACAGGACCCCTATGTCCTTTTCTGCAAAACCAAAGGCCTTAAGTCAAAAGACAATAAAAGGTTTGATTAATGTTGTCAATGTTTTACAGGTTTGTTGTTTGAGGGTTTTTTTTTGTTGTTGTTGTTTTTTTTTTTTAACAGATTCTGAAAGACTTGATGTCATGTATCTTTATGCAGATAGGCCAGGATTTTAGGGGACTGTGTTCTAAGTGATGTTGTGAACTTGGTAGCTTTAGTGGCATGATTATTCTCTAAAATTCTAACATAATTTTTAAGTTAGGTTCCTCTCTGCCTTAAAATGAAAGCCAATATCCATTTCATATATTTTCCCATCAGTAAAAGGGGAAAGTGTAACTAATTTTCCATCTCTTTATTTCTCTCACCAACCTCAGTATAACAAAAGAATCTATTAACATTTCATGTTTCTTGTGCATTGCCAGACATAGAGACCCTAAAAATGGAATATACATTTTATTCCTAAAAATTTATACAAAAATAAAGGAAGAAACATACTTAGTAATGTCAAGAATAAAAAAATAAGAAGAGACATATATTTGAATAATCATCTCGATCTGACACTGTCTCTCATTCTTTTATTCTGAAAGAAGCTTAACTGGTTATGCATCGTCTTTGGTTCTCCCATTGTGCATCTTCCTCATTTCTCCACATTTCTATTTTTAGGTTTTCTCATTTTATATTTTCTTTAGCAACTTGGAAACTCATCTCTCAACCACATCTTCCTGCAGACCTCCCGCAATGTACTTCCTTTCAAGTCCCCAGAGCCCACAATACATTTTATCCCCCAAGAAAACAAGAACAAAATGTTACTGGTCTGTGTTTTTACAGCCAATTTGCTATAATCACTTTCCTTTGTATTGTATAACAGAAAGTACAGTACATCATCTTCAAGAACAGAGACACTTTGTCTCAACTATTTTTAACAGATTTCTGGTTTTGCTCTCTTTTTAACTTCTTTTCTGTAAATCCCCTACTATCTTTCTCACACCACAATTTCTGGTTTGACAATAAACACTGAATTTTTTTAGCCTTGTGGTCAACATCAATTGAGGCAATGAATTGGTAAGCCTGGATAAGCAGGGATTTTTAACATTTGTTGGAGATTTAAAAATATATGTAACCAGATACACAGCATGCAATATATAAAACACTGAAGTTACTCTAAGCTTGCATTTTTTTATGGAATAACATACTAAAATTTTATTCTCTTTAGCTATCTTCATATTTTTACATTTATAACTTTTTTAATATTGAGTAAATTTAAAAAATGCACTCCCCTGCCATTTGAGTAACAATGATAACGAGGAATATACAGTTCTCAAGTGGAAAAATTTCATAACTTAAAAAAGCATAAGTGAAAGTTTGTTGAGAGAAACAGTCCTCCAACATTGCCTACTTTATTGGAGAAATAAGCTTTTGCTTCCTTTAAGGAAATTTTATCTCTTTCCCATACACTTTCAACAGAATTATTGAGTAAATTTTTCCCTCATTTTTGTTTCTTGTATAATTTGAGTGATCAATTGTCACCCATCACAAAATGGAATCTATTTTTTGGTCTTTAGAAGATCTTCATCAGTGTAAACTCACTTTTTAACTTGTAAAGCTACAAGGCAGCTAATGGATTCACAGAAAACCCATCCTGCAAATTTATCTTCAGAGGCAAACTTATACACATCTCTAAGGGTTTTGGTTTGAGTTTGCTGGTGTTTTTTTGTTTTTTGTTTTTTGTTTTTTTTTGTTTGTTTTTTTTTTCTAGAAAGGCTAATCATACAGCTACTCTCCTTTACAGCATTCTGGTGAACTAAAGATATGCTGACTTATAACACAGGATTTAGGAAAGGGCAGGGAGTTTTCCTTTATGAGGTTGCTAGGATCACATTTTATTACTAGACATAAATGTTAAATAATTCTTGAATTACAGTGAGCACATGCAAATGGGAAACTAGAAACTGTCTCTATAAGGCTGAAAAACATAAATGATGGGCAACAGCTATATTGTGCCTAGTTTTAATTTTTACCTCAGACTTGATGACGTTTTAAAAAAATGAAGCTTTTTCTTATTACTCTGGTATTTTTACAGTTTCCATTTCTTCCAGCCTTCCTCATTACTAAAATATCAACCAGCAATGGGTAAAACTGGAGATGCCAAGACTAAAAATGGATTTTCTTTGTCAAGAAAAGTTGGTAGGTGACTTTTTGAACTCACTCAGAAGAAACCTGAACAAGATGCAAATACCCACTGAAGACGAACTACTGCTTTAAGAGACCACAAATGAAAACCACACAGAATTTTATATACCATGGCAACCAGTGCTTACCATTGCAAAAGTAAAAGCAAAAAAACAAGTACAGTAATTAAAAACTACAGATGCGACACATGGCTAAGTTTAAAAAGAAATAATTAACAAATACATTAGGTTCCTCTTCCATATGTTAATATGGAAGAGGAACCTAATGGAGACAGCCATATGTTAGTCCAGCCACAGGTACCATGAAGCATGACTATTGCCTTTAATTCTACTCAATTGTGAGTGACAGTTTTCCCATGTCCCATTTTGCGAGCTGCTTCCCGCAAATGCACAAAAATCATTATTATAAGTTTCCACTGGTAATGTAAATTTGGGACATGGGAAGAAAGATCTGAAAGAGATTTTGTTTTATAAGTTTAGTATACAAAGTGTTGAAAAAGTGAGCTTGTATAAAAAAAACAAAATTATAGTTGGTTTACCAGAAGATGTTAGCAGTGGAAGTACAATAGATATGGTGGTCATTTGGAATGATGTACATTTTACTTCAGTTACCTCCAAAGTAGTCATGTACATTAGGAAGTGATCTGTCACTCCTTGTAAGTGTCTGCTCCTCTGAAATAATTTTCAAGAGAGTCTAGCCCAATGCATTGCAATTTTCTAATATTAGGCAGTCCATAGTCCTGTCTTAGATGGCTTTTCACTGGTTTCCTTAGCTTTCTAGAAATGTATTATGTATGCATCAACAGTATATTTTCTATGTCAAGCACTGTTGGGTCTCAGCCTATTCTAGATTTTTTATTTGGAAAAATCATGTCAACTTGCACTTGAAGCTGTTTACATGCAGCTCCAGTAAAGCCATATTTTCTCCTTCTGGAGGCAAATAATACACTTTCAAAAAGTGCTAATTACTGTAAGAGTGTCATTGAAAATATGACAGTCTATATTTATACTCAAATACCATGTTTACAGTTTGACTTTTTTAAAATTTGTATTCTTAGAACTAAGTTCACCCTCCCTTTTACTTCTTCCCTCACATACATTCACCCAGAACTAATAAGAAATGAATCAGCTTACTGTAATGCAATGTAATATTCAGCCCATATTATATCCTATTCTTTCAGCTAGTGCCAAGACAAGGCTAAATCTTTTTAGAGCATGTAGCTTTAAAATACAGCCATCTAGAAGAGGTTTACTGCAAATGCTACAGAAAGTGACTCTTAGATTTACTAGATACTAAACTTCTCATAGTTTTCACCTATATGCTTCACTTGTACATTGCTGTGGTCTAGAAATTTATGAGCAAAGGCTGTTGTGGTTCCAGGACTGGTGTAGTGCTGGTGTATGTACACACTCCACTGAGCTGAGTCCTGCTTTTAGAGATGAAATGAAGCATGTAGGAAAAACAAAGGTTTTATGTTATTGCTCTTGGCACTTGATATAATAAGATGCAATATGGCAAGACTGCAGTATTGGAATGGGCTCGTGAGTCAGAAGTGACGTAAGAACAGCACAGATTGAGCAATATTGCAGTATGAATATTCTTACATTGTATGTTGTAAATGCCATTCTTACAAATCATCTCAAATTGTGGTGTGCAACCAGTATGTTGGGTTAAAACCAGTACCAGCTCTAACACAAATTTGTTGCTGCTCTGCTCCCTGCATAAACTGACTAAATTCTGACACAGCGCCCTCCCAAACAGAACATTCTTTAGTAATATACTGTATTGCATATAAGATATATTCAGTATACAGGTATGTAGACACTAGCTGCAAGGAACAATAGATTGATTATTTATTTATTTATTTACCCCTCAAACTCTTGAAACAATGTAACAATCACATGAATTCCATACTAGATGACCTCCTTGCCCTGGAACATCATGAATGAATCTGGACCAAGCTGTCCTTCATAAAAACTATTGTGGCCCAAGGTGAGAGTTTGGAGAAACTCCTGATATTCCTTTTGACTTGTGGTCATAGCAGCCAAGCTTGAAGAATCAGCCTTTCACATTAACACTATGTAAAAAAGGCTGTGTAATGTACAGTTGTGGACTCACCTCACTAGGAATGCAGCCATTCAACAAGATGTCCATATATTGAAAGACAATTTCCACTGGGATTCAAGTTAAATGTCAGCAAATGTTGCGAGTCAGAAAAATAGTTTCATGGTGCAAAAGACCAATCCAGCTTGGATACCAACACTGTAATTTCATACAATATGCTAAGGAATGCTTACTCAGGTTTGACCTATGCATTACGACATGGGCAACAGACTGAGAGGAGCTGACTATGGGCATAGACATCCATAATTCTACGGCTGGCCCTGCCAGACCCCTGGAAAGCTGAGACAATTGCTTCAACTTCTGCCAAAATACTGAAGAGTGCTTGTTGGAGGTTATTCTTAACCAACAAGAACATGGTTCTCACCTCCCCATTACCCACAGTAATTTGCAAGACTGTTTCTCCCACTCAACTGCACCTTGCAGACGATCGTCTTTCCCTCTCACAGGAATATCTGTGATATTCTCACAGGAATATCACAGACAGAAATAGACTCTTGCATATTATAATAGCATATTTAAAAGCTGTTTATGCAGTGCATATATAAATGGAGGCAAGATTCCCATACTCATACCAAAGTGTTATTTTTTCGCCATTTATATATATACACTGTTTTTAACTGTATGGCCAATGTGTAAAAAAAAATGAAAGCAATTCCACATGCTGCAGAATTGTTCATGCAAAATGCCAAATTATTACAAAGGGACTTTGTGAAGTAGCAAGAAAACACAGT